>NC_042957.1:49088180-49688180 GCF_901001165.1 Salmo trutta
AAACTGCATTACTTTTCATGTTTCAGTTCTACCTGCAGACAATAGACAATATGAAATCCATAGTTTTAATAATTCAGTTTCCTTTTACTGTAAACCTCTCTACATTTTTTGTTGTGTTGAATGTGTGCATTTTTGGTAACATACTATCTAAAAGTGAATGAGTCATCTTTACTTTATAGAATGTACAGTAGAAACAAATAGTAAGTGACAGAATTCCTGCAGTCAAAGCTTTATTAGCAACATGAAATTGCTGCTGGTGATCAACAAAAAAATCCAACATACATGGCCTTTGGTTCCAAATGTGTAAAAATAAAAGGGAAAAAACTCAAAAATGCACAGTCCTGTTCTAATCTATACGATCTTCAGCATTTGGCCACATGTTCTCGTCCACGTCACATCTTATGTCGTCTCTCGCTATGCACCTTGGATAGAAACGCTTGGAATGTCTTATCCGCCCCTGGCAGTCTTCAGCTGAGATGTCTCTGCAGACGGCATCCATTGCATCCAGGAGGGACATTTGGTCATGTGTCTGATGATCATACACTTTCCACCTCCAGGCAGAAAGAAATTCCTCCGTGGGGTTGAGGAAAGGCGAGTAGGGAGGGAGGAAAAGGGAAACATTTCTTGGATGGGCTGCAAACCAGTTTGTGATTGCATGTGAATGGTGGAATGCTACATTGTCCCATGCAATCACAAATGTCCTAATGTTTCCTCCCACCTGTTTCCTCCCACCTGTTCCCTTTCTGCTTCTGGTACCAGTTGTTGGTGGAGGTCATCTAAAAACAAAACAAGGTGCTCAGTGTTGTAGGGAGCAATCTGGCATTTCTGCACTCGAGATTGCAGCACACATTGTGATATTTGCTCCTCTCTGACCCGGCACATCAACTGTGGCCCTTTCCCCAGTGACGTTTCTTCCCCACCGACGTGTTTTTGCCAGGCTAAACCCTGCCTCCTCTACATAAATGATTTCATGTGGGGTCTGATTAGCCTCCAACTCCATGACTCTCTGAAAGAAATCAAACACAGTATGTGTAAATGCTTTTCACTATGTCCTACTGTATGTACTGTAACCCATGTTACATGTAGAGTAGCATAGTGTCCTACTGTATGTACTGTACCCATGTTTACATGTAGAGTAGCATAGTGTCCTACTGTATGTACTGGTAACCCATGTTTACATGTAGAGTAGCATAGTGTCTCCTGTATGTACTGTAACCCATGTTAACATGTAGAGTAGCATAGTGTCCTACTGTATGTACTGTTACCCATGTTACATGTAGAGTAAGATAGTGTCCTTACTGTAACCCATGTTAACATGTAGGTAGCATAGTGTCCTACTGTATGTACTGTAACCAGTTAACATGTAGAGTAGCATAGTGTCCTAGTGTATGTACTGTAACCCATGTTTACATGTAGAGTAGCATAGTGTCCTACTGTATGTACTGTTACCCATGTTTACATGTAAAGTAGCATAGTGTCCTACTGTATGTACTGTAACCCATGTTTACATGTAGAGTAGCATAGTGTCCAGCTGTATGTACTGTTAACCCATGTTACATGTAGAGTAGCATAGTGTCCTACTGTATGTACTGTTACCCATGTTTACATGTAGAGTAGCATAGTGTCCTACTGTATGTACTGTAACCCATGTTAACATGTAGAGTAGCATAGTGTCCTACTGTATGTACTGTTACCCATGTTAACATGTAGAGTAGCATAGTGTCCTACTGTATGTACTGTAACCCATGTTAACATGTAGAGTAGCATAGTGTCCTACTGTATGTACTGTTACCCATGTTTACATGTAGAGTAGCATAGTGTCCTACTGTATGTACTGTTACCCATGTTTACATGTAGAGTAGCATAGTGTCCTACTGTATGTAACTGTAATACCCCATGTTAACATGTAGAGTAGCATAGTGTCCTACTGTATGTACTGTAACCCAATGTAAATGCTAGAGTAAGGTCTTTGTATTATGTAACCATGTTAACATGTAGGAGAGAATAGTGTCCTACTGTATGTACCTGTAACCCATGTTTAACATGTAGAGTAGCTATAGTTTCCTACTGTATGTACTGTAACCCATGTTGACATGTATGAAGTAGCATAGTGTCCGACTGCTCACTGTACTGTTACTTTAACCCATGTTTACCATGTAGAGTAGCATAGTTGGCCTACTGTATGTGTACTGTAAACCCATGTTTACATGTCGAGTAGCATAGTGTCCTACTGTTATGTACTGTTACCATGTTTACATGTATGAGTAGCATCGTGTCCTACTGTATGTACTATGTACCCCATGTTTACATTTAGGTAGCATAGTGTCCTACTGTATGTCACTGTAACCCATGTTAAACATGTAGAGTAGCATATGTGTCCCTACTGTATGTATCTGATAAACCCATGTTAACATGTAGAGTAGCATAGTGTAAAACTCACTATAGAACAAGACATATTGGATAGACACCATACCAGGATGTATTGGTGCCGGAGTTCCTTGACCCGCTCACTGTTCCTTTCAAAAGGAACTGTGTACAACTGTTTCATTCCAACTCTGTGTTTGGTCAGAGACCGAGCCAATGGTAGTCAGGCTGATGCTTTCCACATTGTGGAATACCAGGTTGTCCTCTACAATTCTGGTCTGAATTTCTCTCCATTTTATTGCATTGTCAGCAATGACCAATCCTACAATGGCATGCTCTTGGTCTTCACTGAGGAGCTTTCCTCTTCCCCCAGAGGGAGGAAGACGTTAACGTCCTTTAGAGGAACAAAAATACAACATATGTATTTGCATTGGGACTGGTGGCCTTCAGTTACTGTGAGACATTGCAACAGTAATGATGGAAGAAGCCTTTGTGAAATGCATTACTTACCTGTTGGTTTGGTGAAAATTCTGGATAATGGAAGCCACGGTTGACCGTCTGAGATTAGGCTGGACTCTTTCACCAGCCTCTCTCAGTGATAGACCATGGTATTAGGCTGGACTCTTTCACCAGCCTCTCTCAGTGATAGACCGTGGTATTAGGCTGGACTCTTTCACCAGCCTCTCTCAGTGATAGACCATGGTATTAGGCTGGACTCTTCACCAGCCTCTCTCAGTGATAGACCATGGTATTAGGCTGGACTCTTTCACCAGCCTCTCTCAGTGATAGACCATGGTATTAGGCTGGACTCTTTCACCAGCCTCTCTCAGTGATAGACCATGGTATTAGGCTGGACTCTTTCACCAGCCTCTCTCAGTGATAGACCATGGTATTAGGCTGGACTCTTTCACCAGCCTCTCTCAGTGATAGACCATGGTATTAGGCTGGACTCTTTCACCAGCCTCTCTCAGTGATAAACCATGGTATTAGGCTGGACTCTTTCACCAGCCTCTCTCAGTGATAGACCATGGTATTAGGCTGGACTCTTTCACCAGCCTCTCTCAGTGATAGACCATGGTATTAGGCTGGACTCTTTCACCAGCCTCTCTCAGTGATAGACCATGGTATTAGGCTGGACTCTTTCACCAGCCTCTCTCAGTGATAGACCATGGTATTAGGCTGGACTCTTTCACCAGCCTCTCTCAGTGATAGACCATGGTATTAGGCTGGACTCTTTCACCAGCCTCTCTCAGTGATAGACCATGGTTTATCACATGGTCTATGATGGTGGCTCTTATTTCATCAGTGACAACAGCTCTTACTCTCCTTTGAACACAACCACGCATTCTTCCTCCTCTCCCCTACCTCTCCTTCTCCCTTGTCCAACTACTCCTCTGCCTGGTCCAGCTACTCATCTGCCTGGTCCAGCTACTCCTCTCCCTGGTCCAGGTACTCCTCTGCCTGCTCCAGCTACTCCTCTACCTGGTCCAGCTACTCCTACGCCTGGTCCAGCTACTCCTCTGCCTGGTCCAGCTACTCCTCTCCCTGGTCCAGCTACTCCTCTGCCTGGTCCAGCTACTCCTCTGCCTGGTCCAGCTACTCCTCTCCCTTGTCCAGCTACTCCTCTGCCTGGTCCAGCTACTCCTCTGCCTGGTCCAGCTACTCCTCTCCCTGGTCCAACTACTCTTCTCTCTTGTTCAGACATAATTTTTTCTCTCTCTGCTCCTCTGTGTTGTTCTGTATCCACATTGAACAAAATCAATCCAAAGAGTCCCCCCTTTTACAGTGTATGTTCATGTAATTGAAAGAACTTCAACACCTGGCTATGTCTCCGATTGAGATTGGAATCAGCTGTGGTTGGTCTATTTTACACAACTTACAGTAAATCAGTTATTACTCAATGTTTCAATGATCTGTTCATTCAAAAATGCTTATCAGCTGTTTCAATATAGCTTTTGAGCTGCTGTTGTTGCAGAAGTAGAGACTTTATACTATATTTAAGGTTTTGAACATTAGGTCTTAATTTCTAGCATGCTGTGTGCAAGCATTTGTAAATAAGACAAGAAAGATCCATAATTTTGGTATTGGGTATGCTTGTATTTAAAGAAAATGTAAGCATTTTAGAAATCTGTTAATTGACTGCATATTCTGTGAAAACAACATGAATTGTGTTAATGGTCTGGTCCACAACAGACAGATGTTGTGCTAATTGTGTTTATAGTTTTGAAAATGTGACTACAGATTGGACAAAAGGATGTTAGCGATTGTAAAAAACAGTAAGCTTTACCTACTGCATGCCTATGATATGAAGTCAGTTCTCCAACTGACTCCCACAACTGAACTTGAGGTGAGGAAGAATGTTTTAGGCCTACCATAGCTCCTCCTATAATCTAACAATATAATGCTTACAAAATATTCTGATAGAAAATTTGCGAATTTGCCTCCTTCTGTACGCCTATATCTACAGTTGAAGTCGAAAGTTTACATACACTTAGGTTAGAGTCATTAAAACTTGTTTTTCAACCACTCCACAAATGTAATGTTAACAAACTATAGTTTTGGCAAGTCGGTTAGAACATCTACTTTTTGCATGACAAAAGTAATTTTTTCAACAATTGTTTACAGACAGATTATTTCACTTATAATTCACTGCATCACAATTCCAATGGGTCAAAAGTTTACATACACTTAGTTGACTGTGCCTATAAACAGCTTGGAAAATTCCAGAAAAGGATGTCATGGCTTTAGAAGTTTCTGATAGGCTAATTGACATCATTTGAGTCAATTGGAGGTGTGCCTGTGGATGTATTTCAAGGCTTACCTTCAAACTCAGTGCCTCTTTGCTTGATATCATGGGAAAATCAAAAGAAATCAGCCAAGACTTCAGAAAATAATTTGTAGACCTCCACAAGTCTGATTCATCCTTGGAAGAAATTTCCAAATGCCTGAAGGTACCACGTTCATCTGTACAAACAATAGTACGCAAGTAAAAACACCATGGGACCACACAGCCGTCATACCGCTCAGGAAGGAGACGTGTTCTGTCTCCTAGAGATGAACGTACTTTGGTGCAGAAAGTGCAAATCAATCCCAGAACAACAGCGAAGGACCTTGTGAAGATGCTGGAGGAAACAGGTATAAAAGTATCTATATCCACAGTAAAATTAGTCCTATATCGACATAACCTGAAAGGCCACTCAGCAAGGAAGAAGTCACTGCTCCAAAACCACCATAAAAAAAGCCCGACTACGGTTTGCAACTGCACATGGGGACAAAGATCGTACTTTTGGAGAAATGTCCTCTAGTCTGATGAAACAAAAATAGAACTGTTTGGCCATAATGACCATCGTTACGTTTGGAGGAAAAAGGAGGAGGCTTGCAAGCCAAAGAACACCATCCAAACTGTGAAGCACGGGGGTGGCAGCATCATCTTATGGAAGTGCTTTGCTGCAGGAGGGACTGGTGCACTTCACAAAATAGATGGCATCATGAGGGAGGAAAATTATGTGGATATGTTGAAGTAACATCTCAAGACCTCAGTCAGGAAGTTAAAGCTTGTTCGCAAATGGGTCTTCCAAATGGACAATGACCCCAAGCATACTTACAAAGGACAACAAAGTCAAGGTATTGGAGTGGCCATCACAAAGCCCTCACCCATCATATAGAAAATATGTGGGCAGAACTGAAAAAGTGTGTGCGAGCAAGGAGGCCTACAAACCTGACTCCGTTACACCAGCACTGTCAGAAATAATGGGCCAAAATTCACCCAACTTATTGTGGGAAGCTTGTGGAAGGCTACCCGAAATGTTTCACCCAAGTAAAACAATTTAAAGGCAATGCTACCAAATACTAATTGAGGGTATGTAAACTTCTGACCCACTGGGAATCTGATGAAAGAAATACAAGTTGAAATAAATAATTCTCTCTACTACTATTCTGACATTTCACATTCTTAAAATAAAGTGGCGATCCTAACTGACCTAAGACAGGGAATTTTTACTAGGATTAAATGTCAGGAATTGTAAAAAACTGAGTTTAAATGTATTTGTCTAAGGTGTATGTAAACTTCCGACTTCAACTGTACAGTCGTGGCCAAAGGTTTTGAGAATGACACAAATACTAATTTTCACAAATCCTGCTGCCTCAGTTTGTGTGATGGCAATTTGCATATTCTCCAGAATGTTATGAAGAGTGATTGCAATTAATTGCAAAGTCCCTCTTTGCCATGCAAAGGAACTGAATCCCCAAGAAACATTTCCACTGCATATCAGCCCTGCCACAAAAGGACCAGCTGACATCATGTCAGTGATTCTCTCGTTAACACAGGTGTGAGTGTTGACGAGGACAAGGCTGAAGATCACTCTGTCATGCTGATTGAGCTCGAATAACAGTCTGGAAGCTTCAAAAGGAGGGTGGTGCTTGGAATCATTGTTCTTCCTCTGTCAACGATGGTTACCTGCAAGGAAACACGTGCCGTCATCATTGCTTTGCACAAAAAGGGCTTCACAGGCAAGGATATTGCTGCCAGTAAGATTGCACCTAAATCAACCATTTATCGGATCATCAAGAACTTCAAGAAGAGCGGTTCAATTGTTGTGAAGAAGGCTTCAGGGCTCCCAAGAAAGTCCAGCAAGCGCCAGGAGCGTCTCCTAAAGTTGATTCAGCTGCAGGATCGGGGCACCACCAGTACAGAGCTTGCTCAGGAATGGAAGCAGGCAGGTGTGAGTGCATCTACACGCACAGTGAGGCGAAGACTTTTGGAGGATGGCTTGGTGTCAAGAAGGGCAGCAAAGAAGCCACTTCTTTCCAGGAAAAACATCAGGGACAGACTGATATTCTGCAAAAGGTACAGGGATTGGACTGCTGAGGACTGGGGTAAAGTCATTTTCTCTGATGAATCCCCTTTCCGATTGTTTGGGGCATCAGGAAAAAGCTTGTCCGGAGAAGACAAGGTGAGCGCTACCATCAGTCCTGTGTCATGCCAACAGAAAAGCATCCTGAGACCATTCATGTGTGGGGTTGCTTCTCAGCCAAGGGAGTGGGCTCACTCACAATTTTGCCTAAGAACACAGCCATGAATAAAGAATGGTACCAACACATCCTCCGAGAGCAACTTCTCCCAACCACCCAGGAACAGTTTGGTGACGGACAATGCCTTTTCCAGCATGATGGAGCACCTTGCCATAAAGCAAAAGTGATGACTAAGTGGCTCGTGGAACAAAACATTGATATTTGGGTCCATGGCCAGGAAACTCCCCAGACCTTAATCCCATTGAGAACTTGTGGTCAATCCTCAAGAGGCGGGTGGACAAACAAAAACCCACAAATTCTGACAAACTCCAAGCATTGATTATGCAAGAATAGGCTTCCATCAGTCAGCATGTGGCCCAGTAGTTAATTGACAGCATGCCAGGGTGGATTGCAGAGGTCTTGAAAAAGAAGGGTCAACACTGCAAATTTTGAGTCTTTGCATCAACTTCATGTAATTGTCATTAAAAGCCTTTGACACTTATGAAATGCTTGTAATTATACTTCAGTATTCCATAGTAACATCTGACAAAAATATCTAAAGACACTGAGGCAGCAGACTTTTTGAAAATTAATATTTGTGTCATTCTCAAAACCTTTGGCCACGAGTGTATATAGCTGATGCAGTAGCCATCTGACATAAAGAAATGCATGTCAGTGTCGTAGCATGCAGCTAGGATATCTCTCTCTCTCTAGGGCTAGGCCTAAGCTTCTCTTCCTCTATATATACTGTCTATTTTTTTATATTCATATCATACAGTGATGTCTAAGCCTATAGGCCTATGGATGCAATGCCCTGATGCATTTAGTGCTCAGATCTCTGACAGCTGAATCGTGAGTTATTGTTTTAGGAAAGTCAAAACCAATAGAACAAAGGACGCGTTCTCAAATGTACAATTTTTACATTGTCCGGCACTAGATTTTCTTAACGGAAACCCTGGTGTGTGTGTGTGTCGCGTTTTGGACAGAAGCCATAGCTGAGTTAAAGGTGGGGGGGGTGGGGGTTGAGGATATAGTACAGGACTTCACTGGGGTTTCTCTGTCCCTACCTCCGTTAGCTGAGTTGATCTGACGTGGAGCGTTTCACAGCCTCAGACAAACTGGTCCAGGACCTGTAGCTGAGGCTGAGCTCAGGTTGTGAGCAGCGTACAGTAGGAATATCTCTACATCTGTATCTCAGCTGATCCAGGACCTGTGAGCAACCTCTCAGACTGGAGGCGGAAGGAACTCTTGATCCGGCGCGTGGGCTTGGTGTGATGCTACAGTGGGAGAATGAGGAGTCTTGACCCAGAACAACCTTTCTCACGCATTGATATCTACACGTAGGCACACACATGCGTGCACACACAAGGGCACGCACACACACACACACACAAACATGCATGTTCCCTTTATTTCCCCTGGGTATTGCTCCTCTCCTCTCGCTATGACGTTAAACCTGAGGACTCCCTATGTCAGCCCTTTCTCTCCTTCCCTGTCTTCCTATTTCCTCCACTCATCCTTTTTCTCTCCCATTATCCCTCCTCGTCCTTCATCTATACTCACGCCATCTCTCTGTATCTCTGCTTCCTTCTTCTCCTGATCTCTCTCTAAGGCCATGTTGGGTGTAGGCTACCGTGTGCTGCAGACAGTAATCCAGTAACATTGGCTGTGTTTTAACTCAGTTTTATGTGCCATTGGGAGAGAGTGAGAGAGATGTGGAGGGAGTCCTAGTGGAAGCTCTGTAGGCCTCCACGGGTCTGGCTGGTGTGTGTGTGTCTAATGAGTCAAATACGGCATCAATGACTCAGTCACTATGATATGCTGTGGCTAGCTCAACTTTTTAAAGCTCGCACTTGCATTTCTCTACTGCTCTTTTGAGCAAGATGGTGTGTGTGTGCTAAATCGTCGCATGAATAGTGTGTGTGTGTGTGTGTGTGTGTGTGTGTGTGTGTGTGTGTGTGTGTGTGTGTGTGTGTGTGTGTGTGTGTGTGTGTGTGTGTGTGTGTATGTGTGTGTGTGTGCGCAGTTTGGAATTGGTGCTAAATCGTCACATGAATATTGTGTGTGTGTGTATGTGCGTGTGTGTGTGAGTATGCAGGGAGGAATTGGTGCTAAATCGTCACATGAATATTGGATAGGTTCCCCCATGCTGGGCCCGGTCTCCACGGCAACAGCTTGGTCGCAGGATTTGATTCAAACTGAAACATCCTTGCCATGTAAATATGTTACAGATGCTAGAGTGTTAAAGATGCTAGAGTGTTAAAGATGCTAGAGTGTTAAAGATGCTAGAGTGTTAAAGATGTTAGAGTGTTATAGAGTGTTAAAGATGTTAGAGTGTTAAAGATGTGAGAGTGTTAAAGATGTTAGTGTGTTGAAGATGTTAGAGTGTTAAAGATGTTAGTGTGTTAAAGTTGTTAGAGTGTTAAAGATGTTAGAGTGTTAAAGATGTTAGAGTGCTAAAGATGTTATAGTGTTAAAGATGTTAGTGTGTTAAAGATGTTAGAGTGTTAAAGATAATAGAGTGTTAAAGATAAGAGTATTAAAGATAATAGAGTGTTAAAGATGTTAGTGTGTTAAAGATGTTAGTGTGTTAAATATGTTAGTGTGTTAAATATGTTAGAGTGTTAAAGATGTTAGAGTGTTAAAGATGTTAGAGTGTTAAAGATGTTAGAGTATTAAAGATAATAGAGTGTTAAAGATGTTAGTGTGTTAAAGATGTTAGTGTGTTAAATATGTTAGAGTGTTAAAGATGTTAGAGCGTTAAAGATGTTAGAGTGTTAAAGATAATAGAGTGTTAAAGATGTTAGTGTGTTAAAGATGTTAGTGTGTTAAATATGTTAGAGTGTTAAAGATGTTAGAGCGTTAAAGATGTTAGAGTGTTAAAGATGTTAGAGTGTTAAAGATGTTAGGCCACATGAGAATCACCAAACCTGTCTGTTGACTCATCACCCCTCTCTCCAGTCTCTATCCTGCCATTTCAGTGGATTTAGTCTTTGTTCACAGACAAACATTATGTACAAAGGAGATTTTGCAAGGTACGAGTGATCAGATGCAAACAGCTATTAACTAAGGGAATGATTGAGATGTTCAAATGAATGTTGGCCATTTTCCTAATAGCCATGTAGCGCTAGCACCATGCTAACAGGGTGTATGAAGATCCCTCAAGGCTGGGCAGGGCACTGGTACTGTCACGTTCCTCTCTGCTCCTCTCTCCTGGTTTCACAGAGGCAGTGGAAGAGGCCTTGGGAGGGTGGGGATGTTGTGGGGAAGATTGTCAGACAGGGCTTTCTGCATGAGAGGCTACGGAGCAGGGAGAGCCGAACTGACAAGTCCCTTGACACACAAACACCCACACAGTGGAAACAATGTAGACTAGACAGTCTAGTCCCACCACTAGGAGACACTAACAGACTATCTCATGTTAGGAGGCAAACACTATCACACACACACACACACACACGTACACCTGCATACATCCACACAGACACATAAAGACACACTGTACACAACCTCATATGCATCCAAACAAACCGTAGCTACTGACACGGGTATATCCTCCTGGGTTACATCAGCAGCTTTGTAAACCTGTCTTCCCAAGGTCGACCTGTCAGTCGTACCAGTGACCCTCCTGGACAGGCCTACGGGGGGAGGAGCAGGACTCCAACCCTCACGAGCGGCTAACCCTAACCCTACAGCTTGATTATAGAGCAGGATATAGGAACACATACGGTACAGTACATATCTTGATGCTTCTAAAGCCTCTAATGCTGTCCCCGTGAGTTCATTTCCATGGACACGTGCTAAAGCGTGGATTTGTAAAGGAAGTGTCATACTCCGTGACACATATTCCCGTAACTGTTTGAGCCTAGCCTGCCGTCTGCAAAGACAACCTTCACGATACGTGAGTTTTGTATTTGGAGAAAGAAAAAAAAATCGAATATCTGAAATGGCCTCTCCTAACGTGATAACTGCTACCCAGGAAGACATGTCCCAAACCAGCAGAAATGGCATTTAGAGAGCTGTTAGCATGTTAGCATCCTTTATGCCATGGAGTGATTTAACATTCAGGACTGGGCTGGAGGATGGTGGGTCTCTCAGGTCTGAATGAGAGAGGAGAGGAACAGTGTCGTAGCAGGGCAGCGGGCAGCGGGCAGCGGGGAGCGGGGAGCGGGCAGCGGGCAGCGGGGAGCGGGGAGCGGGGAGCGGGGTGCGGGGAGCGGGGAGCGGGGAGCGGGGTGCGGGGAGCGGGGAGCGGGGAGTGGGCAGCGGGGAGCGGGCAGCGGGGAGCGGGGAGCGGGCAGCGGGCAGCGGGGAGCGGGGAGCGGGGAGCGGGCAGCGGGGTGCGGGGAGTGGGGAGCGGGGAGCTAGCCTTCGTTGTGCTGTGGGATAGACAGGACGGTGTGACATATCGATCTTATATCAGCTACACAGCACTGACTGCACCGCTGCCTCCATTACAGCCCTGCCACGGCAGGCAGGCACCACGCTGTCCTGACACATGGCCTTTTCCTCCCTTAGTTTGTTGCGCTCGCGATTAAACATTCCCCGCCACACTCTCCCTGCCATCACGTCCAAGACACCACCACTACATCAAACCACAGCTATGATGGAGGGAATTTCAACTACTTGGAGGGAAGAAAAGGAGAGACTCGCAAACTGTGTGTGTGTGTGTGTGTGTGTGTGTGTATATGTGTGTGTGTGTGTGTGTGTGTGTGTGTGTGTGTGTGTGTGTGTGTGTGTGTGTGTGTGTGTGTGTGTGTGTGTGTGTGTGTGTGTGTGTTTGTGTGTGTGGACAGAAGAATGGAGAGAACAGGCATGGGTCATAAGCAGAGGGAACATCAAACGCGTCCATCTCTTCCTCGACACTATTCCCACTATCCTTCCATATTCCTTCAAATCCCAAGCAAATAGCTGTCTTCTCACAAGGTTATGCCGAGGTCATTGCTCCAACATTGCCACTGCTTTACCTTATTACAACAGTATTTACTAGACTCTAGTTAAGAGGCTTCGTGGCTTCAGGCGTCAGGCTCACAGTGGGTTGAGCAGGCTGCTTTTGAGACACACAGCTACGCTAGCAGCACCACTTCAGAGTTACACAAGGTTCTCCCGACAAAAGACTCACAAATTAGACCGGTTTTGTCTCTTGAAGGAGGACGGTTTCTGTTCAATTTATTTAAGCCAGATGTTGACTATGGTAGGAGCCCAAGAACAGCTACTCTCTTTATTGAATCCACTAATTGGCTATTTACTTGGCTTCTGCAGAGTGACGGAGATACTCCACAATCACTTCAACTGTGTTGAAAATATTAACATGCTGGCTCCTATCTGATGTCACACAGGGGAGGAGATGGAGGAAAGGAAACAGGAGGGCAGGAGAGGAAGAGGGGCGAACATTTGAGAGAATTAGACAGAAGGAGATATGGTGCAAGCGTGAGACGGACAAACGTGAGGAATGGAAAGAAAAATGGAACGGAAGAGAGAGTGAGAGAGAAACACTAGCAGCCAGCGCCTTAGTCTCTATTTTCCACAATCTCTGCCATGGCAATAGCTTGACGGGGCTGGGGACGAGGAGTGAGAGACAGGAGACAAGACAGACACCTGTTGTTAGGTGTGTTGAGTCAAGTGTTCTCTCTTTTACTAATGAGTGCACGGGGCTTTGGAGGAGAGGAGATGCTGGTGGTGGGGATAGGGGTAGGAGCTGTAGGGTGGGAGATAAAATAAGAATCAGTGACAACATCAACACCATTAACAGCCAGTATGGCGTGTGGCAGCGCTGGGCAGACATACGGAGCAGTTGCATGGGGAAGTCTGTCAGTCTGTCTGGGTGTGTGAGAGAGAGGAGAGCACCCAGGGATGGATGGGGGACTCTGGGGAGATGGTGTGTGTGTGTGTGTGTGTGTGTAGGTGGTGGTTGTGACTGGGTTTCAAGGGTTTTGTGTGGTGGACGGCAGGCTAGGCAGCACAGACGGGAGGCGGAGAGGCTGTCTCTCCGTCTGTTACAGTGCTGGTGACTGTGTGTCTGTCTGTCTGGGAGGCTCAGGCTAGCAATCTGGTTGGGTGCTGCTGGGTCTCTTACTGCAGCAGGAGGCTTCTCTCAACTACAGACCACACTGATTTTAACCAGCCTGTGTTTTTGTCACCTCCCTTTCCCAGCACCGTGTGTAATAGTACAAAATGTTCTGAACCATGTTCGTTTGAGTCGTGATGCTAGAATATTGAATGTTGTAAACGATATGCAGACAGGTGTTAAGATGAAATGATATCATGAAATATGGATCCATACATAATAAACAAGAATCAGCAATACTCAAATTAGTATATGTTATGTTTGGTATGGTATGTGTTAATTTATGGAGGTCTATCATTCATTTCGCATGATATGTTACAAATTACAATTTGTATGATACGTTACGAATTACAATTCATATGATATGTTGTGAATTGGCAATAAATTATTACATATATGAAATTCCAACTTAGCATGTTAGTTAACCCTTCTCCTAACCCTAACCTTAATAACCCGTATATGTAACTCCTAACTCTAACCTTAACCCCTAACCCTAGCCCCTAGCCTAGCTAACATTAGCCACCTTGTTAGCGTTAGCCACCTAGCTAACTTTAGCCAGGCCAGGGGCTAGGGTTAGGGGTTAAAGTTAGAGTTAGGAGTTACATTAAAGGGTTAAGGTTAGGAGAAGGGTTAACTAACATGCTAAAGGTCTCCGTGATGAGATTCGAACCCGCAACCTTTGCTAGACGTTCGTGCTATATGATAAATGGAATGAGAGAGAGAGAGAGAGAGAGAGAGAGAGAGAGAGAGAGAGAGAGAGAGAGAGAGAGAGAGAGAGAGAGAGAGAGAGAGAGAGAGAGAGAGAGAGAGAGAGAAGAGAGGAGAGAGAGAGAGAGGAGAGAGGAGAGAGGAGAGAGGAGAGAGGAGAGAGAAGAGAGAAGAGAGAAGAGAGAAGAGAGAAGCACTAGCAGCCTGCGCCTCAGTCTCTATTTTCCACAATCTCTGAGACAACAGCTTGACAGTTCTGGGGACGAGAAGTGAGATACATGAGACAAGACAGACACTTGTTGCTGGGTGTGTTCTCGCTTTTACTAACAAAATAAGCATCAGTGAAAACATCAAAATCAGTCGCGACATCAACAGCCAGTATGGCATGTGGCAGCTTTGGGCTGTCATGGAGCAGCCCACCCATCCACCACGACCATCCTTCTGTCTTATGTAACCATACCAAACGTAACCTATCATACTCATTTCAGTGTCCCCGATTTTCATTTACTATGCTATGTCTATTCTATGAGACCAGGCTGGTCCTTTGATTCCTCCACAAGCAACAGTTCATCTTCTCCTCCTCAGCGCCACCTGATGGCTACAGAGCATCAGTGCACCTGTTAGTAATTACATTTGAGTCATTTAGCAGACACTCTTATCCAGAACGACTTACAGGAGCAATTAGTGTGAAGTGCCTTGCTCAAGGGCACAACAACATATTTTGGACCTAGCCGGCTTGGGGATTCGAAATAGCAACCTTTCGGTTACTGGCCCAATGCTCTTAACAGCTAGGCTACCTGCCGAATGGAAGGGCATCTTGCACACCCAACCCCACAGGGAAACATGCCACTCTGTTGTCTTTCTACCTTCTCCTGGAAAACACAGAAAAGCACTCTCCCTCCCTCTCAGCACTGTCTTGAGGCTGGGCCGGGCTCCAACAGGGTGTCTACACTGTCACCTCACAGTGCATCCCCTCACACTCACTGGGCTCCAACACACAGATACATTATATAACCAACAGAACATGAACTGTATCATACACATACACTCCCTGTGCTCTGACACTCAGATGCATACCCAACATACAACAGTAGATTTTCCCTGTCTGTGGCCTGATAGATCCTCCCCTGTAAACAGGTACAGAACACATAATCCGGGCCCATGCACAAGGGAGCTGGGAGGGGATTTATCACCGTAAGCCAGTAAGATATTGAATAAACAAGGAGCACTAAAATCCCGACGGTCTTCTGCTTTCACATAACCTTGGAAAACCAGGAAATCGTTTGCACTCCTAAACAGTGTCCCAAATTAGTACCCTATGGGCCCTGGTCAAAAGTAGTGCACTAAATTGGGAATAGGGTGCAATTTGGGACGCCGACAATAACCCCTGCAGCCAGACATACACAGAGAGACAGGTAAAGTGGATTTCCCAGCAGCTTTGAATGAAGTAAGCGGTTTTACAGTGTTTGACTAGACATGTAGAGAGCGGAGGGAAGCGACACGACACAGACAAGACAACCCACGGTGGGATTCCACGTAGTCAACGACGACGCCCTCCCCAGTGGAGGTGTGACCGTGCTGTGACAGCAACATAAAGAGGATTAGCCTAGCAAACACTCAGCTGCCCCATCAAACAGACAAATCCGCACAGCAGCGCTTTAGCGCGCACATGATTACCGCTCAGACTGATAATTACCTCAGGTTGAGTTTAAAGGGGAGCCGGGGGTTTTTAGGTGGGTTTGGTTTTCCTGAGTTTATTAGCGAGTGAGACTGTAAAGATGAAAACATACTGTAGGAGCATACTTCATCCCGAAAGGAATGCCAGTCTAAACCTGACTAGCCTTTTCAAAAGGGCATGTCTTCCGTTTGGTACCGTGACATTTACAAGGATAGCATAGGATCTACAGTATCACTTTCTTTGTCTTGACGTTGTTGTTGGACCTACAGACCTTTTGTCCAGCAGTCTATCAGTGTTTTGTTGCTTGTCATGTTCTGTGTCTTTTTGTGGACCCCAGGAAGAGTAGCTGCTGCCTCTGCAAAAGCTAATGGGGATCCAAACAAACAAATAAATGAACCTAGTCACTGGTTCAGGTTGAATGTGTCCATATCAGAGCTGCTATCATCTAGCTTCCATAATCCCCCTCTCCTGTGTTTTAGAGAGATGAGAGAGAGAGAGAGAGAGAGAGAGAGAGAGAGATGAGTGTGAGGGAGTGAGGGTGTGAGGGAGGTTGTTGCTCTTCATCTATTACCTCCCCTGCCTCTTGGCTCTGTGAGACTCCACTTGAGATAACAGAGGATCAGGGTTATAATAGGCTCATTAATGGAGATCTGGTGTCAGGAGGACTCAGAGGGTGTCATGGTGCTGAAACAACCAGGACCCCTGAGATCCCTGGAAGAGATTCGAGGGGCCGCTGCCTGTGGCAAGGAAGGGGTTAAGGAGAGGAGAAGGGAAGATAAAGCCGTCACACTGCTTGTCCCTAGTGTGTGTGTGTGTGTGTGTGTGTGTGTGTGTGTGTGTGTGTGTGTGTGTGTGTGTGTGTGTGTGTGTGTGCGTGTGTGTGCGTGTGTGTGCGTGTGTGCGCGTGTTGGCAGTGTGCTATAACAAGTACGATCCAGTCATCATTCTTCAGGTCAGAGGACATGTTTGGCATTTGCTTTGTTTGTCTTTTTACATAATTGCACATCAGGTGTCACCGGTGGAACAAATTAGAGGACATGGAGAGAGGGTGCGCTCAGTGTAGATAATTACTGTGGAGCGCACCGTGGAACGACAGCAGTGGAGAGAGGGTGCGCTCAGTGTAGATAATTACTGTGGAGCGCACCGTGGAACGACAGCAGTGGAGAGAGGGTGCGCTCAGTGTAGATAATTACTGTGGAGCGCACCGTGGAACGACAGCAGTGGAGAGAGAGTGCGCTCAGTGTAGATAATTACTGTGGAGCGCACCGTGGAACGACAGCAGTGGAGAGAGAGTGCGCTCAGTGTAGATAATTACTGTGGAGCGCACCGTGGAACGACAGCAGTGGAGAGAGGGTGCGCTCAGTGTAGATAATTACTGTGGAGCGCACCGTGGAACGACAGCAGTGGAGAGAGGGTGCGCTCAGTGTAGATAATTACTGTGGAGCGCACCGTGGAACGACAGCAGTGGAGAGAGAGTGCGCTCAGTGTAGATAATTACTGTGGAGCGCACCGTGGAACGACAGCAGTGGAGAGAGAGTGCGCTCAGTGTAGATAATTACTGTGGAGCGCACCGTGGAACGACAGCAGTGGAGAGAGGGTGCGCTCAGTGTAGATAATTACTGTGGAGCGCACCGTGGAACGACAGCAGTGGAGAGAGAGTGCGCTCAGTGTAGATAATTACTGTGGAGCGCACCGTGGAACGACAGCAGTGGAGAGAGAGTGCGCTCAGTGTAGATAATTACTGTGGAGCGCACCGTGGAACGACAGCAGTGGAGAGAGAGTGCGCTCAGTGTAGATAATTACTGTGGAGCGCACCGTGGAACGACAGCAGTGGAGAGAGAGTGCGCTCAGTGTAGATAATTACTGTGGAGCGCACCGTGGAACGACAGCAGTGGAGAGAGGGCACGCTCAGTGTAGATAATTACTGTGGAGCGCACCGTGGAACGACAGCAGTGGAGAGAGGGAGAGATGGAGGGAGACAACAGTGAGGGAAGGAAGGGCAAGGGAGGGAACATCAGCAACATCTGAAATGAGTAATATACCAGGAACAGAGACGGGAATTGGGGTGGGGGGATGAGACAAAACTAGGGACAGACAGACAAACAGGCACAGACAAACAGGCACAGACAGACAGACAGACAGACAGACAGACAGACAGACAGACAGACAGACAGACAGACAGACAGACAGACAGACAGACAGACAGACAGACAGACAGACAGACAGACAGACAGACAGACAGACAGACAGACAGACAGACAAGCAGCGACATAGAGAGGGACATGGACCCCTGTCATCCTCTGACAGTCTCAAAATAGAGAGGAGCGCACGGCCCCTGTCATCTCAACACCATGGTGGTGACAGCACGGTTAGCGAACCACACGGAGGCTAGCACTCATGGCTAATACACACAGAGCACTGGACAAATGAGAGAATGTTCAGTACTTACAGAGCCCTGCGAAGAGAGACCGAGGTCCAACAGTCCCACACAGTCACACCAGGAGGACATCAGAAGGAGAATCAACCATCTCATCACCCTACCCAATCACCCAGCACCATCTGTGCGTGTGTGTGCACGTGTGGCACATGCGTGTTTCGGACTGTGTGTGTGTGTAGTTCTGTATCTACACAGGAAGATGATGACTAGGTGTGAACGTGTGAAAGGGGCAGAATCAGACACCCAGGGGTCGAGTGTCCAATCCGCCGCTCAGCCACGAGCACAGAGGAGAAAGCTCTCTCTCTTTCTCTCTCCTCCCTCTTGCTCTTGCTCCCCCTTCTTTTCCCGCTCTTCCTCTTCCCATCTCTATTCTTTGCACGGATGAGTGGCGATAATGGTCAGCGTCTGTCACGCAAAGGCTGACCCAGATTTACGCAGAGAGAGAGAGAGAGAGAGAGAGAGAGAGAGAGAGAGAGAGAGAGAGAGAGAGAGAGAGAGAGAGGATCTCTCCACCCGTGGGAGTTGGGTTCCTCTCGGGTCAGAACCCCACAATCAACACTCTTCACGGGGGTGAGAAAAGTGTCTTCCATGGCTCTTCCTCACTTCCTCACTACCTCTCTATGGCGACGGAAGGCTGCCTGGGTACGGCAGTATTCAGCCCAGCCCTGTACATAATATAAGAAGAAGAAGAATATATGCCAATTAGCAGACGCTTTTATCCAAAGGGACTTTGCGTGAATACATTTTACGTATGCATGGTCCAGGGAATCATTACCACTACCCTGGTGTTAGAAGCACCACGCTCCACCTACTGAGCTACAAACAACCACAGTCCAACTCATTAGTGCCAATATCCACTGTAGTCTGCTTCCCTATTTATGATTCACTACAGAGAGGGAGCAGCTTCAGAGAGAGAGACAGCTACAGGATTCCTGAGGTGTGCCTGGTAGGGCACTGGGCTTTGTAGTTTCTCTCCAATCAAACGGGATCCCCGATCAAAAACGCTAATGTCTATGCTAATCACACATTCCCCAAGTGGCCTCGCCCTGCCGGCGCCCGAGCTGCGTAGCCACGGTTACCATGGGGGGGGGGGGGCAGGGTGAGAGAGTCATAGATGGGTATGTGTTCGCCTGAGGTGAAAGGGCATGTGTCAGTCGGTTTAGAAGGCAGGACGGATGGACAGGGCGACAGAGAGGGAGATATAGAAACAGAAGGCGGAAGATGAGTGAACATGAAGGATAAGATATTAATCCTGAAGAGCCCTGTAAGTAAAAATCCTCGAAGAAAAAACTAAAATCTGTCAGTTTAAGCTAGAGATATCATGCGTCTCAATCCACCGCATCCGCCTATGTCAGCCTTCCGCATCTGCGGTGGAAAGTGGCCGAGGAACAGCGGTGTTTGTCCGACCATGAGACATTCCGAAAATCGTCCTTCTCACAGAAACGTCTGTAGCGTCTGAACGGTTTGGCCTACAAACTAATATGACCCCTCTAAGGAAGGATGAGCCTCACAGGTCTCGTCTGAAGGTAACCCATACACATTCATGGAAGTATGGAGGTCGTTTTGTGCACCAAAAAATATGGGGTTAATTATGTGTAAAAAAATATATATATTTTGTGAGCTTCTTATATCTCCTAGATATAGGACAGACACTTCAAGACCGTATCATTTTTTTTACTGTCTATTTTGTCATTTATTAATGTGTTATTCAATGTTTTTCTATGGACTATAGTAGTAAAAGACTAATTCAATATTTTATCAAATAATTGTTAAATATTTTGGGGGATACCTAAAGGGGTCCTACAATTCAAAATCAAATAGCTCAATGATCCATTGTATGCCCACCTTCCTCTTCCTCTCTGTCTCTCTCTGTCTCTAAATGATCCATGGTATGACCATCTTCCTCTTCCTCTCTGTCTCTCTCTCTCTGTCTCTAAATGATCCATGGTATGACCACCTTCCTCTTCCTCTCTGTCTCTCTCTCTGTCTCTAAATGATCCATGGTATGACCACCTTCCTCTTCCTCTCTGTCTCTCTCTCTCTGTCTCTAAATGATCCATGGTATGACCACCTTCCTCTTCCTCTCTGTCTCTCTCTCTGTCTCTAAATGATCCATGGTATGACCACCTTCCTCTTCCTCTCTGTCTCTCTCTCTCTGTCTCTAAATGATCCATGGTATGACCACCTTCCTCTTCCTCTCTGTCTCTCTCTCTCTGTCTCTAAATGATCCATGGTATGACCACCTTCCTCTTCCTCTCTGTCTCTCTCTCTGTCTCTAAATGATCCATGGTATGACCACCTTCCTCTTCCTCTCTGTCTCTCTCTCTCTCTGTCTCGAAATGATCCATGGTATGACCATCTTCCTCTTCCTCTCTGTCTCTCTCTCTCTGTCTCTAAATGATCCATGGTATGACCACCTTCCTCTTCCTCTCTGTCTCTCTCTCTCTGTCTCTAAATGATCCATGGTATGACCACCTTCCTCTTCCTCTCTGTCTCTCTCTCTCTGTCTCTAAATGATCCGTGGTATGACCACCTTCCTCTTCCTCTCTGTCTCTCTCTCTCTGTCTCTAAATGATCCGTGGTATGACCACCTTCCTCTTCCTCTCTGTCTCTCTCTCTCTGTCTCTAAATGATCCATGGTATGACCATCTTCCTCTCTGTCTCTCTCTCTCTGTCTCTAAATGATCCATGGTATGACCACCTTCCTCTTCCTCTCTGTCTCTCTCTCTCTGTCTCTAAATGATCCATGGTATGACCACCTTCCTCTTCCTCTCTGTCTCTCTCTCTCTGTCTCTAAATGATCCATGGTATGACCATCTTCCTCTTCCTCTCTGTCTCTCTCTCTCTGTCTCTAAATGATCCATGGTATGACCATCTTCCTCTTCCTCGATGTCTCTCTCACTGTCTCTAAATGATCCATGGTATGACCATCTTCCTCTTCCTCTCTGTCTCTCTCTCTGTCTCTAAATGATCCATGGTATGACCATCTTCCTCTTCCTCTCTGTCTCTCTCTCTGTCTCTAAATGGTCCATGGTATGACCATCTTCCTCTTCCTCTCTGTCTCTGTCTCTGTCTCTAAATGATCCATGGTATGACCATCTTCCTCTCTCTGTCTCTGTCTCTGTCTCTAAATGATCCATGGTATGACCATCTTCCTCTCTCTCTGTCTCTCTCTCTCTATCTATTGCTCTGTCTCTCTCTCTATTGCTCTGTCTCTCTCTGTCTCTCTCTTGCTCTGTCTCTCTCTCTCTCTATTGCGCTGTCTCTCTGTCTCTCTCTCTTTATTGCTCTGTCTCTCTGTCTCTCTCTCTCTATTGCTCTGTCTCTTTCTCTCTCTCTCTATTGCTCTGTCTCTCTCTCTCTCTCTCTCTCTCTATCTATCTATTGCTCTGTCTCTCTCTCTCTCTCTCTATTGCTCTGTCTCTCTCTATTGCTCTGTCTCTATCTATTGCTCTGTCTCTCAATTGCTCTGTCTCTATCTATTGCTCTGTCTGTCTGTCTCTCTCTCTATTGCTCTGTCTCTCTCTATTGCTCTGTCTGTCTGTCTGTCTGTCTGTCTGTCTGTCTGTCTGTCTGTCTGTCTGTCTGTCTGTCTGTCTGTCTGTCTGTCTGTCTGTCTGTCTGTCTGTGTCTCTCAATTTCAATTCAATTCAATTCGCTTTATTGGCATGACGTAACAATGTACATATTGCCAAAGCTTATTTTGGATATTTACAATATAAACATAAATAAAAATGAGAATCAAAATTGTCAACGGGACAACACTAACGACAATAACCAAGGTCAAAATAACCATACATTGAACAATAACAATAAGCATACAGTAGAGTACATGTGCAGGTTGATTGGTCTGTCAGACACTGTCCCTTAACTTATGGCAGGCAGCAATGTAGTGCGCTGCCAACACACAGCTCTCTGCGTCCTCCCCCAACAGGACGGGTAGGCTATCCTCATCAGAGAGGTCTTTGAAACCTTGAATAAGGGTTTCAAATTTGGGGAAATGACAGTCTCTAATTGTTTTATATTTTTTACATTTTGTCAGGAAATGCAGCTCCGTCTCTCTCTCTCTCTCTCTCTCTCTCTCTCTCTCTCTCTCTCTCTCTCTCTCTCTCTCTCTCTCTCTCTCCCTCTCTCTCTCCCTCTCTCTCTCCCTCTCTCTCTCCCCCTCTCTCTTTCTCTCTCTCTCTCTCTCTCTCGCTGCTTGAGAACAAGTATGTTTTCCGTCAAAGATGCACAGCCAACACTCTCTCTCTTTCTCTCTCCGTCCTTCAGTCGTCCTTGCGTGTCTGCCTCCCTCTGCAACCTGCTTCACTGAGTCAGTGGGAGGTAGCTATGGGAGCTCTCTGTGTGGGAGAGGACCTCAGCCTCGCTCCCCGTCTATCTGTCCCTTATCTCAATCACGCACACTCCTGCCATCCCTCCCGCTGTCTCCCAATCTCTCTCCCTCTGCGTTTGTCGTATATCCCTCTTTTCAATTTTTCTCTGCTTTTCTTTGTTTTTGGAACAAAGGAGGCGTAATCTCCTCATCTTTCAATCTGTCACTCAGGTGCAGAGTGACAAGAGGGGCGTACATGCAGCTATGGGAAAAAAAAGAGAGCTAGTTTGATTCTTGAGTCTGTCTGGTAATTCTTCCAAGACAGCCTTTGAAAAAAAGTATTCTGGCTACACTGGATAGAAACAGGCCTTGGTGAAGTTTGACGCTGTTATGATGCTTTGTCATGGTAATGACTGTCACGTCGCCGTAGAAACGCAGTAGAAACAATGAAATCTATCAGGAACACTCCTGTAACCTGACTAACACTTAGGCAAATCTGTTTTAAACTCCAGCAGACAGACGTGGACTTGCAGAGAGAGAGAAGAAAACAGCTCGTCGCGAGTGGTTTGGTGATGCGCTCATCTCTTCCTGTCCCTGTCACTGCTTTAGCGTGTGGATGAAAAAACGTTTGATTGAGATTGCTGCAGTACCAGAGCTAATTAACAGGATGTGATTGCGGAGGCTTAGAGCGGATTCATTATTATCCCCAGTCCTCATATACAGCATGCAGAGCGACAAGTCAGCCAAACATCCCAACAGATGCTCAGTAAAACCGTTACGGGTTCGCTGATGAATCCTCCATTCCTTACAGTGACATCATCATCCTGTTAATGACGACCGTTGTTTTTGCTGTTGTAGCTGGACGTCCGGCAAGCCCTGAGATGATAGTCACACGGCAGAATATTACGTTGGTATAGTAATGCTTAGAGAAGCGGATGACCCCCGTCCCTGACGCCAGAGGAAGAGGAGCAGTCACAACGCTGCCTGTCTGATCAAGGACAATTCTGCTGGCACATAACAAGTGATTTGAATCCTAACACGTGATGCTGGTAGAGGATGGGATTGTGTATCGCACCAGTGCTTATTATAGACACCATCAAACCGGTTCCCTTTTTTCAGACGTGCAGAGAGAAACCTGACTCCGTACTCGGATGCTGCTTACGATGATTCGACATTCAACGTCAATGGGCTTCTTTGAGCATCCTCTGTACAACATGGTCTAGTGAGTCATTAGCGGTGCTGCCGGCAGCATCCCGGCTTTTGAGACTCAATGAGAGGGAGGGATCACTTTGAAAGGAATCGACAGACTCGTACTGGAGGGGGGAGTAAAACAGGAAGTTGTGCGTCAGATTTCCTGCTGCTTCTCGTCCACGATCAGTCGCAGCTCTATTTATGCCCTCCCAACCATCTCCTCTCCTCCATTTCTCCTCCTCCACTCCCACCATCTCATCCATCCTCCTCCTCCACTCAAGCGTTCCCAAATTGGCCTTGCATTGTGTTAGATATGCTTCACAAACACTTCCACAAACACGAACGCACACACTGGCAGACAGCATATATACAAGTATACTGTACCCACTCTAAACTTTATACACACAACCATTAGGCAAGCGACTGGAAAGGATTACATTAAATGTAGCCTTAGACTCGGGTGGGAAGAGACAAAGTAACAGAGGCAGCAAAGCTTGCCAGCTGTTAGTTTATGAATAAATGCCACACCAAAATGAAAACGAATAAAGCTGATAGGAAATACTGCTGTTTTAAAAAGCACCCAGCAGTTTTTCTAAAAGCCACGCCATTTCAGGAGCCGCTGGAAGTTCACCCCCGAAGGAAAAGTCCTGGCATAACTACAGGTTTTTATAGCAGGGCTGTGGATTTAAAAATGATGCCCTTTAAAAAGCACCTTTTCGGGTTGAATCTCGAGCAGGCTCCACAGAGCTGTACTTACCCCCCGCGGTGGCGGAGCGCTCCATGCCTCCCAGGCTGCCTCCCAGTCTGCCTCCCTGGCTGCCTCCCAGGCTGCCTCCCAGGCTGCCTCCCTGGCTGCCTCCTTGGCTGCCTCCCAGGCTGCCTCCCTGGCTGCCTCCCTGGCTGCCTCCCTGGCTGCCTCCCTGGCCGCCTGCAGATACCCACACCTTGTAGTCCTGACCAAACATTCCCCTGGCACTGCCCAGCTCCCAACTCCACCCGTCTGTCTGTCTGCTAGCCCTAAACACACCCAACCTAACCTGCCTGGCTGACCTCTGAACCCTCTACAGCCCCACAGCCTCTAGTCTACACACTGTAAACACATCCAGTCCAGTCCAGTCCAGTCCAGTCCAGTCCAGTCCAGTCCAGTCCAGTCCAGTCCAGTCTAGTCTAGTCTAGTCTAGTCCAGTCTAGTCTAGTCTAGTCCAGTCCAGTCTAGTCCAGTCCAGTCCAGTCTAGTCCAGTCCAGGGGATGGAGGGACACAGTGCTACTATTCATCCTATGGAATATACTACTGCACCATCATCAAGCCCTCCCTCTATACCATTACAGTTCATTGAATGTGTGTGAGAGATGGGACTGAGACGGAGAAAGAGAGAGCAAGAGTTGGAGAGAGAGAGAGAGAAAGAGAGAGCTAGAGAAGGAGAGAGAGAAAGAGAGAGCTAGAGAGGGAGAGAGAGAAAGAGAGAGCTAGAGAAGGAGAGAAAAAAAGAGAGAGAAAGAGAGGGAGAGAGAGAGAAAGAGAGAGCTAGAGAGAGAGATAAATAGAGAGTAAGAGAGGGAGAGAGAGAAAGAGAGAGCTAGAGAGGGAGAGAGAAAGAGAGAGCAAGAGAGAGAGAGAGAGAGAAAGAGAGAGCTAGAGAGGGAGAGAGAGAAAGAGAGAGAGAGCTAGAGAGAGAGAGAGAAAGAGAAAGAGAGAGCTAGAGAGGGAGAGATAAATAGAGAGCAAGAGAGGGAGGGAGAGAGAAAGAGAGAGCTAGAGAGGGAGAGGGAGAGAGAGAGAGAAAGAGAGAGCTAGAGAGGGAGAGAGAAAGAGAGAGCAAGAGAGGGAGAGAGAGAAAGAGAGAGCTAGAGAGGGAGAGAGAGAGAAAGAGAGCTAAAGAGTGAGAGAGAAAGTGTGTGCGTGTGTGTGGATAGGAAGGCTTCCTGATACACAAGACTGGTGGACCTTTGAAATATATGAGGAGAGGACACACACACACACAGTAGCCTGCTAAATTCTCTCAACATCTGTCCTTTTCACCCGCATGGTTATTCACAGTCAGGATGGAGACGAGTGCTTGAGGGTGCCCAAGCACTTCCCTTCTCCCTCTGCTCTCTTTCTCTCTCTCTCTCTCTCTCTCTCTCTCTCTCTCTCTCTCTTTCTTTCGCTCTTTCACTTTCCTTCCCTCTCCCGTATGTGAAAGGCCTTTTTCTGGGCCGTATGAAAGGCCTGGGATGAAAGGATTGTCCTGGATGATAGAGTGATTACAGGAGCAGAGCTCGCTGCCCAAGGTGCTGCCTCTCTCTCTCTATATATTTCTCTCTCTCTTCCTCTCTCTCTGAATCCCCCTCATCTCCACAAAGAGCCACATCGGCTTTGTCACTACAGTACACACACACACACACACACACACACACACACACACACACACGCTCACACACACACGCACACACACGCACACACACACACACGCACAGTTACGGATTACTTCTCCAATACACCCAGTCAGACACTAATGCTCTGTACTGTACTGAGATCCTGTAATGCACAATATAATATTACTTCACACAGGCACTACACATTAATACACACTGCCACACGTACAATGAGTATATATATCTGCCTATGTTCACACTTTCCTTCATCACGCTCACACACACGCTCACACAAATGACCAGAAGCTCCTGCCACTCAGAGTTTCTCTCCCTCTCTCTCTAATGCACACACACACCCACACACACCCACACACACCCACACCCACACACATACACACATGCACATGTCAGCACACACGGGCGTTCCTCCGTGTTTCTAGCCATGTTAAACGCCACTCAGAAAAGCCCTGAGGACATGGGAGCCGGGCGGAGCAGGCAGCAGGACTTGGTGTTTTCTCCTTATGTAAAGTGGGCCACATTCAGTAACTGGGAAAGCAAGACACCACAGACGACATGTAGGAAGGAATACTACATGAACAATGTGCTTAAGTCAGTTTGAACGCATCTGAACACACCCTCCGTGTGGACATGGCCCTGTGACATCAGAAGGTCATTTGAATGGCGCATGTTCTGAAGTGCCTGAGGACACCAGAAAAAGAGAGCAGTGGAGGTGAGGCTGATTGGAGGCTTGCCTGATGTGGTGCCTGTGGAACCATGGCCCCTGTCAGAGTTCTATCCAAATGCTACAGAGCGCCTTAGGAGAAGACAGCACCACATAGCATGGCCTGAGCCTACACGGTGAGAGGACAAGCACAGAGAAAAGCAGCCCACCAACGAGCCGAGATCAATATTACTGAAACCACATTTTACAGTCACTCCATCTACTGCCAAGATTGAAGCAACACCTGTAAATCTGCCATAGGGGGCGCCATGGATGTGATTCCATTCAAATAGAAGTGATTGAAATGACTTGGCCCTCATGCAAGCTGTATAGTATGCATGTTTTCCTTCAGAGAATATAAGTTATGAAGCGTAGTGAATTACAGGAGGCTTTCAGAGTCCAGTGACAGCCAGGCGGTATGTGTCAGGTGCTAGTTAGCCCCATGCAGCCACTGAAGTTTGTTTCTCTCAGACGGTCAGTCAGTCAGTCAGTCAGTCAGTCAGTCAGTCAGTCAGTCAGTCAGTAAAGCATTTAACTCTGCCGTGAGTCCTCCAACACACGGCTAAAGAGGACCCAGCTACCACCAACCTGAAACTGCTGTGCTTGCAGCGACACAATTACCCTCCATTCAACCCAAGAGACAAACAAACAAACATAACTCCTAGATCATTCAAATTTGCCTGACAACACCCCCCCCCCCCCCCCCCCCACACACACACACACACACACACAGAAAATTGCCTCTTATTTTTTGCTAGCGTCCAATTAGAGTGATTATGTGTCAGAGAGGGAAGCGTAATATGGTGATTATGGTAATGGTGGTGTAACAGAGACTTCCTTCTCGAATGCAGCACAGGTGCAAGAGAAAAGAAAAGCCATTGATATTCCACGCCTGGGCCTTGGTGCACAAGAGGCCTGAATATGTTTCAACTGAGGGCAAAAAGATGAGGAATAAAAAGGAAGCCTCGCCCTGATTTCTCTCATTTTCTCTAAAGCCAATTCAAGTGAACCGCTGTAAAAGCTGTCGGAACACAAAAGCCATTCAAATGGTCAACAGATGTTCATAGGCTCTAGCTAAGAATCTTCACGGTGTAGTGGCGGATTGGTCGGATTCACAGACTCGAGTGTGAGAGAGTGAAATCACAACTGACGACCTTCACACTCGTCAATGACATCAAGGCCCCATTCTGACTGTATCTTTGAATCTTGAAAGTGCTCAGTAGACTATTTGAAATGATACATTCATTTCTGTGCTGTCAGGAGGACAGACCACTAGCCTGATTAATGACAGTAGCCCTACTGAGGTTAAAGCCCATTCCAGCCCCACTGGAGTGGAGGGACAGAGTGTCCCTGTGGAGTCTGGGCCATCACAGGGTGTGGTCTCTATGATGGGGAGGCTTTCATATGGCAGCAGCCAGGCAAAAAAGTCGGCACAGTGAGGTATATGGATTGACTGACCTGAGGTGCGTCCGAAATGGCACCCTAAGTCCTATGGGCCCTGGTCAGAGGTAGTGCACTTTGTAGGGAATAGGGTTCCATCTCAGTCATAGCCCTGGCCACAGAAAGAGTATGGAGAGGAGAGCAAAAGAACAGAACAAAGTGTCCCTTGACTCATGCATCAAACACCCACTGACAGAACAGAAAGAGAATAAAAATCAATACGGTCTCACGCTATGGCCGGGCAGCGCAGCGGTACATTCAGCTGTGAGAGACAGAGAGAGAGAGAGAGAGAGAGAGAGAGAGAGAGAGAGAGAGAGAGATGGTGGAAAGGAGGGAGAGAGAGGAGATGAGAAGAGGAGAGAAGGGATCAGGGAGGGACTCCGGAACATTCTGAAGGCCAATGCTGCACTCTTTCGTTATATTGCTCTCTGCACATTGTTGATGCTTTCTCTACCTCTCTGTATGCTGTGTCTTCTGTATGCTGTGTCCCTCTCTCTACCTCTCTGTATGCTGTGTCTTCTGCATGCTGTGTCCCTCTCTCTACCTCTCTGTATGCTGTGTCTTCTGCATGCTGTGTCCCTCTCTCTACCTCTCTGTATGCTGTGTCTTCTGCATGCTGTGTCCCTCTCTCTACCTCTCTGTATGCTGTGTCTTCTGCATGCTGTGTCCCTCTCTCTCAGACACGGTCTGTTCTAGAGCCTGGACCGCTGATTTATCTCGTTCAATCTGATAACTATTTACACTCCCCAAAATCTCACATCTCATATGTGTCATATATTACACAGTGTTTGTGTGTGTGCGTGTTTGCTTGCGTGCCTCTGTGCAGGTGTGTGTGCGTCCGTGTGTGTGTGTGTGTGTGTGTGTATACATAAAAAGTCTGTCGATTCACCCCTCATCTAATTGTTGTAAAGACATTCATTTCCTGTCCAATATTCCCCTATGGCCTACAATATTAAATTCATGATAGCATATAAATCTCACAAACCTTCCAGAAATTTCCCTCAAGATATAACTGAATCAAAAACTCTCACTAAACAAAACATCCATTTGCATCCAAGTCATCTATTTTTTACACACGACCCACAGGGCACAGACGTCAATTCAACATCTATTCCACGTTGGTTGGAAACAACGTTGATTCAATCAATGTGTACCTAGTGAGTACCCACTGGACATTCAGGACATTCAGTGCTCAGACCGCCACACACACAACCGTCAACTGACACGACATGTTGGACAACTCAGCCACTACATTCTGTAATCAGATAAAGTAGTAGCAATGATTTACAAAGTGTCATTAACACATGCCATATAAACAAACTATTAATACACAGGTAAGTGAGGAGCTGTATGTATCAAGCGTCTCCGAGTAGGAGTGCTGATCTAGGAACAGTTTTACATTTTGGATCATAATGATAAGGATCACATGGGCGGGGGGGGACCTGATCCTAGATCAGCACTACTACTGTGAGAGGCTTTATGAATCGGGCCCCTGGTGCTGAGAGCAGGTGCTGACCAGGCAGTGTCCCAGGGGGCTGGGTGACTCCTGAAGGACCCTGCTCAGCTTCTACAGGACATCTGGAGTCTCATCAGCATTACATAGGAATCATTCAAACACACCCAGACTGTCACCACCTGACCACACACACACACACACACACACACACACACACACACACACACACACACACACACACACACACACACACACAGCGGGAGGGCTCTGAGGGACACACACACAGCAGGAGGGCTCTGAGGGACACACACATATACACAGCAGGAGGGCTCTGAGGGACACATATACATAGCAGGAGGGCTCTGAGGGACACATATACATAGCAGGAGGGCTCTGAGGGACACACACAGCAGGAGGGCTCTGAGGGACACACACATATACACAGCAGGAGGGCTCTGAGGGACACACATATACACAGCAGGAGGGCTTTGAGGGACACACATATACATAGCAGGAGGGCTCTGAGGGACACACACATATACATAGCAGGAGGGCTCTGAGGGACACACACATATGCATAGCAGGAGGGCTCTGAGGGACACAGACACACACACAGCAGGAGGGCTCTGAGGGACACACACACGCACACACAGAGGATACACAATGGACAGGAGACACACACACAGACCAGGTTGGACACACACTGCTAAAGAAGACACAGGTACAGTATGTAGGTAAACATAACATACTGACACATTTACATTGGAGTCACATTGTTGGGGGAACAACCACATTTCCACAGAGCAGCTCTGTTCGCATGTTGAGCTGCCTGCAGCTGCTTGTGGTTAATGCGCTTCTACACCAAACGCACACGAACAGACTGCTAATGAAAAGGCACGATCACTATCTCTTACGTGCGTAACCAAGGTGGTTCAGTGAACCCCTCTCATGTGATGAGTAACGATGCCTAAGACCTGAAGACTTGCAAGTCTAACATTGTCTTAGGAGCCATGGGCTTCAACCCAGTTGGTCAGGTATGTGTGTGTGTGTGTGTGTGTGTGCATCTGTGACTACTGCTTACCATCCTCTTCCTCACTTAATAGCTAGAACTGGGTCTGGACTGTGTCTATAGGCTTTTAGTCTAATGGGTTGATGACAACTGACTGAAACAAAAATGCTTTGAAGTACACAAACAAATAAGTGAAAACATGCTAGACACAAAGTGTTTGTGTGTCTCTGTCTGAGTATGTAACTTACTTAGCTGTTGAGCCAGTTCGTTTTTGTGTGTCTCTGTCTGAGTATGTAACTTACTTAGCTGGTGAGCCAGTTAAGTTTTTGTGTGTTTGTGTCAAAATGGCAGAAAAAAGGGCCAATGTGATGAGAGAAAAATAATGACTGCTAATTAGTGCCTCTGTCTTCTGCATCCAGACATGCTCTGGGTTTTATTGTACTTCTACTACCAGTGTTTAACTGTTCTCCAGCTGCCTGTATCATATGACAGAGGGGGAAAGCACACAAACAAAGTATTTTTAATATTTCATTTGTTTTTGTAAGGCAGCGTCAGGAAAGGCATAAACCAATAAGGAGAGGTCCACAGCGACATGCAGCCAACTTTTCCCTGGTATTTGGCAGAGAAACAGAATGTTTTTAATGAAAGCGGTAATATACAAGTGGCAGCCTGGGAGTGCAGCCCGCATCAATAATTCTGGAGCTGTATGAATATCTGCCGCTCCATTCCTGGGGTTGGTGTCAGCAGAGTCGTGAGTGGAAAAAATAAGTGATTTACGCTGTTACCCAAGTTTTTAGCTGATGCACACATTCTACCTGTATTATAATCTGGACAGGGGTTGGACTGAAGTAGGGCAGGCCAGCCCTCTGGAGGGGGGAGTGTGTGTGCTTTCTGTGTGTGTGTGTGTGTGTGTGTGTGTGTGTGTGTGTGTGTGTGTGTGTGTGTGTGTGTGTGTGTGTGTGTGTGTGTGTGTGTGTGTGTGTGTGTGTGTGTGTGTGTGTGTGTGTGAGTCCGTCCGTCCGTCCGTCCGTCCACTTGCGTGTATGCGTGTGTTGAACAATAAACACAAACGCAGCCTCATGTGATTGATCCTTTTTTTAATTGATGTAGTTCTGTCCTTGAGCTTTTTCTTGTCTATTAATGTTCTGTATTATGTCATGTTTCATGTATTGTGTGGACCCCAGGAAGAGTAGATGCTTTTGCAACAGCTAATGGGGATCCTAAAACAATACCCAATCATTCAAACTAGATACCATCTCGGGGGCATCTATTTGGGGGAGCGGAGCAAGCCGTGGTCGATATGCCCCTCTCTCTGCCAACACTGATTGGGCGCTAGCCTTTCATTACAGCCCTGCTGCCATTGTTGTCGGTCCACAGGAGGGGAGCGAGGCACTGCCATCTCGAAGGGGGACTCATCCTTTTGCCGACACACACGCGCGCACGCACACACACACACACAGGTTTCCATCCTGCCAACACAGAGAAGGGGTCATAAGGTCAGAGCTGCTCCAGTTAGTTTTTCCAACAGATGTTGGTGGATCAAGTGTTTGATGTGTTGCCGACGGGGATGGGAACGCACGCAGAACGTGAGCTGTTGCTTGGAAGTCTCTCTGGGTAAACAGAGGACACGGATACATTCACTGCGCTAGAAATAGGGAGGTAAAAGGCTTTTGAGGGAGCAATGGACTCATCAAACAGACACAAAAACATGCCGTGTGTGTGTGCGTGTGTGTTTGATGGACTCTCTCTCTCGCTCTCTCTCTCTACATAGTGTGAAGTAGAGGTACAGTTGAAGTCGGAAGTTAACATACACCTTAGCCAAATACATTTAAACTTAGTTTTTCACAATTCCTGACATTTAGTCCTGGTAAAAATTCCCTGTCTTAGGTCAGTTAGGATCACCACTTTATTTTAAGAATGTGAAATGTCAGAATAATAGTAGAGAGAATTATTTATTTCAGCTTTTATTTCTTTCATCACATTCCCAGTGGGTCAGAAGTTTACATTCACTCAATTAGTATTTGGTAGCATTGCCTTTAGATTGTTTAACTTGGGTCAAACGTTGTCCATTGTCCATTTGGAAGACCCATTTGCGACCAAGCTTTAACTTCCTGACTGATGTCTTGAGATGTTGCTTCAATATATCCACAACATTTTCCTCCTCATGATGCCATCTATTTTGTGAACCATGAAGCACCACCCTTGTGCTTCATGGTTGGGATGGTGTTCGTCGGCTTGCAAGCCTCCTCCTTTACCCTCCAAACATAATGATGGTCATTATGGCCAAACAGTTCTATTTTTGTTTCATCAGACCAGAGGACATTTCTCCAAAAAGTACAATCTTTGTCCCCATGTGCAGTTGCAAACTGTAGTCTGGCTTTTTTATGTCGGTTTTGGAGCAGTGGCTCCTTGCTGAGCGGCCTTTCAGGTTATGTCGATATAGGACTTGTTTTACTGTGTTTATAGATATTTTTGTACCTGTTTCCTCCAGCATCTTCATAAGGTCCTTTGCTGTTGTTCTGGGATTGATTTGCACTTTTCACACCAAAGTACGTTCATCACTAGGAGACAGAACACGTCTCCTTCCTGAGCGGTATGACGGCTGCATGGTCCCATGGTGTTTATACTTGCGTGCTATTGTTTGTACAGATGAACGTTGTCACGTCCTGACCCTTGTAAGAGGTCATTTTCCATAGTAGAGTGGTCAGGGCGTGACAGGTGGGTGTTTTGGGTGGTTTTGGGTTTTCTGTTTATATGTGGGCTTTTTCTAGATTTCTATGTTTTGTTTTCTATGTTTTGGCGGGGTATGGTTTCCAATCAGAGGCAGGTGTCTATCGTTGTCTCTGATTGGAAGCCATACTTAGCAGCCTGTTTTTCCTTTGGGTTTTGTGGGTAGTTGTTTTCCGTTTTGTCAGTGTACCTCACGGAACTGTTGGCTGTCGTTTTTGTTATTTTGGTTTAAGTGTTTTCATTAATAAAGGAAATATGAGCACTTTACACACTGCGCCTTGGTCCCCTTTCGACGACCTTTGTGACAAACGTGGTATGAACCAGACTTGTGGAGGTCTACAATTTTTTTTCTGAGGTCTTCGCTGATTTCTTTTGATTTCCCCATGATGTGAAGCAAAGAGGCACTGAGTTTGAATGTAGGCCTTGAAATAGACCCACAGGTACACCTCCAATTGACTCAAATGATGTCAATTAGCCTACCAGAAGCTTCTAAAGCCATGACATCCTTTTCTGGAATTTTCCAAGCTGTTTAAAGGCACAGTTAACTTAGTGTATGTAAACTTCTGACCCACTGGACTTGTGATATACTGAATTATAAGTGAAATAATCTGTCTGTAAACAATTGTTGGAAAAATTACTTGTGTCATGCACAAAGTAGATGTCCTAACCGACTTGCCAAAACTATAGTTTGTTAACAAGACATTTGTGGAGTGGTTGAAAAACGAGTTTTAATGACTCCAACCTAAGTGTATGTAAACTTCCGACTTCAACTGTAATTGGCCGGTGCAGGGTGTGAATGAGTGCAGTGGTATTGCCGTGGCGTTGCCAGTGTGATACGCAGCACCAATGTTTCGTTCCACCGCTTTATTTCACAAGAGCTGGTTGAAGCCGGCTTCTTGTCTCCACATTCCCCTTTACGGCCTATCCCCACCCCGCTTCAACCTCTCAGCATCCACAACAACACTGGTGAGATCACGTCTTTCTGGTTTCCTAGTAACTGGGGGAGGTAAGAGGAAGTGGGAGGAGGGAGAGGGATGTGAAGGTGCATTTTCATCCTCTGTGTGTGTGTGTGTGTGTGTGTGTGTGTGTGTGTGTGTGTGTGTGTGTGTGTGTGTGTGTGTGTGAGCGCGCGTCTGTGTGCGTCTGTGTGCGTTCGTGTGCATTCGCGTGTGTGTTTGTGTGTGCATGCGTGTGTGAGTGCCTGGGTGTAAACGGTGCTCATTATGGGCGGTAGAGGAAAACGGTTTCCCAGCCGTTACAGCACTCACACTTAGCTCTGTGTTTGGCACCTCCTTCCATTATAGGAGTGTTATTGACCAAGGTCAAACATCAGGGGCCTTCCTCTCCCTGACAAAAACAGCCCTGGAAAACCCCCAGTCACTCTTTATAACACACAGTAGCAGCCAATAACACACACACACACACACACACACACACACACACACACACACACCCTGGTTCATTATCCCCTTCATATGCATCTCTAGTTGTATATCTTCTCTTCACATAATATGATAACTCACTCTCCCATAACTCTCTATGCTGCTTGTTTTCCTCTCACTGCCATTAACAGACACACATTGTGGTCCTCCCACTATCTCCCACTCACTGTCACTGGCATCTGAACAGTCTTTTCTTTAATGTGAACTAACTATTGGCTAAGTTCTAGTGCGTTCTCCACACAGGCTGAATACACAATAACATCTTGATACAGTGGTAAACGCACCAATACCCTATTAGAGACTAAGAGATTGTCAGATGATGATGATTACAGTCAGACCTTGAGAGAGGACAAGCCTCCACACACACACACACACACACACACACACACACACACGTGACAGGTGTGACTCATTTGCATGTAATCGGAAACAAGAATTTCTATTTGCTAATTGACTGGTCATGTGATTTGAGCTGAATGTATTTATCCCCCCCGCCTACAATGGCAGAGCCTTGTGTTAGAGAGCTGATGGCTGATGCGTTCGGTGAGAGAGCACATGGCTGATGGAGTTTGTGCTGTAAATAAATGTGTTAAACTGTCATTTTATTGACTGCCTCTGCATCACTCGGCCAGCTCAACTTAGAACCTGACAGGGAAGAACACACCCTTCTGTCTGTCTCCAACTGTTTGAACAGCATGCCAGCCTGTCCACCTTGTTCAGATGTTTAAATAAAGTGGTCTACCTTATTTCTCAGAATGAGTACGTGTTGCCAATTCCTTATAGAACTGTGTTTTATGCTAATTGTACATTTATAAAACACAGACTAGACCAGAATCAGTGTTTATTTATACTCCTGTTTTAGTAGTCTGCTGTGCGCACAATTTGAGGAGTTGAGACATAAAAAGGGTATCGTTAGAAAGGTTAACTTCTCCTCTATTACAGTAAAATAATGTCTCAATGTGTTTCAGTGTCCCTTTGACTGATTCTGTTGGACCAAACCTCAAATGCAAATAGCGAGTTGAAAGCGCTTGTCAGAGAGGAAGAAGTGATCTCTCATCTTTGTTGTTGTGAGTGGCAGGGGAGGGGCTTAGTGTGTGTGTTTTAATGGGAAGAAGGTGCTTTACAGCACAAAGGGAGTGAAGGAGCCAAGACCAAAAAGACAACATGAAAACAAGAAGACCTAAACGCTCATAAAAACAAAGAAAAAATCCTTGATTCTTTTGATACAGGCGTTTGGAATATCGCTCTAAAAAATACATTTGAATTAAATCTAATTAATTCGTTAACGTATTCCAGGTAGAACCTTTTGGTTCTAAGTAGACCCCTTTCGGGTTATATAAAGATCCCTTTCCACAGATGGTTCTACATCGAACCCAAAAGGATTCTACCTGAAACTAAAAAGGGTTCTCTTATGGGGACAGCCCAGTATCCCTTTTGGAACCCTTTTATCTAAGAATGTGGTAGTAAACCGCAGGGGATAGAGATGTAGGGATTATTGAAATGTGGAAGGTAGAGCAGAGATCCTTGATGATGCTGCCTGACAATTTTTGCAAACTGATAAATCTCTGTTTACAGTAAATGTCACCGTTTAGCATTGCACGGTAGGAAGGAGGGAGAAGCAGAGGGAGAAAGGGCCTGCCATGGCTGCTTTGTATTCTGGACTAACCATTTCGCTCTCATTTGGTAGGAATGAAAAGCAGAAGCGATGGGAGAAGAACAGAAGAGGGAGGTGGGGGTCTGTCAAACTGAGGGAGAATGACGAGACTCATTACCATTTCCTCATACCGCTTCCCAGAACCACCTCTCTCTCTCTCTCTCTGAGATTTGTATCTGATTGGTTCTTTCTTTTTAAAAGTTTCCCATTTCCTTCTTGATTCAGCAGCCAACACATTCCTGCTTTGTGGGGATATTGTCACGTCCTGACCCTTGTAAGATGTCATTTTCTATAGTAGAGTAGGTCAGGGCGTGACAGGGGGTGTTTTTCTATGTTTTCTACTTCTGTTATATTCTAGGTTTCTATTTCTGTTTTTTAGGGGGGTTGATCTCCGATTGGAGGCAGCTGGTCCTCGTTGCCTCTAATTGGAGATCCTATTTAAGTTGGGTTTTTTTTGTGGGTAGTTGTTTTCCGTTTTGTTGCCTGACAGAACTGTTTGCTGTCGTTTTGTTTCTTTGTAAAAGTGTTGAGATTTCATTAAAGAATAATCATGAGCACTCAACACGCCGCGCATTGGTCCCCTCTATACGACGCACGTTACAGATATAGGCTAACCTCCATGTTGAAAATGCATTATATCAATCAGATTCTATCCCACTCAGATGTGGCAACTACTTAGAACCTGTCACTATCCACCTTGTGACACACACAGCTACAGAAGTTGTAGCCAGTCTATCTTTGTCGACTGTGAATAGTGGGCCAAACAGCTAATGTCTTGGGCTGTGTTAAAGTCCTCTTTCGCATTAGTGCTTTAGACTGAGGAGTCAGAAGATACAGGGCCTCTCTCTCTCCTACAGCCCTATGCTGCTGGAATGTGGTGAAGTCCTGACCTTTTCACACACCACTCTAATGTTTTATTGCACTGCCCAGGCAACCATGGAATTAACATGCAGCATTAATGTGTCATCATCGGTCATCGCTCACATGGCTATCATGGAAACGACATTTAGGGGTTTTGTGGCTATTGCTGTGAGGCTTAATCTGTGTTAAATGTATATTATTTTATTCCATTTAGAAAAAAATCCTCCCATTATACAATAGCCGACTGGATAATTGAAGTGAATTTGTAGTTCCTCTAGTCTAGACCAAATGCTATTTGTTGGTTAGTACTCATTACAGTAGTAAGATATTAATAGGATTCCTTGTGGAAAGGGTAATTCCTGATGGAGAAGATGAGAAACGAAATGACTAGTGTGCCACAAGGTCACAGCACTGAACATACTTCTGTCCAGCAGAGACTTATGTTCACATGAAGAGGCACAACCCACGCATGCACAAGCACACACATTCTCACACAAACAAGCCCGCAATTCATTAGATTATTGCTGACTGTTAGAAATGCAGTGCATTTGACCATTAATTGCAGAACAAAGCTTATTTAGAGATAAAATATATATATATATTCTGAATTGGGCCATAAGTTTGAAAAATTCAAGACATCATTTTTAGGTCATATTGTCACGGTTGTCGTAGGAATGAGCAGACCAAAGTGCAGCATGTGTCGTTTCACATTTGATTTATACTGTGAAACTATGCAATACATAAATAAACTGAATGACAAAAACAACAAACCGTGACGCAGAGGTGAAACATACACTACTCAAAATGAATCTTCCAATAACCCAGGTGGGACAAACACCAACTTAAATATGACCTCCAATTAGAGACAACGATGACCAGCTGCCTCTAATTGGAGATAATCTCAAACAAAGCCCAACATAGAAATACAAAAACTAGAACAACCCAACATAGAAATACAAAACTAGAACATAACATAGAAAAACTAAACTAGAAAACCCCCCGTCACACCCTGACCTACTCTACCATAGGAAATAACAGCTTACCATGGTCAGGACGTGACAGTACCCCCCCCCCCCCCAAAGGTGCAGACCCCGAATGAAACTAAACATGAACAAAAAAATTATAATTAAAAAAAGGAGGGTAGGGAGGGTAACAAGTGTCTATGGCGGCTCTGGTGCAGTACACAGAACCTTATCATCCAGCGAATCCTCCAGTAGAGGCAGCTCTGGTTCGGGGCGTAATCCCCGCTCCGCCCGTTGATCCCTACGCTTTTGTATCACCGGACCATGGATCATCACCGGAGGTTCTGGACTGCAGACCGTCGCTGGAGGCTCTGGACTGCGGGCCGTCGCCGGAGGTTCCGGACTGCGGGCCGTCGCCAGAAGCTCTGGACTGGGAACTGTCGCCGGAAGCTCTGGAGGCCTGATGCATGGGGCTGGCACAGGTGGCGCCAGACTAGTAACACGTACCTCAGGGCGAGTGCGGGGAGCAGGAACAGGACCCCCCGGACTGGGCAAGCGCACTGGAGGCCTGATGCGTGGGGCTGGCACGGGTGGTGCCAGACTGGTAACACGCACTTCAGGGCAAGTGCGAGGAGCAGGCACAGGGCATACCAGGCTGGATAGACTCACTGGAGCTGGGTACGTGAGGCAGGCACAGAATATACTGGGCCGTGGAGGTGCACCGGAGGTCTCGAGCGCATAGCTGGCACAACCCGTCCTGGCTGGATGCTTACTTTCACCCAGCAAACGCGGGGAGCTGGCACAGGACGAACTGGGCTATGAATATGCACTGGCGACACAGTGCGCAGCGCCGGCGCAGGATATCCTGGACCGAGAAGGCAAACTGGAGACCAGGAGCGCTAACATGGCACCACCCTTCCTGGCTGAATGCTCAACCTAGCTCGGCAAATTCGGGGCGCGGGCACAGATCGCACCGGACTGTGAATGCGCACTGGTAAGCACGGGGAATTGGCTCAGGTCTCCACCCTGACTCTGCCAATCTCCCCGTGTGACCCCCCCCAAAAAAAAATATTTTGGGGATGCCTCTCATGCTTCCGTCGTTGCCGTGCTAGTTCCTCTTCTTGTTGCCGCTCTGCTCTCGCTGCCTCCACCTGTTCCCATGGGAGGCGATGCCATCCAGCCTTGATTTCCTTCCACGTCCAGGATCCCTTGCCATCCAGAATGTCCTCCCAGGTCCATGTCTCCTGACCACGCTGCTTGGTCCTTATGTGGTGGGAGATTCTGTGAGATTCATGGTTGTCGTAGGAATGAGCGGACCAAAGTGCAGCGTGTGTGTCGTTCCACATTTTATTTATACTGTGAAACTATGCAATACATAAACAAACTGAATGACAAAAACAACAAACCGTGACGCAGAGGTGAAACATACACTACTCAAAATTAATCTCCCACAAACCCAGGTGGGACAAACATCAACTTAAATATGAACTCCAATTAGAGATAACGATGACCAGCGGCCTCTAATTGGAGATCATCTCAAACAAAGCCCAACATAGAAATACAAAAACTAGAACAACCCAACGTAGAAATACAAAACTAGAACATAACAACATAGAAAAACTAAACTAGAAAACCCCCCTGTCACACCCTGACCTACTCTACCATAGAAAATTACAGCTTACCATGGTCAGGACGTGACACATATCGCCCAGCCCTACACTGAACCAAAAACGGTTTCCTCAAAGGTTTCTCATATGGGGCAGGCAAAGAACCATTTTAGGTTCTAGATAGCACCTTTTTTCTAAGAGTGCAGTTGTGTGGCATATCTCTCTCAGACATTATGGATCTTAGTATGCCCTAGGCTAAATACCTAGGCTAAATATAAGCCTTCCACAACCATAAGACACAATAATAATGTCATTTTTCTATACAAATAGTTTAACATACTTTTTTTTGCAATAATCACTGATCTGGCTTTTAAGTCTGTCTATGAAAATAAACTTTTTGTTACATATATAACCAGAACCATGCATAATGCACATTCACTTAGAATAACTAACTTCTTGTAGCAGGCATTATAGAAAATATACACATGTCTCGTAAACAATCGCTCAAGCACAAGTCTACGTGCTAGTGAGTAGCCAGCTAATCTTCTTATTTCAAATTTAGCCAACTTGGACCTTTTTGCTAGCTAACCAGGAAGAACACACCCTTCTGTCTGTCTCCAACTGTTTGAACAGCATGCCAGCCTGTCCACCTTGTTCAGATATTGAAATAAAGTGGACTACCTTATTTCTCAGAATGAGAACGTGTTGCTAATTCCTTGCGGAACTGTGTTTTATGCTAATTGATCATTTATAAAACACAGACTAGACCAGAATCAGTGTTCATTTATACTCCTGTTTTAGTAGTCTGCTTTGCGCACAATTTGAGGAGTTGAGACATAAAAAGGGTATCGTTAGAAAGGTTAACTTCTCCTCTATTACAGTAAAATAATGTCTCAATGTGTTTCAGTGTCCCTTTGACGGATTCTGTTGGACCAAACCTGAAATGCAAATAGCGAGTTGAAACCGCTTATCAGAGAGGAAGAAGTGATCTCTCATCTTTGTTGTTGTGAGTGGCAGGGGGAGGGGCTTAGTGTCTGTGCTTTAATGGGAAGAAGGTGCTTTACAGCACAAAGGGAGTGAAGGAGCCAAGACCAAAAAGACAACATGAAAACAAGAAGACCTAAACGCTCATAAAAACAAAGAAAAAATCCTTGATTCTTTTGATACAGGCATTTGGAATATCGCGCAAAAAAAGAAGAGAACACACAACCAAACATGGCTGAGCACAAGGCTGCACTAACCCCAGCTAACCACCTCCGAGGTTACCCCACCCTGCCCCATGCTGAGGAACAAGCAAAGATGCATTCATATGAAACGCTATGTTGGACATATTTCTAAAGTGAATGCATTACAAGCAGAGTGTGCTTCGATTTCAGTCTCAAACAGCAAGGATGACAGCTAGGTGATTGAAGAGAAAAAGAAAGGGGGGAGTAAAGTTGGGTTTTGCGTCTCAATGGGGTTGGCGAACGCTAAGGGCCGAAAGACGTTGGCTTTAATAAAAATAAACGAAGAAGATGTTTTATCAACTTCCACTGTCCTCCAATGCAGTTGGGTTGAAAGCAAAATCACATTTCTGTTCTTCACAAACTAAATAGAAAATAAAGTACTTATCTTCCACAAGTTACCCAATAGCCTTGTGCCAGCCACATTCCAGACGGACCTGTTTGTGCTATTGCTTCATGCTCAATGTGGGAATGTCACGTCCTGGCCAGTATATAAGGTTAATTGTTTTGTAGTTTGGTTAGGGCGTGGCAGGGGGTATTTGTTTTATGTGGTTCAGGGTGGTGTGTTTGGTTAAAGGGTGTTTGATTTAGTATTTCCGGGGTTTTGGTTTATAGTCTATGTTTATGTATTTCTATGTCTAGTCTGGTGAGTGTGTTTCTATGTTGTGTTGATTGGGGTTGGGACTCTCAGTTGAAGGCAGGTGTTGTCTATCTGCCTTTGATTGAGAGTCCCATATATTAGGGTGTGTTTGTGGTTGTTATTTGTGGGTGATTGTTCTGTGTTGAGCTTAGGCTTTGCCAGACTGTTTGTTGGCGTTCGTTCGTTCTCGTGTTTTTGTTCTTTTTGTACGTTCATTTTTTGAAGTAATAAATTAACAAGATGAGCATACACATACCTGCTGCGTATTAGTCCTCCTTCACCGACGACAACCGTGACAGAATCACCCACCACCAAAGGACCAAGCAGCAGAGGAAGGAGCAGACGGCGTTCGAGTTGGACTGGCGGGAGAAGTGGACTTGGGAGGAAATTCTGGACGGGGCCGGACCTTGGCATCAGGCTGGGGATTATCAGCGCCCGCAGTGGGAAATTGAGGCAGCCAAGGCGGAGAGGCGATGGTACGAGGCCAGAGACGCGCTGAGGGAGAAGCACGAGAGGCACCCCCAATAAAACATTTTGGGGGGGCACACGGGTAGTTTGGCTAGGCGAAGGAAGAGCCGGAAGCCAGCTACCCGTGGTTATATGGAGGAGCGTATGGGGTGGAGAGCGCTATGTTTCGCTGAGAAGCGCACTCTCACCCATACGCACGCACAGTCCGGTGCGAGTTATTCCAGCCCCTCGCAGGTGCCGTGCTAGAGCGGGCATCCAGCCTGGTAGGAGGATGCCTGCGCAGCGCATCTGGTCGCCGGTACGCCTCCGGGGTACCAGGCTACCCAACTCCCGCTCTACGCACGGCTACCATCAGGCCCCTGCACAGCCCAGTCTGCCCTGTACGAGCACCCCGCTCGTACAGGGCTACTAGTTCTATCCAGCCAAGGCGGGTTGTGCAGGAGGTAAGATCTAGACCGGCTGTGCGCCTCCATAGCCCTGGGTTTCCAGCTCCTGTCTCTCGTGCGGACCCGGAAGTGCGTCAACCCAGTCCGACTCGTCCTGTTCCCGCTCCCCGCACTAGCCTGCAAGTGCGTAAACCCAGCCTCGCCAGTCAACAGTCGTCAGAGCTGCCCGCCAGTCAACAGTCGTCGGAGCTGCCCGCCAGTCAACAGTCGTCGGAGTGGTCAGACTGCGCTGAACTGCCGGAGTGGTCAGACTGCGCTGAACTGCCGGAGTGGCCAGACTGCGCTGAACTGCCGGAGTGGCCAGACTGCGCTGAACTGCCGGAGTGGCCAGACTGCGCTGAACTGCCGGAGTGGCCAGACTGCGCTGAACTGCCGGAGTGGCCAGACTGCCCTGAACTGCCGGAGTGGCCAGACTGCCCTGAACTGCCCCGAGCGGCCAGACTGCCCAGACTGCCCCGAGCGGCCAGACTGCCCAGACTGTCCCGAGCGGCCAGACTGCCCAGACTGTCCCGAGCGGCCAGACTGCCCAGACTGTCCCGAGCGGCCAGACTGCCCAGACTGTCCCGAGCGGCCAGACTGCCCAGACTGTCCCGAGCGGCCAGACTGTCCCGAGCGGCCAGACTGCCCAGACTGTCCCGAGCGGCCAGACTGCCCAGACTGTCCCGAGCGGCCAGACTGTCCCGAGCGGCCAGACTGCCCAGACTGTCCCGAGCGGCCAGACTGCCCCGACTGTCCCGAGCTGCCAGACTGCCCAGACTGTCCCGAGCTGCCAGACTGCCCAGACTGTCCCGTGCTGCCAGACTGCCCAGACTGTCCCGTGCTGCCAGACTGCCCAGACTGTCCCGTGCTGCCAGACTGCCCAGACTGTCCCGTGCTTCCAGACTGCCCAGACTGTCCCGTGCTGCCAGACTGCCCAGACTGTCCCGTGCTGCCAGACTGCCCAGACTGTCCCGAGCTGCCAGACTGCCCAGACAGCCTGGAACGGCCTGAGCCGGAGCCACCTCCAAAAATAGGTGGGTTGGGGAGGGGGGGTGTAGCACAGTGCCGTCGTTGACGGCAGCCACCCTCCCTTTCCTCCCTTTAGTAAGGGGGAATTTTTCTTTTGGGTATTGTTTGGGGTTATTTTTTTTTGTTAAGGTGCTTCCGGGGTAGCACCTTTAAGGGGGGGGGGGGTACTGTCACGTCCTGGCCAGTATATAAGGTTAATTGTTTTGTAGTTTGGTCAGGGCGTGGCAGGGGGTATTTGTTTTATGTGGTTCAGGGTGGTGTGTTTGGTTAAAGGGTGTTTGATTTAGTATTTCCGGGGTTTTGGTTTATAGTCTGTTTATGTATTTCTATGTCTAGTCTGGTGAGTGTGTTTCTATGTTGTGTTGATTGGGGTTGGGACTCTCAGTTGAAGGCAGGTGTTGTCTATCTGCCTTTGATTGAGAGTCCCATATATTAGGGTGTGTTTGTGGTTGTTATTTGTGGGTGATTGTTCTGTGTTGAGCTTAGGCTTTGCCAGACTGTTTGTTGTCGTTCGTTCTCGTGTTTTTGTTCTTTTTGTACGTTCATTTTTTGAAGTAATAAATTAACAAGATGAGCATACACATACCTGCTGCGTATTGGTCCTCCTTCACCGACGACAACCGTGACAGGGAAGCTGTCACAATCATGGTGTTGTGAAATTAGCTGCATCGGTTTGAAGGCGGTAAGTTGGAACAGTTTTCATTGTTAGTGTTGCATCATAAGCAGTTCCAGTGAATTTCCAATAATCACTGATCTGGCTTTCAAGTCTGTCTATGAAAATGCCATTTTTGTTACAAATATAACCAGAACCATGCATAATGCACATTCACTTAGAATAACTAACTTCTTGTAGCAGGCATTATAGAAAATATACACGTCTCGTAAACAATCGCTCAAGCACATGCCTACGTGCTAGTTGAGTAGCCAGCTAATCTTCTTATTTCAAGTTTAGCCAACTTGGACCTTTTTGCTAGCTAACCAGGAAGAACACACCCTTCTGTCTGTCTCCAACTGTTTGAACAGCATGCCAGCCTGTCCACCTTGTTCAGATGTTTAAATAAAGTGGTCTACCTTATTTCTCAGAATGAGAACGTGTTGCTAATTCCTTGCAGAACTGTGTTTTATGCTAATTGATCATTTATAAAACACAGACTAGACCAGAATCAGTGTTCATTTATACTCCTGTTTTAGTAGTCTGCTTTGTGCACAATTTGAGGAGTTGAGACATAAAAAGGGTATCGTTAGAAAGGTTAACTTCTCCTCTATTACAGTAAAATAATGTCTCAATGTGTTTCAGTGTCCCTTTGACTGATTCTGTTGGACCAAACCTCAAAATGCAAATAGCGAGTTGAAACCGCTTATCAGAGAGGAAGAAGTGATCTCTCATCTTTGTTGTTGTGAGTGGCAGGGGGAGGGGCTTAGTGTCTGTGCTTTAATGGGAAGAAGGTGCTTTACAGCACAAAGGGAGTGAAGGAGCCAAGACCAAAAAGACAACATGAAAACAAGAAGACCTAAACGCTCATAAAAACAAAGAAAAAATCCTTGATTCTTTTGATACAGGCATTTGGAATATCGCGCTAAAAAATACATTTGAATTAAATCTAATTAATTCGTTAACGTATTCCAGGTAGAACCTTTTGGTTCTAAGTAGACCCCTTTCGGGTTATATAAAGATCCCTTTCCACAGATGGTTCTACATCGAACCCAAAAGGATTCTACCTGAAACTAAAAAGGGTTCTCTTATGGGGACAGCCCAGTAACCCTTTTGGAACCCTTTTATCTAAGAATGTGGTAGTAAACCGCAGGGGATAGAGATGTAGGGATTATTGAAATGTGGAAGGTAGAGCAGAGATCCTTGATGATGCTGCCTGACAATTTTTGCAAACAGATAAATCTCTGTTTACGGTCAATGTCAGCGTTTAGCACAAAACAAGAAGACCTAAACGCTCATAAAAACAAAGAAAAAAATCCTTGATTCTTTTGATACAGGCATTTGGAATATCGCGCTAAAAAATACATTTGAATTAATCAAATTAATTCGTTAACGTTCTAACCAATTACCTACCAGAGGTGAAGAGAACACACAACCAAACATGGCTGAGCACAAGGCTGCACTAACCCCAGCTAACCACCTCCGAGGTTACCCCACCCTGCCCCATGCTGAGGAACAAGCAAAGATGCATTCATATGAAACGCTATGTTGGACATATTTCTAAAGTGAATGCATTACAAGCAGAGTGTGCTTCGATTTCAGTCTCAAACAGCAAGGATGACAGCTAGGTGATTGAAGAGAAAAAGAAAGGGGGGAGTAAAGTTGGGTTTTGCGTCTCAATGGGGTTGGCGAACGCTAAGGGCCGAAAGACGTTGGCTTTAATAAAAATAAATGAAGAAGATGTTTTATCAACTTCCACTGTCCTCCAATGGAGTTGGGTTGAAAGCAAAATCACATTTCTGTTCTTCGCAAAGAAAATGGAAAATAAAGTATTTATCTTCTACAAGTTACCCAATAGCCTTGTGCCAGCCACATTCCAGACGGACCTGTTTGTGCTATTGCTTCATGCTCAATGTGGGAAGCTATCACAATCATGGTGTTGTGAAATTAGCTGCATCGGTTTGAAGGCGGTAAGTTGGAACAGTTTTCATTGTTAGTGTTGCATCATAAGCAGTTCCAGTGAATTTCCAATAATCACTGATCTGGCTTTCAAGTCTGTCTATGAAAATGCCATTTTTGTTACAAATATAACCAGAACCATGCATAATGCACATTCACTTAGAATAACTAACTTCTTGTAGCAGGCATTATAGAAAATATACACGTCTCGTAAACAATCGCTCAAGCACATGCCTACGTGCTAGTTGAGTAGCCAGCTAATCTTCTTATTTCAAGTTTAGCCAACTTGGACCTTTTTGCTAGCTAACCAGGAAGAACACACCCTTCTGTCTGTCTCCAACTGTTTGAACAGCATGCCAGCCTGTCCACCTTGTTCAGATATTGAAATAAAGTGGTCTACCTTATTTCTCAGAATGAGAACATGTTGTCAATTCGTTGTAGAACTGTGTTTTTGTCACGATTCCCACCGACGGTGGCGCCCCCTGCTGCTCGGGTGGTGCTCGGCGGTCGTCGTCACCGGCCTATTAGCTACCACTGATTCCCTTTTGGTTTTCCCTTTTTTGGTGTTTTGTGCACCTGTGTTTAGTTTGGGTAATTAGCGGGGCTATTTATTTTAGCTGGTCCGCTTCCGTGTTGTGCGGGATTATTTCGGTACTGACGGCTCATGTTCGTGTCGGCGCTGGTTTACGCCGTGTGTGTTTTCTCCCCTGTGTTTTGGGAATATTTGTTTTATGTGTGAGTGTACATTGAATACGCCACTACCCTGTGCTCGCTGCTTCCTGTGCCTCATTCCTTCACCACGACTACCAACCCGTTACAGTTTTATGCTAATTGATCATTTATAAAACACAGACTAGACCAGAATCAGTGTTCATTTATACTCCTGTTTTAGTAGTCTGCTTTGCGCACAATTTGAGGAGTTGAGACATAAAAAGGTTATCGTTAGAAAGGTTAACTTCTCCTCTATTACAGTAAAATAATGTCTCAATGTGTTTCAGTGTCCCTTTGACTGATTCTGTTGGACCAAACCTCAAAATGCAAATAGCGAGTTGAAACCGCTTATCAGAGAGGAAGAAGTGATCTCTCATCTTTGTTGTTGTGAGTGGCAGGGGGAGGGGCTTAGTGTCTGTGCTTTAATGGAAAGAAGGTGCTTTACAGCACAAAGGGAGTGAAGGAGCCAAGACCAAAAAGACAACATGAAAACAAGAAGATCTAAACGCTCATAAAAACAAAGAAAAAAATTCTTGATTCTTTTGATACAGGCATTCGGAATATTGCGCTAAAAAATACATTTGAATTAAATCTAATTAATTCGTTAACTTATTTCAGGTAGAACCTTTTGGTTCTAAGTAGACCCCTTTCGGGTTATATAAAGATCCCTTTCCACAGATGGTTCTACATCGAACCCAAAAGGATTCTACCTGAAACTAAAAAGGGTTCTCTTATGGGGACAGCCCAGTAACCCTTTTGGAACCCTTTTATCTAAGAATGTGGTAGTAAACCGCAGGGGATAGAGATGTAGGGATTATTGAAATGTGGAAGGTAGAGCAGAGATCCTTGATGATGCTGCCTGACAATTTTTGCAAACGGATAAATCTCTGTTTACGGTCAATGTCAGCGTTTAGCACAAAACAAGAAGACCTAAACGCTCATAAAAACAAAGAAAAAATCCTTGATTCTTTTGATACAGGCATTTGGAATATCGCGCTAAAAAATACATTTGAATTAATCAAATGAATTCGTTAACGTTCTAACCAATTACCAGAGGTGAAGAGAACACACAACCAAACATGGCTGAGCACAAGGCTGCACTAACCCCAGCTAACCACCTCCGAGGTTACCCCACCCTGCCCCATGCTGAGGAACAAGCAAAGATGCATTCATATGAAACGCTATGTTGGACATATTTCTAAAGTGAATGCATTACAAGCAGAGTGTGCTTCGATTTCAGTCTCAAACAGCAAGGATGACAGCTAGGTGATTGAAGAGAAAAAGAAAGGGGGGAGTAAAGTTGGGTTTTGCGTCTCAATGGGGTTGGCGAACGCTAAGGGCCGAAAGACGTTGGCTTTAATAAAAATAAATGAAAAAGATGTTTTATCAACTTCCACTGTCCTCCAATGGAGTTGGGTTGAAAGCAAAATCACATTTCTGTTCTTCGCATAGAAAATGGAAAATAAAGTATTTATCTTCTACAAGTTACCCAATAGCCTTGTGCCAGCCACATTCCAGACAGATATTGCTTCAAGCTCAATGTGGGAAGCTGTCACAATCATGGTGTTGTGAAATTAGCTGCATCGGTTTGAAGGCAGTAGGTTGGAATAGTTTTCATTGTTAGTGTTGCATCATAAGCAGTTCCAGTGAATTTCCAATAATCACTGATCTGGCTTTCAAGTCTGTCTATGAAAATGCCATTTTTGTTACAACTATAACCAGAACCATGCATAATGCACATTCACTTAGTTATTCTAACTTCTTGTAGCAGGCATTATAGAAAATATACACATGTCTCGTAAACAATCGCTCAAGCACAAGCCTACGTGCTAGTTGAGTAGCCAGCTAATCTTATTTCGAGTTTAGCCAACTTGGACCTTTTTGCTAGCTAACCAGGAAGAACACACCCTTCTGTCTGTCTCCAACTGTTTGAACAGCATGCCAGCCTGTCCACCTTGTTCAGATATTGAAATAAAGTGGTCTACCTTATTTCTCAGAATGAGAACGTGTTGCCAATTCCTTGTAGAACTGTGTTTTATGCTAATTGATCATTTATAAAACACAGACTAGCCCAGAATCAGTGTTTATTTATACTCCTGTTTTAGTAGTCTGCTTTGCGCACAATTTGAGGAGTTGAGACATAAAAAGGGTATCGTTAGAAAGGTTAACGTCTCCTCTATTGCAGTAAAATAATGTCTCAATGTGTTTCAGTGTCCCTTTGACTGATTCTGTTGGAATATGGCAACTAAGTTCATTAGTTATTCATCTTAACTCTCTCTCAACTCTCTCTGACCCCTTTACACATGCAGCTGAGTAACAGAGTGACTGAAAAATCTGTAACAGAATGACTTCCATTAAATTGGCCACAATGAGAAATCCTAGTAGTCACAAACCACAGTTGCTGTAGAGAACACTACAGCACAGTACCTTAGAGTACAATACAGTAAATTAAAGTAGAGTATAGTTCAGAACAGTAGAGTAAAGTTCAGTACCGTAGGTTAACACATGAGTAAAGTACAATATAATGTAATATACTCTATTTTATCGGACTATACTGTATTCTACTGTACTTTTCTTTACCTTGCTGTACTATACTCTACTGTACTCTACTCTTCTGTACTGCAGTCTACTCTACTGTACTGAACTATACTCTACTGTGCTTTACTGTACTGTACTGTACTCTACAATGATCTACTGTGCTTTACTGTACTGTACGGTACTCTACAATGATCTACTGTGCTTTACTGTACTGTACTGTACTGTACTGTACTCTACAATGATCTACTGTGCTGTACTGGGATGTCAAAACTTTGATTGGTACAGATTTGTTTCGGTCTGGACCAACAAAATGTGGTCTTGTTTGGGGAATAATAGCCAATGTGTAGAATAATACCCAAACACGCAAAGAACAATATTAAATGTTTCTACCTTCATGTACCTATTTAGGATACATCACCATGAAGATAATGACATTAATAATTATGCATTTCTGGATAGTACAGATCAATGACTCACAATGTCATGCTGTTACCGTCAATCTGTTGCCGGGTGTTGATCCACTAAACTTACTGTAGTTCAATAACCAAAACAGATTTTTTGTATCATAGCTGACAGACATCTTTGAATCTTAATTCAGAGTAGATATTTAACAGAATTTTGGGAAAACGTGGTCACATTAAAAACGGAGGGAGATTTTACTGTCATTCTGTCACCAACCATTGCATCTGCTCTGTTCATCTACTAAATGTGTTTTAGTGAAATTTTCAGTGGCAATTGTTAAAAGTAGACTTCTACATATATGAAGAAGTATGGTTTGTTTAACTTGGCAATCAATGGTTTTTGCTTAGCATACATTTGAAAGTGAAATAGTGAGTCTCATGACCACTCTGCGCAACATTTTTAACACTCTGCTCAAGTGTAAAAAGGTGAACCTGCTAGCAGCATATTATAACTTGGCGGCATACACAAACACACACCTGAGCGGTCTGCCAGGTTAGTGGGTGAATGTGTGACTCATTTCCTTTTCTTGAGACGTCAGTCTTCTGCTGGGCTATAAAAGGAGGTGAGGTGGTTGTGTTCACCAGATCAGAGGACGGTTCACCAGATCAGAGGACGGTTCACCAGATCAGAGGACGGTTCACCAGATCAGAGGACGGTTCACCAGGAACACGGTAAGAGAAGATCATTTACTAACGCATAGATACTATTTCTCTTAAACTCTCTTACTATTTGTGTGCAGTTAGGAATTGTAAACTATTTAACAGTGTTTATGATCTTAGATCTGTTGTATCTGATTACAATGAGATGTTCCCTTTTCTGTTAAATTCTTGCTTGTATTATGCGTGCGGTTAGGAATTGTACTGCAAATTCCTAACAGCGATTGAGCACTTTGAATCTTAATTCAGAGAAGATATTTAACCTACAGTAGCAAAAATATATAAATTATATATTTTTGCTACTGTAGGTTAAATATCTTCTCTGAATTAAGATTCAAAGTGCTCAATCGCTGTTAGGAATTTGCAGTACAATTCCTAACCGCACGCATAATACAAGCAAGAATTTAACAGAAAAGGGAACATCTCATTGTAATCAGATACAACAGATCTAAGATCATAAACACTGTTAAATATTTTACAAAAATAGTTTCCAAAAATATATATACATACATACATACATACATACATACATACATACATACATACATACATACATACATACATACATACATACATACATACATACATACATACATACATACATACATACACACACACTACCGTTCAAAAGTTTGGGGTCACTTAGAAATGTCCTTGTTTTTGAAAGAAAAGCACATTTATTTGTCCATTAAAATAACATAAAATTGATCAGAAATACAGTGTAGACATTATTAATGTTGTAAATGACTACTGTAGCTGGAAACGGCAATTTTTTTATGGAATATCTACATAGGTGTACAGAGGCCCATTACCAGCAACCACCTGTGTTCCAATGGCACGTTGTGTTAGCTAATCCAAGTTTATCCTTCTAGGCAGAGCTTCTCTGTCCAGTGTCTGTGTTCTTTTGCCCATCTTAATCTTTTCTTTTTATTGGCCAGTCTGAGATAAGGCTTTTTCTTTGCAACTCTGCCTAGAAGGCCAGCATCCCGGAGTCGCCTCTTCACTGTTGACGTTGAGACTGTTTTTTTGCGGGTACTATTTAATGAAGCTGCCAGTTGAGGACTTGTGAGGTGTCTGTTTCTCAAACTAGACACTTTAATGTACTTGTCCTTTTGCTCAGTTGTGCACCGGGGCCTCCCACTCCTTTTTCTATTCTGGTTAGAGCCAGTTTGCACTGTTCTGTGAAGGGAGTAGTACACAGCGTTGTTCGAGATCTTCAGTTTCTTGGCAATTTCTCACATGGAATAGTCTTAATTTCTCAGAACAAGAATAGACTGACAAGTTTCAGAAGAAAGGTCTTTGTTTCTGGCCATTTTGAGCCAGTAATCAAACCCACAAATGCTGATGCTCCAGATACTCAACTAGTCTAAAGAAGGCCAGTTTTATTGCTTCTTTAATCAAAACAACAGTTTTCAGCTGTGCTAACATAATTGCAAAAGGGTTTTCTAATGATCAATTAGCATTTTAAAATGATAAACTTGGATTAGCTAAGACAACGTGCCATTGGAACACGGCAGTGATGGTTGCTGATAATGGGCCTCTGTACGCTGTGGCAGACCAGGGAGTTTGGTCAAGACGTTTACACAGATCAGACACGGACAGAGTATGATTAGCTCTGTTTCAAGGGTGTTTATTAAATAATAAATCAAAAGAAAAGGATAGGTCTCCCCTATGAGACCCTCTCCGGGATAGCGTATCTGGGCTCCGGGTCTTACAGTGCTATTCCTGTCAGGCACACATACTCCCTCATCTTTGCTTGGGCACCATCTCCAACTACACAGAAGTCAACTTACTTCCCCCAGTCCTTCCCTGTGTGCTGCCCTTCTGGCAGCTTTATGGGGTTTGTACAGCTGGTGAGCAATCAGCCCTTGATTACTCACCAACACCCCAATCAGCCCCAATTAGTCATGGTCTGAGAGCCCATCGAGACCTGGCACGTCCAGCAGATGGAGCCATCGCCTCGTGATGTATACTCCGTCTGTCACCAGGCCTCGACGAGTCTCCCCCTGGTGGCTGACCTGCTGTACGCCACAACGCCAACGTAGATATTCCATAAAAAATCAGCAGTTTCCAGCTACAATGATAATTTACAACATTAACAATGTCTACACGGTATTTCTGATCAATTTGATGTTATTTTAATGGCAAATGAATGTGTTTTTCTTTCAAAAATAAGGACATTTCTAAGTGACCCCAAACTTTTGAATGGTAGTGTATATCGATATAATATTGTCCCAAAATATTATTGTGATATGTACGTTTATAGATTTTTTTCCCCCATCACTAGTGAACAAAGATGGCGACTCCCATGTACTTACCACAAAACCCTAATTTGCTAAATTTGCCATAAATTGCTCTGCGTTACTATTTTTTGGTATCAGCATTAGCACAGTATACATGATCCTAATTCTAGATCCAAGATGGCGGCAGTTTGAAAAAATGGGAAAAGTAGATTTATTGACACATTGAACCATTTCGCGCGCAGTAGTTTGTGGGTCTGTGAGTGGTGCTAAAAACGTCATATCTGAATTCCTCCATCTTTATGCACCTTCGACCGTTGTAATCAATCAATTCTAAATGCAATCAATCCATCCATTTTCAAGACTTGAGGTACTGCTGCCATCATACTGTCTGTCTCTCTCTCCCACAGGATTACCATGGAGAGAAAAGCCTTGCTTTGCATCTTCTTCTTGTTGCTACCACTGGCCTTAACGTCTGCAGACATACCTGTCCTTAACTCAATAAAAGACCTCAGAGACATCGCGTTTGGCCACAGATTCCCTCGTCATGGCCTAATGCTGCTACACTTTGTCTCTGGCGGCCTATACGTTGATAACAACGATGCACTCATACCAACGTTCTTGCCAGAAAGGGGAGATTTTGGCTTCCATTACTTTTATAACAATGAACACATTTTTCCACCACTGCAAGATCAGAACAATCAGGGTTACTACACAGTCGGGAATATCAACACACGAACAGCATACCCACTCTCTCCTTATGTCACTCATAGCTATTACCTTGCCCCAGGAAACTTAGAGAGGAACATGGACAGGATAGTTGTCAGAACAAGCCCCAACAGTCCACTGTTAGAGGCAGTCTACATAACACAGCACTATCAAGGAAGCAGTGAGTATGACCCCAGTAACACCTACCAAATCAGCCCCGCCCTCCTGCGGGAGATCAGGACCCTCAGCAATAACAGGGTGGACAGTGTGCACGCGTTTCTGTACGCTGCCGACTATGACGTAGACTCCACATCCTTCACCCAGAACTGCTTCGCCACTGATAGCCCACACATGGTTGAAGACGCAGGCAGAATGACTCTGAATGAGTCCACTGCTATAATGAAAGGGGCAGTGGTGAATGACCACCACACAGAGTGCTATGCTGTTGTGCTCCAGGTGAAATCCACAGAAAGTGGGTATGCCCGGCTTGGATGGGCTAATGTCCCTGACAGCCTGCTGGATGAGGGGGTAATGCTGGCCCTCTTTAATAACGGTAAAAATAATCTTGAATCTCTCACTCTTGACAAGCGCAGCTACGGAACCTATGACACCAACCAATACCTTAACCACGGCCTACAGGTCAAGCTAATCTCCAAGGACGGGTCAGATGTCTTCATGAGCGGACCTAAGTATGATGACGCAGACAGGAAGCTTCCTGTTGGCATAGAGGGGTATGACGCCAGTCTGCAGCTCTACACTAAAGACGGCTATGCTTGCGCTCGCCTGTTCATCAGTAAGACCTTCACCGATTGGAAGACTGATTTCTATTCCTCGTGGGTTGGATTCTACTCCAATCACAACGATGCTAGTAATTCTTACTCTACTCACCAGTACGCTATCTCTTTCACTAAGCAGGATGACACAAACATAAAATATGATATATATTCGTATGTGTCTGATATGTCCATTCAACCTGGAGCTCAAGCTCGATTCTTCCTCACGGAAACATACGATCAAATTCTGGCACAAACTAAACCATGGGAAAGGTAAAAAGGTGTCTGGAAGATTGCTGGTATTAGTATTAGTGTCTCCAGCCGTGAGCGAGGTACTTTACCCCTCAGACTGTTGAACAAAAACAGTCATTTAAGGAGAAACCAGCAGAATCTTACAACACTTGGAAAGAAATTGGAAAGCAACAGCGTAAATTTAAAGCACCCAACAGAGAACACCTCAGTCATGTCTCCACCGCTTACACACACCACACCGTCTCCGTGGCGACGGAGCAGCCAATCACCATGCTGACGGCAGTAGAGAGCAGACAGGATTGGGCACATCTGACCCTTCTGTAACTCAGAGACTGACTAGACTACTACTAAAATATGTTTTGTCTCAGGCAATAAGATGGAGATGTGGGGAGAGGATGAGTGAATGAATCAAAAGGCGTAAATCAGCAGAATGCCCTGAGGTAGTTTATCAACTACCCTAAACTACTAGACCTATGATAACTTCATAACTGCAATTGAACAAACTACCCTGACCAGACCAATCGAACACTGATGTCTGTAATGTCTACATGTCAAGTGTTTGTATTGTCTACTACCGTCAATTGTGGTACAGTTTTTCTATGTAAATTGTAAATTATGTTTTGTTGTGTTCATGGAGCCCAGGAAGATTAGCTGTCGTCATAGCGTCAGCTAATGGGGATCCCAATAAAGATAAAGATAAATAACTTTGTGTTATATTGAAGGCCAATTATCAAGATTGTTAATGGCTGGGTAGATTTGTTTGGGCTGGTTAGACTCACAATCTAACAACAGAGGAGTAGAGGAGGGCCAGCAGTATTTTGACTAGGGTTGCAAAATTCTGGGAACTTTCAATACATTTCACAGAAACAAATATATTTAAAGCAGTGGAGGCTGCTGAGGGGAGGACGGCTCATAACAATGGCTGGAATGGAGTGCAATGCCTGAAAATGGAATGGTATCAAAACACATGAAAACCAGGTGTTTGATACCATTTCATTGACTCCATTCCGGCCATTATTATGAGCCGTCCTCCCCTCAGCAGCCTCCACTCTTTTAAAGATAACTTACGGTCAATTTTTTCTTTTCTATTAACTTGTCTGTCGGCCCTGCATTAAAGACCATAAATGGTTAAGGAAAATTGGGATAAATAAAAACATATACCAATTTCATTTAAGGACCTAAAAATTTACAGCTGTGCCGTATAAATTGCAAAATAGTTGGGAAGAGATTTCCGATGTACCCATTCCATGGCATATGGTTTATGAATTGACACGCGAAACAATGCCGGATTCAAAACTTCAAAACAAATTTTTCAATTTAAATTATTATTCTTTCAACCAATATAATGTTATATATATGGGGATATAATCTTCCCAGCTCTGCAGATTTTGCTGTGAAGAGGCAGAGACATTAGATCATTTATGGTACTGTCCATATGTAGCTAGTTTTTGGTCACAGGTCCAGGAATGGCTGAAGAATTGCAACATTTACCTAGAACTAACGCTGCAGATAGCAATACTGGGTGATTTGAAAAGTCATAGTCAATCAATCAATAATATAATAGTTTGTCACGTTCTGACCTTAGTATGAGGTCATTTTTCCATAGTAGATTGGTCAGGGTGTGACAGGGGGGTGTTTTTGTCTATGTATTTTGGGTTTTCTGTTATCTATGTGGGTTGTCTAGATTGTCGTTCTATGTTGTATTTTCTATGTTGTGGCCGAGTATGGTTTTCAATCAGAGGCAGGTGTTTTAAATTTGTCTCTGATTGGAAGCCATACTTAGGCAGCCTGTTTTTGATGGGGTTTTGTGGGTGGTTGTTTTCCATTTCGTTGTTTGTACCTGACGGGACTGTTGGTTGTTTTGTTATTTTTGCAAAGCGTTTTCATTAAAAGTAAATATGAGCACTTCACACGCCGCATTTGGTCTCCTTTAGACGACCCTTATTACATAGTTATCTTTGCAAAAATGTTTACCTTTAATTTACAATCTGTAGAAGCTATGAGAATAGAAAGGTTCAGTACTTTTGTGAAGCATCACAGCACAGTTGAAAAATATATGGCAAATAGAAATCCAAAATGGATGGCGTTAAGAGAGAGATGGGAGGGGTTGAATGGAGCTGAAGGGTGGGACTAATAACAAGATAACCAATGTATAACATATGTGGTCTGTGAAATGTATATAGGTTCAGAAATTTTGTGAAATAGCTACAGTTCCAAATAGAAATCAAACTGAATGGACATCAGAAATAGAGGAAGGACTAAAAACAAACAAAATATAACTATTGAAAGATTGTGTCTGTAAAATGTGTATAAGATGTACAAACTGGAGGTAGAAGCCTAAGTACTATTGTTTATTAGTGTACTCCAATTGGGGGAAGGGTGGTAGGGTTTGCAGGGAATAATAAAGGTATATTAAAAAAAAAAGTATGTATATGTGTGTATGTATGTGTATATGTACGAATGTTTATGTATGCATATATATATATATATATATATATATATATATATATATATATATATATACACACAGTTGAAGTGGGAAGTTTACATACACTTGGGTTGGAGTCATTAAAACTCATTTTTCAACCGCTCCACAAATGTCTTGCTAACAAACTATAGTTTTGGCAAGTCGGTTAGGACATCTACTTTGTGCACGACACAAGTAATTTTTCCAACAATTGTTTGCAGACAGATTATTTCACTTATAATTCACTATATCACAATTCCAGTGGGTCAGAAGTTTACATACATTAAGTTGACTGTGCCTTTAAACAGCTTGGAAAATTCCAGAAAATGATGTCATGGCTTTAGAAGCTTCTCATAGGCTAATTGACATCATTTGAGTCAATTGGAGGTGTACCTGTGGATGTATTTCCAGGCTTACCTTCAAACTCAGTGCCTCTTTGCTTGACATCATGGGAAAATCAAAAGAAACGATCCAAGACCTCTGAAAATAAATTGTAGACCTCCACAAGTCTGGTTCATCCCTGGGAGCAATTTCCAAACGCCTGAAGGTACCACGTTCATCTGTACAAACAATAGTACGCAAGTATAAACACCATGGGACCATCCAGCCGTCATACCGCTCAGGAAGGAGACGCGTTCTGTCTCCTAGAGATGAACGTACTTTGGTGCAGAAAGTGCAAATCAATCCCAGAACAACAGCAAAGGACCTTGTGAAGATGCTGGAGGAAACGGGTACAAAAGTATCTATATCCACAGTGAAACGAGTCCTATATCGACATAACCTGAAAGGCCGCTCAGCAAGGAAGAAGCCACTGCTCCAAAACCGCCATAAAAAAGCCAGTCTACGGTTTGCAACTGCACATGGGGACAAAGATTGTACTTTTGGAGAAATGTCCTCTGGTCTGATGAAACAAAAATAGAACTGTTTGGCCATAATGACCATCGTTATGTTTGGAGGAAAAAGGGGGAGGCTTGCAAACCGAAGAACACCATCCCAAACGTGAAGCACGTCGGTGGCAGCATCATGTTGTGGAAGTGCTTTGCTGCAGGAGGGACTGGTGCACTTCACAAAATAGATGGCTCATGAGGAAGGAAAATGATGTGGATATATTGAAGCAACATTTCAAGACATCAGTCAGGAAGTTAAAGCTTGGTCGCAAATGGGTCTTCCGAATGGACAGTGACCCCAAGCATACTTCCAGCGTTGTGGCAAAACGGCTTAAAGACAACAAAGTCAAGGTATTGGAGTGGCCATCACAAAGCCCTGACCTCTGTGAGCAGAACTGAAAAAGTGTGTGCGAGCAAGGAGGCCTACAAACCTGACTCAGTTACACCAGCTCTGTCAGGAGGAATGGGCCAAAATTCACCCAATTTATTGTGGGAAGCTTGTGGAAAGCTACCCGAAACGTTTGACCCAAGTTAATTTAAAGGCAATGCTACCAAGTACTAATTGAGTGTATGTGAACTTCTGACCCACTGGGAATGTGATGAAAGAAATAAAAGCTGAAATAAATCATTCTCTCTACTATTATTCTGACATTTCACGTTCTTAAAATAAAGTGGTGATCCTAACTGACCTAAGACAGGGGATTTTTACTAGGATTAAATGTCAGGAATTGTGAAAAAATGAGTTGAAATGTATTTGGCTAAGGTGTATGTAAACTTCCGACTTCAACTGTGTGTATGTATGTATATATATATGGTTATGTTTATGGATATATATAATTACCCCCAAAATATATGGGGGATTGGAAATGATGCAGACAATTACATTGATAAAATCTTTACAGCTGATCCACACCTTATTATTTTAAATGACAAAAGAATACTATAAAAAAAACACTCAATTTAAAACACTTAAAAATCCCAATTTCTAGATGAACATGTCGACTCATCGTCTAAGTATCCACCATGAGTAAAGTCAATCGGTCAGTCTATTAAAGATACTATAATTTGTGATGAAATTGTACTGGCGAAATAGCATAGCAACTGTCTAGTTGCGAGTAGAGAAGAGAGAGGGTGAGTGAGAGAGAGAGAGAGAGAGAGATTGACTGAGATTGACATTTTCAGCAAATAAAGTATGCAAATCTTCAGTTAGATAAATGAATGCTACTTTTCCAACAGTCATAGGCTTTGACGACTTAGAAATGGTTAACAACAAATCATCAAATATGATTCATTTCAATAAAGCTCATTTCAGGACTGGTATGGGGATATATTTCTTCATGATCTGTAAACACACTTAGGCCTACAGCTTAGTGTAGTACAAAAATATATACATCGAAATGAACTGCTGCGGAAAATCGAAAAATAAAATATTCAGACATTCATAACGATACACAGACATAAAAATCTACCCTGTACTGATCTTAGTATGAAAACAGGGACTTTTGATAAACACATGTAATCTTCAAACCCTTGAATTATTAATGCCCTTCAAAGCTAAGTAGTACAACTGTGACCGATTCCTGATACGCGCTATTCCTTTTGGAAGGATCCAATCTCAAACACAGAGAGAGGGGAGGAGGCCATGTGATTGGTTGGGAGAACCCCTGACTTCTCAACAACAACAAAAAACTGTGAAACTAGGGAGGGAGTATGGAAGGAAGGAAGGCTGCACCAATCAATATGTCAGAGTAAAAGTTGGCTCTGTAGAAGCGCTAGGTCATCCATCTTCTCCCACAGTGATGAAGCCCATATGAATGCAGAGAGAACCTGTATGGACCATATGCGGACAGAGAAGGATGAGCACCATCACACACTGTTCTAAACCAGTACGCTATGCTCTCTCTCAGACACACACACACACACACACACACACACACACACACACACACACACACACACACACACACACACACACACACACACACACACACACACACACACACACACACACACACACACACACACACTGTGACAAGGACACTGTAAGAACCGCTCCTCCTTCATGGAACAACAGCATGCCTAATTGATTGTAGACGAGCTGTGTGTCCTGAAGGGTAGCCTATTGCTTTGTTTGTCTGTGTTCTGAACATACTTTGTAATGCATGTGTTATCTGGTTTGCTATCACTACATTGATGCAAAGCTACTCCCAGTTGGTTCAATTACTTTCAAAAAGCCCTCAAACCAAACAGTTATGCTGCCATAAAGCATGGCATCATCACCAGCCAATCGGCAGGCAGCAGTCATGTGCTTTGTGCAACAAAGACCTGGGGAATAAGCAGGTGCATGGCAAGAAAACAATGAAATATAGTCACATACCGTATAGTATAGACCAATACAATAAATAGAGGAGAGAGCAGAGGTACACAAGCCTTCTCAAGTGTCCTTTTAACTAACTAGTCTAAGAGCTACCTTGAGATACTGTTGCATTAGCCCTCTGCCAAGGCAGGGTGAAGCTGTACACACGCACGCACAACCCCACACGGACAAACACACGCACGGACGCACACACACACGAGCACCCGCACGCACGCGCACACACTTCCTTCCGTTCATTCCCTTATACAGTAGGCTGCGTTCGTTATCCTTCCGACATCGACAATCCTGCCGTGGTATTAGAATGTTTCCATCCGTCAGAGTAGTGTTATCTCCTTCCCATACAGTATTGCAGCGTCCTCTCACTAGCAGCACGCCTACCGCTTCCCTCTGACAATGACTTCTGCTCACTGGTGACAATCACTTAGCACACACATGATGTGCGTTGAACTCAATCCCACGTAAACCCTACTATACAACGCTGTGTGAGCACAAAGCTCGGCCAAGATCGGATCCCTCTGCTCCAAGGTGTCAGTAGGGGAATTAGACTCCTACAAGGCAGCCTGCTGGGCGGTAGCATACTTCATGTATTAGTGAATTGTTTCTGTAACATGGTTTATGTAATGTGTACTGGTCAACCTCAGTCCAGGGCTTAAGATAGACTTGCTTCCGTTTCATCATTAGAAACTGCATGGTGATATTTTCAGACTACTTATTGCGGGCCTTCAGTTACCTCACACAGCAAGCGGGCTACAGGCACAAGGCTTGACCTCGGCTGTGACCCAAATGGCACCCTATTCCCTACATGGTGCACTACTTTGACCGGTGGCTATATGGCTATGTTCAAAAGTAGAGCACTAGGTAGGGAATAAGTGGCATCTGGGACGCAGGCCCTCATGTCTGTTTGGAGGAAAAGAAGCCAGTGGCTCAGCTATCCAGCCTACTAATCCATTTCAATCCCTCCAAAAACCAGACAGCAGACAAAACCCCAAGGACGAACAGACGAGACAGACAGACAAGAGTCGGCACATTTTGTTCTGGATATGACCGTTGACCAAAGGCATTTTAGAATACTGCAGTTCCTTTCTTTCTTTCATCTCCTGACCCTTTTTGAAAGCGTCTTTTCCTTTGAGGCATTTCAGGTTATGCGCTCTGGATGGCGGCATCAATAGAATCACACTTGTCTTTGGATCTAGTGTAAGCTCAGTCAGGACCAAGTCATCATCACGAAGAGAAAAGAATCTCGTTCAACTCCACCTCTCTCCTCTACTGTACTCTGCCATCTTCAACGTCATCCACAACCTCCTATTACTTACAGTGCATTTGGAAAGTATTCAGACCCCTTGACTTTTTCCACATTTTGTTTCGTTACAGCCTTATTCTAAAATGGATTCAATTATTGTTTCCCCTCATTAACCTACACACAATACCCCATAATGACAAAGAAAAAACTTTTTTTTTTACATTCTTGCAGATTTACAGAAAATGTAAAACAAATACCTTATTCACATAAGCATTCAGATCCTTTGCTATGACACTCAAAATTGAGCTCAGGTGCATCCTGTTTCCATTGATCATCCTTGAGATGTTTCTACAACTTGATTGGAGTCCACCCGTGGCAAATTCAATCGATTGGACATGATTTGGAAAGGCAAACACCTGTCTATATAAGGTCCCACAGTTGACAGTGTATGTCAGAGCAAAATCCAAGGCATGAGTTCGAAGGAATTGTCCGTAGAACTCCGAGACAGGATTGTATCAAGGCACAGATCTGGGGAAGGGTACCAAAACATTTCTGCAGTATTGAAGGTCCCCAAGAACACAGTGGCCATCATTCTTAAATGGAAAAAGTTTGGAACCACCAAGACTCTTCCTAGAGCTGGGTACCCGGCCAAACTAAGTAATCGAGGGAGAAGGGCCTTGGTCAGGGAGGTGACCAAGAACCCTGACAGAGCTCCAGAGTTCCTCTGTGAAGATGGGAGAACATTCCAGAAGGACAACCATCTCTGCAGCACTCCACCAATCAGGCCTTTATGGTAGAGTGGCCAGACGGAAGCCACTCCTCAGTAAAAGGCACATGACAGCCCTCTTGGAGTTTGCCAAAAGACACCTAAAGACTCTCAGACCATGAGAAACAAGGTTCTCTTGTCTGATGAAACCAAGATTGAACTCTTTGGTCTGAAAGCCAATTGTCACGTCTGGAGGAAACCTGGCGCCATCTCCACGGTTAAGCATGGTGGTGGCAGCATCACGCTGTGGGGATGTTTTTCAGCGGCAGGGACTGAGAGACTAGTCAGGATCGAGGGAAAGATGCACAGAGCAAAAGTACAGACCGATCCTTGATGAAAACCTGCTCCAGAGCGCTCAGGACCTCAGACTGGGGTGAAGGTTCACCTTCCAACAGGACAACAACCCTAAGCACACAACCAAGACAACGCAGGAGTAGCTTTGGGACAGAGACCTGAAAATAGCTGTGCCGCAACACCCCACATCCAACCTGACAGAGCTTGAGAGGATCTGCAGAAAAGAATGGGAGAAACTCCACAAATACAGTTGTGCCAAGCTTGTAGCGTCATACCCGAATACATTATATTCTCTAGCAACCTTGTGTCTTTGTACTGCTCCTGGCCTGTTCTTCCCTCAACCGTTACCTACACTACCATCTCATCTCTCCTAAACTCTCCTTTATTCTGTCATTTATTTCATTCTCTCGCTCCCATCCTCCTTATCTTTCTCTTCTCAATTGGTTTTCCCTCTAGCAACCAGACAGTCCCTGGTTGATGGGAAAATAAGAGCAGTGGAGGGGGAGGGAAAAAAGAGGGGAAGAGACAGGAAAAAACAGAGAGGGAGGGAAAGAAAGGTAGCAGAATTCCCCAAGCTATATTCCTCCCTCCACTCTGAGCAGTCAGCCATTCCTCCCTATTCTCCTTTTCTCTGCCTCTGTGTTTCTGTTACAGCTCCCTCCTTCTCTGGCTTATCAAAGACGCATATCCATCCATCCTATCATTAGGACTAAGGCATGCCTAGAGCATTTTTGTTCTTCATCCAGAGAGAGAGAGAGAGAGAGAGAGAGAGAGAGAGAGAGAGAGAGAGAGAGAGAGAGAGAGAGAGAGAGAGAGAGAGAGAGACAGACAGACAGACAGAGACAGACATCAAAAGCACACCAGCAGGAAACAGTGCTAACCCACCCACTCCTCCATTAACGGCACCATCCCATTTTACACTCACACACAAACAAATTGACTGTGCTCTACACACCCATTCATTTCCATCTTACTTTCTCTCTCTCCCTCTCTCACACACACAATCCTTGGAACGCTTCACTTCCCCGAGGTTTCCCATGAGGCTGACAGATGCAGCTGTTGTCACCGCCACCTCCACACACCGGTATTTCCACCTTCTGTTCACCTCACACACACACACACACACACACACACACACACACACACACACACACACCAGCGTCTCCTGCCTCAGTAATGACAGGTCTATTCCCTCAGCTCTACACAAGCCTCCCCTCCCATTTCCCGGCTCTTCCGCACATGCATGCTTCCTGCAACCTCCACCCAATCCCTCCAGCATCTCTCTCATCCACAACCCCACCTCCCCTCTCCCTTTCCCCAGCCACCCTGCATCCTTGTCCCCCTCCTCAGCCTGGACCTGTTCAGAGCATCACATTCTAGCAATGCCTCATCGCCAGCGCCCACATCCAACCCCCCACTCCCTGCTGGGAGAGAATCTGATAGCACAGCCAGCAGATTGGAAAATAAAACACATTGCAAAATAAAATTGAGCTGCTACTTATGTATACATGGAGATAGTAGCGTTGACATGCCTTGGGATGGTGCATTGCCCATGCTGCGACGCGGACAGCTGGAGCCGAGAGTGATCGCGTTTCCTGTTCCTCCTCTTTTTTTCTCCTCCCTCCTGTCCGTCGCGTTCTCTTTTTCACACCAGCGTTTAGTCTCTCCTTCCTCGTGCCGTCCCCTCTTCCTATTCGCTCCTCTCCTTCTTCCGTCCTCCTTCCCTTTGTCTCTCTCTCTCCGTCTTCCTCTTGCTCTCTTGGATCCTCCTCTGAAGAGATGGCTGTGATCCAGCAGCCGAGCTCTGATAGCTGTGAGTGTGTGTGTGTGTGAGAGAGGCGTACACTATAGCAATAAGTGCCTAAGAAGAGAGTGTGTGTGCCTGTGCAGAGATGCTCAGCACACGGCTATGAATGAACAAAAATGTTGCTCATGATAGTTTAATGTGCTCTCTCTGTCTCTTTCTCTCTCGATCTCTCCTGTTTTCTCTCCATTGCACACCTCTCTCTCTTTCCATCTCTCGCTCTCTCCGTCTCTCTTAAAGGCACAGGCAGTGCGTTGCATTGCTACAGGCCTGGGGGCGCATCTCTCGCACCGAGAGATGATATGGCAACCAACGGGAGCCAAGGGACTTGGTCTTGTGGAGCTCAGAACCAGAGCTAGGAGGAGGTGGGTGGAGAGACGCTCCCCAGAATTGAGAGAGGAGGCTGGGGGAGAGAGGGATCCTTTCTAGGTCCCTCTACCACACACTCAATCTGAGGAAGATTGTGTGTAATGTGTATACAAGAAGATATGGTGGATGGGGGAGAGAGAGAGAGAGAGAGAGAGAGAGAGAGAGAGAGAAAGAGAATGGAGATTGTGTACTGTACCAGCAGTCTTCGGCCCATGCAGAGAGGGCATTAGCTCACTATCACAGCCAGTGTTATGCTCTGTCAGCCCACATTCCCAGTCCACTGATAACCACAACAATAAAGTTATGAGTTCAGTTTCATACTTATAAAAATGGTGAGGTGAAAATACCGCCCTGTGACGCGAGCAGCTCGGGATAGCTCTGTGGTGGGCGGGCCAGAGGCAAGGTTACTCTTGACAGGCAGCTGCAACACAATGTCAGTCCACAGGGATACGAACCTGAGAGGGGGTGACATGATGGAAATGTGGAGAGTAAAGGTTACCTTGGTAACCCTGGCATTGCTGTTATCAAATCAAATTTTATTAGTCACATGCTTCCGAATACAACAGGTGAAATGCTTACTTACGAGCCCCTAACCAACAATGCAGTTAAAAAGAATACGGATGAGAATAAGAAATAAAAGTAACAAGTAATTAAAGAGCAGCAGTAAAATAACAATAGCGAGACTATATAGTGGGCGTACTGGTACAGAGTCAATGGTTAGTTGAGGTAATATGTACATGAAGGTAGAGTTATTAAAGTGACTATGCGTAGATGATAACAACAGAGAGTAGCAGCGGTGTAAAACGGGGGGGGGGCAATGCAATAGTCTGGGTAGCCATCTGATTAGGTGTTCAGGAGTCTTATGGCTTGGGGGTTGAAGCCTGTTTAGAAGCCTCTTGGACCTAGACTTGGTGCTCCGGTACCGCTTGCCGTGCGGTAGCAGAGAGAACAGTCTATGACTACGGTGGCTGGAGTCTTTGACCATTTTTAGGGCCTTCCTCTGACACCGCCTGGTATAGAGGATGGCAGGAAGCTTGGCCCCAGTGATGTACTGGGCCATTTGCACTACCCTCTGTAGTGCCTTGCGGTCGTAGGCTGAGCAGTTGCCATACCAGGCAGTGATGCAACCAGTCAGGATGTTCTTGATGGTGCAGCTGTAGAAACTTTTGAGGATCTGAGGACCCATGCCAAATCTTTTCAGTCTCCTGAGGGCGAATAAGTTTTGTCGTACCCTCTTCACGACTGTCTTGCTGTGCTTGGACCATGTTAGTTTGTTGGTGATGTGGACACAAAGGACTTTGAAGCTCTCAACCTGCTCCACTGCAGCCCTTTCGATGAGAATGGGTTGTGCTTGGTCCTCTTTTTCCTGTAGTCCACAATCATCTCGTTGAGGGAGAGGTTGTTGTCCTGGCACCACATGGCCAGGTCTCCATGACCACCTCCCTATAGGCTGTCTCGTCATTATCGGTGATCAGGCCTACCACTGTTGTGTCATCGGCAAACTTAATGATGGTGTTGGAGTCGTGCCTGGCCGTGCAGTCATGAATGAACAGGGAGTACAGGAGGGGACTGAGCACGCACCCCTGAGGGGCCCCTGTGTTGAAGATCAGCGTGGCGGATGTGCTGTTACCTACCCTTACCACCTGGGGCCGGCCCGTCAGGAAGTCTAGGATCCCGTTGCAGAGGGAGGTGTTTAGTCCCATGGTCCTTAGCTTATTGATAAGTTTTGAGGGCACTATGGTGTTGAACGCTGAGCAGTTGTCAATGAATAGCATTCTCACGTAGGTGTTCCTTTTGTCCAGGTGGGAAAGGGCAGTGTGGAGTGCAATAGAGGGAATATGTTCCGCAATAGAGGGAATATGTTCCGCAATAGAGGGAATATGTTTGTCCAGGTGGGAAAGGGCAGTGTGGAGTGCAATAGAGGGAATATGTTCCGGGATTCCTCCGATGGCATTGAGGAGTACACCACGTCAGTCATTGGCTTCATCAATAAGTGCATTGATGATGTCGTCCCCACAGTGACCGTACATACATACCCCAACCAGCAGCCATGGATTACAGGCAACATCTGCGCTGAGCTAAAGGCTAGAGCTGCCGCTTTCAAGGAGCGGGACTCTAAGCCGGAAGCTTTTAAGAAATCCCGCTATGGCCTCCGATGAACAATCAAACAGGAAAAGCGTCAATACAAGTCTAAGATCTAATCGTACTACACAGGCTCTGATGCTCGTCAGATCTGGCAGGGCTTGCAAGCCATTACAGACTACAAAGGGAAGCACAGCCGAGAGCTGCCCAGTGACACAAGCCTACCAGACGAGCTAAACTACTTCTATGCTCGCTTCGAGGCAAATAACACTGAAACATGCATGAGAGCATCAGCTGTTCTGGATCACTGTGGGATCACGCTCTTCACAGCCGAACATTTACCAGGCCGCAGGGCCAGACGGATTACCAGGACGTGTACTGCGAGCATGCGCTGACCAACTGGCAAGTGTCTTCACTGACATTTTCAACTTCTGTAATACCAACATGCTTTAAGCAGACCACCATAGTCCCTGTGCCCAAGAACACAAAGGTAACCTGCCTAAATGACTACTGACCCGTAGCACTCACGTCTGTAGCCATGAAGTGCTTTGAAAGGCTGGTCATGGCCCACATCAACACCATCAACACCATTATCCCAGAAACCCTAGACCCACTCCAATTTGCATACTGCCCCAACAGATCCACAGATGATCTGACGAGCATCAGAGCCTGTGTAGTACGATTAGATCTTAGACTTGTATTGACGCTTTTCCTGTTTGATTGTTCATATTCCAGTCTGTGCTAGCAAAACAGTCCTGTAGCTTAGCATCTGCTTCATCTGACCACTTTTTATTGATCTAGTCACTGTTGCTTCCTGCTTTAATTTTAGCTTGTTAGCAGGAATCAGGAGTATTCCTCTATGTTACCTCTATGACTCTTGCCGCCTTTTAGGAGGTTTGTCACTGTAAGCACTGATGTATTCTTCTGTTGTCTGGGCAACATACACCTCTCAGACATGAACACAGCCAGGATCTAGGGCAGAGCCCACCTACATACACAAGAACAATTTACAAATAGAAAAATCTATATGGCTATGAATTTTTGTTGCACGTAACAACATGGTATCTGACAGAACAAGGTAAAGTATGAGCCACCGCTGGTGAAATCACGCACTCTATAGCGAGGGTCAGGGACACACCAAGGTCGTGGGAAAGAACCACAGGCATTATGGGTGAGAGGAAGATCCTGAGCATTGCAGTCGAGGGACCAAGATTGAGGGGAGAGTGGGAAGAGAGTACAGCAGCTAATGGACTGTGAAAGATGGAGGACAGAGAAGAGGAGGTGAAATGCCAGAAGATGGAGGAAGGAGAAAAATTGTTTTTAATGATTGATAAATAATGTATGGAGGAGCCAGGCTGCCCAGGTCTTTAAGAACATGCTGGTCTGTCTGTCTGTCTGTCTGTCTGTCTGTCTGTCTGTCTGTCTGTCTGTCTGTCTGTCTGTCTGTCTGTCTGTCTATCTGTCTGTCGTCCAGCTGGTTTACAGGCAGAGAAAAACATGAGCCTGTTGCCTGCTGTCACTCCATCTCTATTGGAAACAGAGTCAGAGGTATGGATGGTGGAAGCCTGCTGTACTTCACAGAACAGACCACAGTGTTCCTTCCCGAGGAGGGAGAGAGAGAGAGACATCTCCTCCTTTTATCCCAGTCACTCCCCTGTGTTATACAAGCTTATAAGAGCTGCCAGTCTTGGGATTCGCGTACACACAGGGACAAACAGGCCATTCTGCATTTCAGTCTGAGAGCATCAAAATGATGATGATAATAATGATAATAGCCGGTAATGACTGTCATGATGGGAATGATTTTCACTTATCATCATAAACAGATTGGGTGGTTGTGTGCCACAATGTGTCATGGCAGGTTTGATTTCAACAGAGTGAGAGAGAGAGAGAGAGAGAGAGAGAGAGAGAGAGAGAGAGAGAGAGAGAGAGGGTTGACATTATTACAGGTACTCAATAGTCCAATATGGAAACAAGACCATCATTACTCATCACCAGTATGTACATTTTCTATACCGTACTTAGTCCGCCCATTCTAATCAGTTACTATGGATGGCAGCTGGGTAGGGACATTTCACAACATGCCATAACAAAACACAGAGCCAACTGTGGGATATCACATATTTATCAGTCATCTATCGTTCTAAACCCAAACAATTAGCCAGTCACTACTCCGATGAACCTCTCATGGCCAAGGAGAGGGAGGCCCTATTAGTGACAACAAAGCCCCCAGAACAACAGATAGGTCTAAACTAACGTACTGTATCACAGCTACAGAGAGAAAACAAAAAACTCATTTCACTGTAATTTAGTGCAGCTCCCTCGGGCTCTTTTGATGGCAGCAAGGTGATGTGCTTAATATAGTTTTGTGGAGCGCAGAAAGAGGATGTCTTCGGTGGCCATTCAAAATCATTCAGGCCTAGATCACTGTGTGTAGACTACAAGGAGGAAGGAGCACCTGACTGGACTGCACAATGACTTGGTCAGCTAAACAAAACAACACATTCAACATTGCACATACAACTGAAGGCTTACTACTGCCTATATTATGACCTTTTCAAATGTCCCAGAAGGACTCTAACAGTTGTAGGTCCCACTAACTTAGTGGAACATCAACACGAAGGAAAAACAGTCCTGCCTTTGAAAGACCATTGGGATGCCCATTATATACTATAGAGATGCTTCTCTATAACTCAATACCAAAGTCCTATGTGGCTCAGTTGGTAGAGCATGGTGCTTGCAACACCAGGGTTGTGGGTTTGATTTCCATGGGGGACCAGTATGAAAATGTATGGGCACACTACTGTAAATGTTATGCTATAACAAAAATGTTTTAAAACAGAAATCTTATAATTAAGGCTACATACTCACTGGTAAAAACATGTAGCCTATAGGCTACTATGGAATGAGGGGCAGTCTTACATGTTGGCTACTTGGGTTTGCGTGGCCATGGGCTTCTTCTTTAAACTGAATATCTTTGACTTTAACTGGACAGCAGAACATTTCAACAATGTTTGTCACAAACATTCTCCGGTTAGGCTAACATTTCTTTTTGAATTGTTGTGTGCAAAGTAGGCTAAAGCTATTTAATGTAGTTGTTGGTAAATTGTTCTGTCGAAGTGAAGACACATTTTTACCAAACGGTCAATACAAAAAGAGAATAAAAAAACGCGCCCAAACTGCAAGGTGTGCGACGCACCTGCACAGGCCATGCAGACAGATGGAGACAAATTGCCTCTAAAAAAAGAACCACGTTGCAAAAAAAAAGCAATTCCGTTATGATGAAATGGAAACTTTTTCCCCCATGTCCTCCTATATTAGGCTACCTAAGGCTACATTAAGTGAGAGATATTTGTAGCTTTTCCGTCAAAGATGGATTAGACTCTAGAGTATGCTAATGTCAATTGTTCACGGCCTCTCAAAATTCGCTATTATTTATGACAGTCCGCTCTCTTTTTCATCTTCATCAACTTTGTACACCACCGTGTCTTTGTCTGCAAGGGCTTCAATCAGCATACAAATTCGACGCCCATACAAGGCATGATGGCAGCGATCTAAATGTCATCAGAGATTTTTTTGAAATTCCTAGAACATTGTTGCAATTATGTTTTCTCAATTATATTCCAGAGAAAATGGGCCCTATTCTTTATTAGAACAGCCAACAGCCAACAGCTCAGCAATGATAACAATGATATCTCCCCTTGTTCATGTTTCATTCACCAGTGTTCCTTCCTTGCACAAAGGTTGCAAATTTATCTGTGTTATCATATATGTTTGTCCCTAAAGATTCTTGCTTGCATGAAGTTACGTATGTTCTCTGTGTGTGGATGAAGAAAACATTATCATTAGCAGCAACAGCAAGCAATGGTGGCAGCAGCCAGTAGGAGTTTGCCTGGGGGGCTTTCTCTCATCAGGTCGTGGTTGTGGATTCAGTGAGGCCAGGGAACTGGTTGTTGTGCAAATTGCTGAGGAGGCCGAGCTTCATCGTAGCAGCCCTGCAGTGTTCTGCTGGACTGCACGCTCGACTCCTTCCTTCTAATAACATGACATATACTGTTAGCCTCTACACTCTGGAGCTGACTTCATTTGTAGTGAAATGTTGTCCTACCCTATACCCGCCCTAACCGCCTCCTCTCCTTGACATCCATTGCTCTTTAATGATGTGTGTGAATTAGATGTAGGCCTACCCATCCTCCCCACCCACACAACTAACCCACATACCCATCACTGTCACTTTAATGGACATGCACATCAATCGGGGGGAAATCATAGTAACTGCCTTGCACTTTGTTACTTTCTTAATACAAGTCTCTCTGCATGCTGGCTGGGGAGGATGCACAGCGACGGACTTACCACGAGGCAGACGAGGCAATTGCCTCAAGCCTCACATCATTAAGGGGCCTTGTGCGCTGGGCATAATTTAATAAAATAATACAAGTAATCTTTAATTAAAAATATATATAATTTCTTTGCTTGAGACCCCGGTTGCTCCACTCGATATATATACATACATAAACATATACACTGAGTGTACAAAACATTTGGAACACCTCCTCTTTCCATGACATAGACTGACCTGGTGAATCCAGGTGAAAGCTATGATCCCTTATTGATGTCACTTGTTAAATCCACTTCAATCAGTATAGATCAAGGGTCAAGGGTTAAAGAAGGATTTTTAAGCCTTCAGACAAATGAGACATACATTGTGTATGTGTGCCATTCAGAGGGTGAACGGGCAAGACAAAAGATATAAGTGCCTTCGAACGGGGTATGGTAGTAGGTGCCAGGCGCACTGGTTTGTGTCAAGAACTGCAATGCTGCTGGGTTTTTCACACTCAACAGTTTCCCATGTCTATCAAGAATGGTCCACCAACCAAAGGACATCCAGCCAACTTGACAAAACTGCGGGAAGCATTGGAGTCAAAATGGCCCAGCATCCCTGTGGAACGCTTTCGACACCTTGTAGAGTCCATGCCCCGATGAATTGAGGCTGTTTTGAGGGCAAAGAGCAACTCAGTAATGTTTTGTCCACTCAGTATGTATACATATATTTTTTCACAATAGTAGAAACAAGTGTCATTAATCACCTATGGACTGGTTCATAATAAATAATAGACTATTCCACCCTGACAGAGTTCCCATGCATTTCACGCAATATGATTGGAAACGAAACTTTCATTGAAATTAAGCTGCAGCTGTCATGGATCCCCACGGTACTGCTGCTCATTCCGTGCACCAGCTCCGGAGGTCTACGTCACCGGCCTTCTAGGCGTCACTGAACTGGACTCATTACCACCAACCCCGGACTGTCTTGTCTCATTATGCACACCTGGTTCCCATTCCCCCTGATTAGTATGTTACATATGTGCCCTCTGTTCCCCATTGTCGTTGACGGTTATTGTTACCATGACCGTTGGTCCTGTGAGTACCTGTGCTGTTGTATCGGCTTCCATGCTACGTGTTATTGTGCACTTGTTTTATGGGTCTCGTCCTGTCTATTATTTAGAGGTTTACACCTCGCTAATTTTTTTGGGTGGAGTAAATAAAACCCCCTATTACGTATTCCTGCACCTGTCTCCAATCATTAGACAATGTGACAGAATAACCGACCCATAAATGGAGACAGCAGGAAAGACCGAGCTATCGACCATCGTAGGGACAGTCCAGCATCATGAGGACTGTCTCTCCAGACTCGGCAGCGCCATGGACAACGTGCTGGCAACCATCCTGCGCTTGGAGGGGAATGTGCAGGAATGTGCAGTTGGATAGCGGAGAGGGCGTTCGAGACACTGAAGGCGCTCTTCACCACTGCTCCCCTGCAGGCACATCCCGACCCCTCACTTCCCTTCATCGTCGAGGTGGATGCCTCCGAAGTAGGAGTCGGGGCAGTGCTATCCCAGCACACCGGAACCCCTCCAAAGCTGCGGCCCTGCTCATTCTACTCCAAGCAGCTGAGCCCTGCCCAGAGGTACTCCGACGTCCGGGACAGGGAAGTATTGGCGGTCAAGAAGGCTCTGAAGGCATGGAGGCACTGCCTGGAGGGGGCCAAACACCCTTTCCTGGTGTGGATGGACCACCGCAACCTGGAGTACATCAGGGCAGCGAAGAGGCTAAACCCGAGACAGGCCAGGTGGGCTCTATTCTTTGCCAGGTTCCAATTCATGCTTTCTTATAGGCTAGGCTCAAAGAACGTGAAGGCGGACGCCCTGTCTCGCCTCTATGATACAGAGGAGAAAGAGGGAGAGGAGACGCCCATCATCCCTCCGTCTCATATCATCACACTAGTGGTGTGGGACGTGGACGCCGACATATGGCAGGCCCTGCGCATGGAACCTGCACCTGCACAGTGCCCGGAGAACCACACCTGCGTGCTCACGGGTGTGCGGGACCACCTACTTGCCTGGGCGCACACGGCGCCTGTGTCGGGTCATCCTGGGATAAGCTGTACCATCGCCTGCCTGTCTCTTCCTGTTCCATCTGTGCCCAGTCTAAGACACCTCCCTTATGGAAAGCTCCTTCCCCTGACGGCTCCACAACGACCCTGGTCTCACCTCTCGGTGTACTTTGTCACTGACCTTCCCCCCTCCCATGGGAACACCACCGTTCTCGTCGTTGTGGACCGGTTTTCCAAAGCTTGTTGCCTTCTTCCTCTGCCTGGGCTCTCGTCAGCCATGCAAACCGCGGAGGCTCTTTTACGAACGTCTTCCGGTACTATGGGATCCCGGAGGACATTGTGTCAGACCATGGCCCTCAGTTCACCTCACGCGTATGGAAAGCAATCATTGAATGCCTTGGGGTCATGGTCAGTCTCACCTCCAGGTTCCGTCCTCAAGCTAATGGGCAGGTGGAGAGGGTCAATCAGAAGGTGGGCAGGTTCCTGAGGTGTTACTGTCAGGACCGGCCGGGGGAGTGGGCGGATTGTCTACCTTGGGCTGAGTATGCTCTGAGTATGCACAGAACTCCCTCCACCACTCCTCTACTGACCTTACTCCTTTCCAGTGCGTGTTGGGGTATCAGCCGGCCCTGGTACTTTGGCATCCAAGCCAGACCGAGGCCCCTGCGCTGGACAAGTGGTTTCGGTGCGCTGAGGAGACCTGGAACGCTGCGCACACTCGTCTCTAGTGGGCCGTGTGTTGGCACAAGGAACAGGCCGACCGCCACCGCAGTGAGGCGCCTGTCTTCTCTCCAGGCGCCTGGGTCTTGCTCTCCACCCTCCACCTGCCCCTCCACCTGCCCTGCCGGAAGCTGAGCCCGCGGTTTGTGGGGCGGTTTAAAGTCCTGAGGAGGGTTAATGAGGTAACATACCGTTTGCAACTCCCTGCTGATTACCGCATTAACTCACTTTTCTTTTCATGTGTCTCTCCTCAGGCCAGTGGTGCCTGGTCCCCTCGCTGAGGCTGGACCCACTGACGCCCCGCCTCCTCTGGACATCAAGGGAGGTCCGGCGTACTCGGTCTGTGAAGTCCTGGATTCAAGGCGTCGGGCAAGGCGTCTCCAGTACCTCATCGACTGGGAGGTACACGGCCCAGAGGAGCGGTGCTGGGTTCCTGCGGTGGACATCCTGGACACTTAGCTGACCAGGGATTTTCACCGTTTGCACCGACCCACACTACTTCGTCTCGGGGGGTGTACTGTCACGGATCCCCCTGGTACTGCTACTCATTCCGTGCACCAGCTCCGGAGGTCTACATCACCGGCCTTCAAGGAGTCACTGAACTGGATTCATTACCACCAACCCTGGACTGTCTTGTCTCATTACGCAGACCTGGTTCCCATTCCCCCTGATTAGTATTTTATATATGTGCCCGCTGTTCCCCATTGTCCTTGTCGGTTATTGTTACCATGACTGTTGGTCCTGTGAGTACCTGTGCTGTTGTATCTTCTTCCATGCTACGTGTTATTGTGCACTTGTTTTACGGGTCTCGTCCCCTGTATTATTTAGAGGTTTACACCTCGCTCTTTTGTTTTGGTGGATTAAATTTAAAAAACTATTACGTATTCCTGCACCTGTCTCCAATCATTAGACAACGTGACAGCAGCAGAGCAGGGCAGAGAAAGAAAAAGAAAGAAAGTTTATTGAAAATTCCCAGAATTTGGCAACCTTAGTCACATCCCTCCAATAGAGTTCCCGACACTTGTAGAATCTATGCCATGGTGTATTGAAGCTGTTGTGGTGGCCCAACGCCCTATTAAGACACTTTATGTTGGTGTTTCCTTTCTTTTGGCAGTTACCTATAGTTTCAGCCACTTGCAAATTCAAGGAAAGTTGGTGGGTGCACAGTGCACTGTTCGGATGCTGGAATTATATGGGATGAGCAGGCGAAGCTAACCTACTTTTTCAAGTGATTTGTTTGACAATCATATGAAAACATCATGACTGGTTGTGTTCATGGCATATTAAAATGTAATACATTTTTACAGTTAAATTACATGTCTTTACTATAAAACCCATGGGGGGGGCTCAGACTGGCCTCTGCCTGGGTCCTCCAAATCACTAAATCTGCCCCTAGTGATACATGGAGAATGAGTCTGCAAAATGGTTTAGATGTTATGTTTTTAGGTTGAGCTGATCACTGCACATAACAACTTGATAATATTCTGCTTGGGACCACCTCCTCCAGTAGCTCATAGAGCAGGTTACAGTACTGTAGGTGGTGCAATGATGCTATTAATCTAAACGTATCTACAGGTTAATTGCTGGCATTTTGCATTTCCCAGGGCTGAGCTTATAAGACTGGCTAGTTCCCCTAGGGCTAACACTGATTGTCATCTTCATCATCCTCTTCATCACCACCCCTCTCTGTTCTCTCCATCCAAGCGTTGCGAGCTCACCGGCCCAGAAACCCTTTCACCGGTACAAGCAGTGGCACAATAGATCTGCCTTCGCTCCAGTGGGGATACTGTAGGGGAATGTCAATGACAATGTGGTTGGCTGGATGCTCGAAGAGGGGACATGTTTGGTGGGGGGGGTACATCGATCATCCTTCAACCTCACCTCCACCACTCTTACACACATTCAGTCACTCACCTCTCAATGGTAACCTTCACAGCTACCTCCAGCCAATAACACAATAACCCTGCATCTTGGATGGAGTGTACTATAGAATAAAATATACACTCCCCTACATATTTATTTGGTCAGTGAAGCTAAAATGTTTAATTTGGCTTTATACTCCAGCATCATGGATTTCAGATCAAATATTTTGTGAGGCAATAGCACAGAATGTCACCTTTTATTTGAGGGTATTTTCATACATATCTGTTTTTGCGTTTAGAAATGAAAGCACTTTATGTATCTAGTCCCCCCATTTGAAGGTGTCATAAGTATTTGGGCAAATTCACTTGTGGTATATTCAGTTTGGTCAAAAGTTTTGTATTTGGTCCCATATTCCTAGCACACAGTGACTACATCAAGCTTGTGACTCTACAAACGTGTTGGACGCATTTGCAATTTGATTTGGTTGTATTTCAGATTATGTTGTGTCCAATAGAAACGAATGGTAAATAATGTATTGTGTAATTTTGGAGTCACCTTCATTGTAAATAACAATAGAATATGTTTCTGAGCATTTCTATATTAATGTGGATGCTACCATGATCATGGATAATCATTAATGAATCGTGAATAATGAGTGAGTAAGTTACAGAGGCAAAAATATCATACCCCCAAAAAAATGCTAACCTCCCCTGTTATTGGTAATGGTGAGAGGCAAGCATGTTTTGGGGGTATCATCTTTGTGCGTCTAACTTTCTCATTATTCACAGAAAAACAAATATGTAATACAGATATGTATGAAAATATCCTCCAATAAAAGGTGACGTTCTATGCTGTCACCTCATATAAAATATTTGATCTTAAATCCAAAATGCTGGAGTACAGAGCCAAATGAAGAGTTTTAGCTTCACTATCCACATAAATCCATAGGGGAGTATAGGTTTCTTTGTGAACTAGAGGTTAGAGTAGGGGTATAGTAGTGCATGTGGAGAACATAATGGATGTCAAGCCAGCAGATACACTAATACTGCAATGCACGGTGAACCCAGCCTGATCCAATATGCTGACTAACATTTATCTTAATTAACCTCTTATGCTCTATATATTACACAGTAGCAGCTAGGCCATATACCATAGGCATCAATGCATCTCCATGATAGAGACTACTGTCCATCTAAACCAATGAGCAACATCATCGTGGGCTTCCTGATTTGCATTTTACCCATGATTGCCCACAAGTCAGCAACATACATTGCAGTCAATATTGTCGCACCAATTTCAATGTTAACACAGGACAGAGTGAGATAATGGTCTCTTTTGTTTCCCCATTCAGACAGCACCAGCATGATCAGACAATGGATTTGACTCCTTTATCAAAGCAAAGAGTGCTGCTCCCCAGTACTTGGCCTCGTTCACATACAGCGGCGAAGCCGCCGCCAATCAACTGACCAGATCCGGTGTTTCCATGGCGATGTGGATGGTAGGAGACGAGTCGTGGTCTTTATGGATGAGGACAGACTTGGGGGTGGGCTGGGTTTGCGCGTGTGTGGAGCAGTGTTGGAGCAGTGTTGGAGCAGTGTTGGAGCAGTGTTGGAGCAGTGTGGGTGGATGGGATTATGAATGTCTGTCACCATATGTACTGGGTTGTGGCTGGGCTGTGTTGCATGCTGATGTGCGTGTGTGTGTGTGCGTGTGTGCGGGCTCATGAGGATCAGACACATGGCTGAGTGCAGACTGTGATTCTGGCGTGCCATGCAGAGGGTGTCGGTCTACATATGTGGGATCAACGTTCTTCACACGGACATGGGAAAGGATGAAGAAGGGATTTTTGCCCCCGAGTAAGGTCAGTATGCAGAGAAAAAAAAAATCACATGCACGCACACGCACGCACATACACGGACACACACACTCACACACACACACAGTGAAACCGAGTCACACCCAGCTTTTATCACCCTCTCCCTGAGGTTGTTAGCTATGTTCTTCCTGATTTATCAAAGGCAGCCATCTCTGGATCAACACAGAGCAGAGGGCTCTGTCACTATGACAGGGGAGTTGGACAGAGCACTACTGCACACAGGGTGTCTTACAAGTGTGGAGGAAGGGTAGGATATAATGCTGCTAAAAGAGGGATGGAGAGAGCCGAGGTACAGACAGTACGTACATAGACTTATATTAATAGAGGAATGGAGATACAAGAGAGCATGAGAGCGGCTCTGCACAGAGTATACCCAATTCTGTGTTAGAGAGAATACGGTCAGAGGTCAGGTTAGAGAATATGAGAAATAAAGTGGGAGGGGAGAGGGAGAAATAATTAGATAATTATAGGCGATGTTTGTGGAAAAAAGAAAGAGAAATGTACTGGAAGATGTATTGTTGTTGCTATCTCTAAGATCATAATAACAGACCTACAGAACACACACACACTCAGCCCCCCTCTTCCATCTGCTCTTAGTCCATATTGACAGGACAGGAAATAAGGAATGGCAGATAGAGAGGCTTGTCACGCATGCTTCTCTCTCTCTTTCTCTCCTTCACTCCCTCTCTCCTTCTCACCCCTCTCTTCAGATGGACCTGCAGTGACTCCCTATGGGATACATTAGGACAGGATGGATCAAATGAAAAACTGTGCTGCTGCTGTCACAGAGATACACTGGGCTGACGGGCTGATCGGTGCTCCGGCAGGGGGGCTGTAGGAGACCCTGAACGGGGTGGGGGGCAGTAAGGGATTAATGTGGCAGTAAATTGGGAGTGTGATGCCTCAGATCAAGCTGAGATGTGGGCGCTCCGCAGAGACCTCCTTATAAAGGTCAGGATCAGCCGGCCGCTGTTTGGCCATGTGTGAGAGGGAAAGAATGTGTTTTTATGTACCGGAATTAAGCTGTCGGCGTGTGTTTGTTGGTGTGTGTCTGCGTGTGAATTTGGTGAACGCTAAGATATATTTTTTAAGTCTGCATGTTTATCATACATAATTTTTTTTGCATATATAAGGTCAACCTCCACTGTTAAAAAAAGAATAATCAAAAAACATTCCACTAGCAGATCACTCCTAAAATCACACTCCATAAGCAAGGGATTCCAGGCATCAGATGTGACCAGCAAGATCTCACCCACATCAACCAATCGTTGAATCAGCCGGCCAGACTCTGTCAGCCTCCTTAGCGATGACAGAGCGTCCTCGTTAAGCAACCCTCAACAATAGCATGAAAACGAAGATGTAAAACTGCCCACTATCACCACACACACACATCCTGTGGCAAAGAGTACATGTCTCCCGATCTCCTTTCTTTTTCCATGTCTGCCCAACCACTCTCTATAAATAAGTAAGGTGCTGTTTCCAAGGTAACGTCACCATGGAGAATTGTCCATCTGAAATCATGCTGTAGAGAGAACCATGGAGCAGTGGTCTAGCTAGCACAGTATGGGCTCCGTTTTATATTAACAGACCCTCATGACCAGCACCATGATTCTCTGCCCTCATTAACCACCATGATCCTCAGCCCTCATTAACCCACCATGATCATCTGCCCTCATTAACCACCATGATCTTCAGCCCTCATTAACCCACCATGATCATCTGCCTTCATTAACCACCATGATCTTCAGCCCTCATTAACCCACCATGATCCTCAGCCCTCATTAACCCACCATGATCCTCAGCCCTCATTAACCCACCATGATCCTCAGCCCTCATTAACCCACCATGATCCTCAGCCCTCATTAACCCACCATGATCCTCAGCCCTCATTAACCCACCATGATCCTCAGCCCTCATTAACCCACCATGATCCTCTGCCCTCATTAACCCACCATGATCTTCAGCCCTCATTAACCCACCATGATCCTCAGCCCTCATCAACCCACCATGATCCTCAGCCCTCATTAACCCACCATGATCCTCAGCCCTCATCAACCCACCATGATCCTCTGCCCTCATCAACCCACCATGATCCTCTGCCCTCATCAACCCACCATGATCCTCAGCCCTCATCAACCCACCATGATCCTCTGCCCTCATCAACCCACCATGATCCTCTGCCCTCATCAACCCACCATGATCCTCTGCCCTCATCAACCCACCATGATCCTCAGCCCTCATCAACCTACATTATGCACTATTTCATAATTATAGCCCCAACATTCTTCTTAGCATTTCTGCTAGCTTGGCAGTTCCACTGTGACCCTCATTTAAATTGTGTGTGTGTGTGTGTGTGTGTGTGTGTGTGTGTGTGTGTGTGTGTGTGTGTGTGTGTGTGTGTGTGTGTGTGTGTGTGTGTGTGTGTGTGTGTGTGTGTGTGTGGGTGTGGGTGTGTGTGCGGATCAGAAACCAAATCGAAAGCCAGCAGTGAGCTAAATGGAACTTTGGTTCCCTCTAGTGGTGAGAGCAGACACTGACATGTTTAGGGTGGATTCTACATAGCAGCAAGGCAGAGATGGGTAATTACCCACCATCACACACTAGTAAAGCCAAATTCAGTGTTTGCTTGTTAGGTTACAGTGCAACATTACAGTTGAGGTGTTTTCCTAAGCTGTGGTATTAAGGTTAGAGGGATGTAGTGTGCATGTGAAAAGAGACAGTCTGCCTGGCACCCTGCAGGAGGTGATGAGCCTGTCTCGCTGAGTCCCCTCTCAGTAGTGCCAGTGGGGTTTTTCAAACACAGAGCTGTCACTGAGTGGGAAGTAACACCTACCTCTGGTCTCCCTTCAGGTGGGAGGGAGACATTCACACACGCATGCAGACACACAGTCACAGACAGACGGACGGACCGGACGGACGGACAGACACACCGGTTTTACCATACACACCACTGTCGACTCTAATTACAATGTCTTTCCCCCTAAAACCTGACTAAACCAATCCAATTTCAATCTGAATGGTGGCAAAAAGAGGATTCTCAATCATGGGAGATTTTTCATGGCAGAGAAATATGGAGAACGTGGTAGAGATATACATTGGGCTTCTGAGTGGCGCAGCGGTCTAAGGCACTGCATCTCAGTGCTAAAGGCGTCACTACAGAATCCGGTTCGATTCCAGGCTGTATCACAACCGGCCGTGATTGGGAGTCCCATAGGGAAGCGCACAATTGGCCCGGTTAGGGTTTGGCTGCCCAGGTTAGGGTTTGGCTGGGGTAGGCCATCATTGTAAATAAGAATTTGTTCTTAACTGACTTGCCTAGTTAAATAAATAAATCTGATTAAAGTGGACATCTGGGGATAGGGGGTCTTTCTCCCTCTCGCTGTCAGAACAGCTCTCCCATGTGGGCCTTGTCAGGAAAGGTCAACAGTTAAACTATTGAGGAGTATGGGAAGGGCCATACTGAACCATCTCAAGATCTCCTTTGGAGAGACTTCTCAGGTGTCGTCATTAGAATCATGACAGCCACATCTGTTGAGCCAGGTGCCTGCTAATGTGAATATAATGCCCTTCCTTTCCCAGAACCCTACCTAGCTATACACAGAGCATTAATACCCCAACAAACATCAGAGACAACTTCAATAATCATGATTAGTCCATCAACACTAATTATCTAATTTAGTTCCTGATGGTACACTAAAAGCAATCATGGAAATTTGGTCTGGAGGACAAAGAGAGGATTATGGGGGATTCCGTCAGTTGGCATGGGGATAAGACTCTAGTCCATCACACTGACCTCAATATGTCACATGACCTGTACATCAGACAGCCAAGATGTTGGGCGGAACAAGGGGAGATCACTCTCTATTGTCATTTGATATTGTTGCTATTCTTCAAGGGGGTTCCAATAACGTACGCTTCATATGAGGAACATTCCCTAAGACTCCTTTTCAATGTTATATCCTCCCTTTTTATGAGATGAAGGAAAGAAAATTGAGCTTACTTATCAGAATGAAAAACATTGGGCATGTAAAAATCTATAATTGAATACAGATACCTCGACCTGATTCCTTGAATCCTTTGTAGAATTTGGGGAACCCAAACAAAGAGGATAATGAACAGTCTGCATGAGCTTCACCTAAACCGTATGGACCCCGTCAGAAGATATAACTGCAAATGGGATATGGTCCCCTGTCAAGTATATCTAAGGGCTTGTTCTAAGCTCCACACAGGGACATTCTTCGGGATATTGACTTGTAATGAAAGACTAGCTTAATACTCAATCCCAGCCTGGTCTGAGGAAATTGAGAAATGATATTGCGATAGATCACCTGGGTATTCCAAATGATGACAGAAGTAGGTAAAAGTGCTCTGAGCGTTCTTTGAAAGCATCATTTTTTGATTTTGGGGCAACCGATACAAAGTTTGCATGCCACATATTATTGATTCATCAGAGGAATTCCAGAGGTCATTACACTTATTCCTGAATAACCACATTTTGTGGTGGGCAACATAGCCAAAACATCATAGCACAATATTTTTCAGATTTTTGACGGTATGTCGGTATTTAACAGTATTTAATGTTTTTGAACAATAAAAGTTCTAAATATGTTTTATGACCCTAGGGTGGCAACAAATGAATTATAAGTGGTTATAATGGGCTTTCTCCATTCTGATTAGGCTATTTATACTCAACCAAACTAGGACCAAAATGACAGTGATGTAGTCTAATGTGTAGAACTTTTCATTTGTTTAGCACTGTATCAACATATCGTTACAGTATTGTAAAAATCCATATGGGTATACCAGTACTCCCGATATATCGCCCAGCTCTAACCACATTATTGACCATAATTCTGGGCGGGTCAATGGACCTGAGACAATGAGATGGTGAAACAATCACCTTTTTTTTGTTTTTTTTACTGAAAAAGTACACAAAAGCTAGCATAGAATTGATGTGTGTGGTTTACCTTGCCATGGAGGGGACACACACAACATGGCCTAAAAAACACCCCAGTTCTCTCTAGCAGACACTACAGGAAAGGACAGACTGAGCCTCTGTAGGCCAAGCCTCCCTGAACTCCTGCTATGAAAGTGTTTTCTGTCAGTGGGAAAAACCATGCTGCACCACTTATTCTCTGAAAGAAGAGAGAAACATAATGCTATTATTTTGCAGGTAGTGCCACGCTGTGACTAAGAGGAGTTATTGCAGTCTAGGAAAATCTGCCTCAGGGGCTCTTGACATTCCTTTGTGATTTTTGTAACTCGAAAACACTAATGTTAGCCTGAAAACCTTAAAGGTTTACCTTAAAGGTGAAGCCTTGTTCAAAATGATCTCTGTTCCAAGGTAATGAATAGGTTCTTACTGTGGTGGAATTGTGAAACTGATGTTTCAGTATCGTAGCCTATTTTAGCCCAGTGTTTCAGTATCTAAGCCTATTTTAGCCCAGTGTTTCAGTATCTAAGCCTATTTTAGCCCAGTGTTTCAGTATCTAAGCCTATTTTAGCCCAGTGTTTCAGTATCTAAGCCTATTTTAGCCCAGTGTTTCAGTATCTAAGCCTATTTTAGCCCAGTGTTTCAGTATCTAAGCCTATTTTAGCCCAGTGTTTCAGTATCTAAGCCTATTTTAGCCTAGTGTTTCTTTCAGTAACTAAGCATCTATTTTATTTCATGAAATAAATATACAAGAAATTTGTAATAGAGATCTCTTTATTATAGTGCATTTCTCAGATGTTACAAGATGGGTTTTAAAAAGCTAAAAACAAAGGGAAATCCTTAAGTAAAAGAAAATACATATGCACACACACCTTGTGTCATTTGTACAGAAAATGATCTCAAAATGAAAGCTTCACATCTGAACAAAGGTAGCTAAATGAAATTGTCAAGTAAAAAGAAATGTTCATACAGAAGTTCACATACACTTTAATTACTTGCCATATACCGGAAGTGACGCTCATCATTCAATTCAATGGATTTTCTTTTAGCACTAAACTCTACAATATCATTACAGGAAAAAGGCCCAAAATTTGATTTAGAGTTATTCATTTGTGGAAACCATTTTCTGGAACAATTCATAAAAGAAAAAGAGAGATCTAATTGTCCAGTTGTACACAGATGCAAGGGTAAAGGTCAGTCCTTCCCTCAAGAGGTCAGTGTGGGGCTGGGACCTTAGGGTCATCTTCAATCAGCAGGGGGTGTGTACAGTACAGTGTACTAAGGGTTTCTCAACTAAATTCACAGTAGCCTTTGGAATACATGGGATGTAAAGAAAACCATTGTCAGTTATCGTATGCATTTTGAAGCTGTGTGTTGATGTGGAGAACAGCCGCGGCTTAATTTGCACATGGTAACTGTCTGCTGGTGTAGTTGCTATGGCGATGCTGATGGGAGAGAGTTGTCAATGAGAGCACTGCTGATGTGAGCAGAAAGCTCAAGCTTTCCCCCTGCTGCTTGTTGTAAAGAGGTTGATGAGGCAACCTTCCATGGTCTAGTTACAGAACTATTGTATTATAGTGCAAGCTGGTCATGTTTCACATGTAGCGAAGGGGAAGATGTGACTCTACCTGTGCAGCAGAACCGGGATAACTAACCCCGACGACACATAAAGATCAAACAACCTAGAAAGCCCCGCATAGGGTGTGTGTTCACAATTCAGAGTTTGGATTGTAGGCTGAAGTAAAGCGTAACGCATCGAATGCCATGAGAGCTTGATAAGAACACAGCACTATGAGGATTTGGAGAACAGTGCCGTGTTAGTGCAGCTGAAAGTCAGTGGCGGCTGATGGAAGGAGCTAAAGGAAGGGCTTAATGTAATGTCTGGAATGGAATCAATGGAACGGTATCAAACATATCGAAACCACATTTGACTCAGTCCCAATTATGCCATTCCAGTCATTACAATGAGCCCATCCTACTACAGCTCCTCCCACCAGCCTCCTCTGCTGGAAGTGCCCTGCAGGAAAGCCCAACTCTGCAGCAAACATCCTAAAAGCTAACCCAAACACAACCAGCCCTTCATAAGTCAAACCCAAAGGATCCTAAAGCATTTTGATTGAAAGACTGCACACCTGGCTCCTCAGCTCATGCTAGACCAAGGGAACCAGGTCAATCTGTACAAAAAAGAACAATGTAAATAAAATATAATAAAAAGGAAAAAAGTACACAACAGAAAATGTAATGAGGAGAAAGCCAGAGTGGGAGCAACTCTCAAAAGGCCTCGCTGTTCCAGTGGACAGGAATGGTGCTGAAAACACCCAACTAATCCCATGTACACTCACCCAATACACTAGCAGAGCTATGGCTAGCTACACTCAACCTCTGCCTAGCATAGCTAGTCTAGTGTAGTACTACACAAACACACACACACAATTTATTGCGTTTTCCATACCCGGCGGTAAGGATCTTTCACTCAATCAAAACATTATCAATGATCTCACAAGGCCCTGTGAAAGGATCACTTAGTGGCATTAGCCACCAATAAAGATGCAGTGTGATAAAGAGGCCATCACTTCAGATCCTAGAGGGCAGCAGGGTCAGCAGCTGGTCACCATGGTTACCTTTTGGAACAACAACTTAGTTACATGGAGCCAGCAGACAAGTATTGCTCCACTCTAATAAACCAAAAACAATAGTAACAACTCATTTCAGTCAGTAATGCCTACTAAACAGCTGACCCTAAAGTCCTGCAGGTCTTATCAAGCACCATCATCATTCAGGCTAAGGTGGATACGCTCAACAACAAAAACGAGTGGACGAGGGGCGTGGCGACGTCACTAATTTGTTGTGCTTCAATTGATGTTTGAGGGTTAGGACAGCGACTGAATGCTAGCTAATAATTTATTAGCTAGTGTTCCCAAGACAGCCAGAACAATGCGGTTGGGCATACTACAACAAAACAGCATGATTTTCCAAAGAATGCAAAGAAGGATCTAGGATGGAAAAGCTATTTTTATTTGTCTTTTTTCCAACCTGATACAGGTTACATTGAGATTTATTTCATGGTGTGGGGTCTCAAACCAACAGTTTTTCAAGAGTGTGTGACAGATCGCAACACTAGTGGATGAAAAATCAAAGTAGTTTTTTTAATCTATAAACTTTATTCATTTTTCAGATTACACAAGACTTAGCATCCCGGGTCTTTCTTTGCCTTGTGAAAACCAGGGTGTCTTAAGAGCCACTGAGGGTGGGGCAGGAGGGGAGGGCGCTAGAGTTAGCCATGCTGTCATTTCCACGGGTGAGAGTGACTGTTGAAGGCACAGCAGGGCTGCTCCCACTCCCGGCTCACACACATGCACCCACACATACATACACATTAAGATCCACACAAACACTTGCACTCTCACACACATGCGTATGTGGGGTATCACTGGTCAAAGCCCCAATGGTTGGGATGGAGTGAGAGAGACGGGAGGAGAGAGGGGCTGGGACCAGCGCTGTCGCCCATAACACACTGCGCAGACGAAGACGCAGACAGACGGCGGAATGGTGGATCATTTTGCGTTCTTTAGCTGGTTGGAGAGCCAGTCGAGGCCCTCGTAGAGCCCATCCCCGCTGGTAGCGCAGGTTGCCTGGATGTACCAGTTACGCTGGCGCAGGGAGTGCAGGCCCAGCTTGTCTGTGATCTCCGCTGCGTTCATAGCGTTGGGGAGGTCCTGAAGAGTGGAGAGAAAAGGGTTAACCCAGGAAAACATGCGTCTGCAACAGACCTTCACAAGCCATCTTAGTATTAGAGATCGACCGATTAAAATCGGCAAGGCCAATTAATTAGGGACGATTTCAAGATTTCATAAATCGGTACTCGGCCTTTTTGGACGCCGATTACATTGCAATCCATGAGGAAACTGCGTGGCAGGCTGACCACCTGTTACTTGAGTGCAGCGTCAAAAGGACCTTGTGGCTGCAAGGAGCCACGGTAAGTTGCTAGCTAGCATGAACTTTTCTTATAAAAACAATCAATCTTCACATAATCACTAGTTTAACTAGTTTGTCCTGCGTTGCATATAATCAATGCGGTGCCTGTTAATTTATCATCGAATCACAGCCTACTTCAACTTTGCCAAACGGGTGATGATTTAACAAAAGCGCATTCGCGGAAAAAAGCACTATCGTTGCACAAATGTACCTAACATCAATGCCTTTCTTAAAATCAATACACAGAAGTATATTTTTTTAAACCTGCATATTTAGTTGAAAGAAATTCATGTTAGCAGAAATATTAACTAGGAAAATTGTCTCACTTCTCTTGCATTCAGTGCAATCAGAGTCAGGGTATACGCAACAGTTTGGGCCACCTGGCTCGTTGCCAACTAATTTGCCAGAATTTTACATAAATATGACATAACATTGAAGGTTGTGCAATGTAACAGCAATATTTAGACTTAAGGTTGCCACCCGTTCGATAAAATGCAGAACGGTTCCATATTTCACTGAAAGAATAAACATTTTGTTTTCGAAATGATAGTTTCTGGATTTGACAATATTAATGACCAAAGGCTCATATTTGTGTTTATTATATTACAATTAAGACTATGATTTGATAGAGTAGTCTGACTGAGCGGTGGTAGGCAGCAGGCTCGTAAGCATTAATTCAAACAGTACTTTACTGCGTTTGCCAGCAGCTCTTAGCAATGCATGTTGCACAGCGCTGTTTATGACATCAAGCCTATCAACTCCCGAGATTAGGCTGGCAATACTAAAGTGCTTATAAGAACATCCAATAGTCAAAGGTATATGAAATACAAATGGTAGAGAGAGAAATAGTCGATGCGTCATAATTCCTATAATAACTACAATCTAAAACTTCTTAAGTGGGAATATTGAAGAACTGGGAATATTGAACCACCAGCTTTCATATGTTCTCATGTTCTGAGCAAGGAACTTAAACGTTAGCTTTTTACATGGCACATATTGCACATTTCCAACACTGTTTTTGCATTATTTAAACCAAATTGAACAGGTTTCATTATTTATTTGAGACTAAATAATAATATGTAATAATATTTTATTTATGTATTAAGTTAAAATAAAAGTGTTCATTCAGTATTGTTGTAATTGTCATTATTACAAATATATACATAAAAATTGTCCGATTAATCTGTATCGGCATTGAAAAATCATAATTGGTCGACCGCTACTTAGTATAGAGGAAGTCCATTGTATGACCTTGAGTTTAACTACTAGTATCTGCAAACCATATGAATAATAATACTGTACTACCAATTACAGATGCAGTTTACTGGTGAAGCCTTGGGCTGCGTTAACACAGGCAGCCCAATTGTGATCTTTTGCCAAATTAGTGGCAAAATATCTGATCTGATTGGTCAAAAGACCAAATTAGTGGGAAAAAAGCACCTGTTAGTCTCGCTCTGCTCAATGTAAAATTGCGCTCCGATTCCATTTTAAAGAATTCTACGCACAGCTCACGCTGAGAAAACTTGATTTAAGTGGCTCACTCTTTATGCGCCAAGCTAAATTTACATGTCCAGTGTAGCAGGTAAAAAAAAACTACTGTTTTCCTGACGCACTAGTGTCTCTCCCCAGTTAGTCAGTTCACCTGTTTGTTAGCGAACACAAGCAGCACAGCGTCCCTTAGCTCGTCCTCAGCCAGCATCCTTGTCAGCTCCTCCCGCGCCTCATTCACTCTCTCCCTATCGTTACTGTCCACCACAAAGATCAGACCTGAGAGAAGCAGGGGGAGAGAAAGGATGGAGGGTGAGGAAAACAAAAACATTTACCCGGGACAGTCTCGACTCAAAAAGCCAGAAAGAGTGAAGATGGTGCTGAGGGGGTTCTGGTGACAGTGTCCACTCACCTTGGGTGTTCTGGAAGTAGTGCCGCCACAGAGGCCTGATCTTGTCCTGACCGCCCACATCCCACACAGTGAAGCTGATGTTCTTGTATTCTACCGTCTCAACGTTAAAACCTGAGAGAGATCAGTTACGTCAGAAACCTAAGACACTAACATTCCAAGAGGCTGTGAGATGACATATCAGCAATCGCAAACAGGCAAGCTAAGTCACTCCCTTAACACAAATGCCTACATGAAATGTCTTTGCCCGAATGTAGCTGCAAATTAAAATGTATATTTGAATAAAATATGCAAAGTGAATGAACATCTACTGGAATATGTAATGTCATCAGCCTTGTGTTACATTCATATAATGCAACATTTATTTTGGGGCGGGGGCTGTAAAGCGCAATTCATTCCTATATTTAAAAGTCAGTTAATCCCTATGACAACAGCCACATAGCAGGACGTTGCCTGCCTGTGGGAGCTCTGCAGCTGATGTAGGCAGGTACTCTGGGCATGTGGCCAGTGATCAGAGTTCAGATGAGATGGGGACAGAGGGAGTACATGGCTGTAGGTATGACATTCATTTCCACTCCCCTACAACTAAACAAACAGGAGCCTAGACCTCATGAAAATCACATGGAGCAAGGTGTTGGAGGAGTATTGGGGAGCATTTCAGGAGGGGTTTGTACCTAAGTGAGGAGTGTGTGATGATAAGCGGTAAAAGGGATAAGGCTAAGCTACTCACCGATGGTAGGGATGGTGGTGACGATCTCTCCCAGTTTGAGCTTGTACAGGATGGTGGTCTTGCCGGCAGCATCCAGCCCCACCATCAGAATCCGCATCTCTTTTTTACCAAAGAGATTCTTAAACAGGCCTGCAAACATGTTCCCCATCTTGGCTAATCTGGAGGAAGGGAGACAGAAACCAAAATGGTTAAGCTAGTAGTCGTACAACATTCATTGTGCCTAACACCGGGCTAAACCGGCCGTGTGTATGTGTGTCCACGTGTTCGGTAACACAAAAGCTCGCTGACGTATGTGAGCAGTGTGGATGAAATGATTCATTAACGTTAAAATATTCTGCACCGCTCCCGCATACGTGGATGGTGTGGGATCGGTGTAAAACAAGACATTTTTTATGACTCCATTTATAAATGTATAATCGGGTTCCCATCCTTGGTAATTTCATTAAGACTTTTGACCTGTGAGGGTAATAATGTCAGGCTAAGCTTCCTTATCTCTGATAAAGGGCAACCACAGAGAGTAAATTCATGAGGGGGAGAAAAAGTGCTGAGAAAAGCATTTAGTCGCTGTGTTTATTTTGAGTCTTAACAATGGGCCCTCACAGCGGCGCCTCTGGGTCTCACGCCACACATGAGCAGGACTTGGCTGAAGGGGCTGCAGGTCAGTGTTGTTTTGAGTGGCAGGCAACTGTTTACTCATAGCCAGGAGCAGAGAAGTGGATCACATGACTGGCAGAGCACTGACCAGAGACACGATCCAGGGGTAGAGGCTGGTTATAACATAGCGCCACCTGAACACCTATTGCCCAACACCCACCAGGCAAGAACACAAACAGGCTCTGTAACAGCAGCCACAATGATTAAAATGTAATAGCCTAGTCAGTCCCAAATAGAAGCCTACATACATGTCTAACAAGACCATATAACTAATTCACGTTTTTTTAAAACATAACTTTACCACTGTTGAAATGCGTTTCTAAATGTACACCAATTTGGTGCCTTTTGAGAAGTGTAACTTTCACAACTTCAACTTCATGAAAAAATACAAATAAAAATCCTCTGAAGAGTTACATTTTGTTTTTATAAAGACAGTGCAAAATAAAGTAACAGGGTTGATGAGTTCTTCTTAAATCAACCATCAAATTTGGGGTGTCAGGTAGCCTAGTGGTTAGAGTGTTGGACTAGTAACCGAAAGGTTGCAAGATCGAATCCCTGAGCTGACAAGGTAAAAATCTGTCGTTCTGCTCCTGAACAAGGCAGTTACCCAACTGTTCCTAGACTGTCATTGAAAATTTGAATTTGTTCTTAACTGACTTGCCTAGTTAAATAAAGGTGTAAAAAAAAAAACACTTATGACAGGGAAACTGTCACAGAAACGTGTGTGCAACCAGGAGGGGCTTGCATTCGCTTCACACAAAAAATACATTGTTACAACATTTCTAGTGTATGGGTAACAGGGTTGACATGTTATGCTCAGTTTTGCACCACATAATTTCCAAAAAGAGTAGAATCAGCTCATCTGCTTTTACTCTAAGATATTACTATTAAATGTTCAATGTTTTAAAAGACAGTGCCACCATATTAAAATTACAGTTAATTTCACATAACAGGGTTGAGGGACATACTTAAATGAATCACATAAATAATCATCTTCAGAAATAACTGTCTAGCAACAAAATAAATAGGGCTTTACAATGATGCTGAACCTTGGAGAAGTTTTGGGATTAAGTGGGTTAAAATCGTCATAGAAGTGAGAGTTGACAGAGGGACTTCAAAATGCTGCATTTTGGCACTTCAGAAGATTTATTGAATTCTCCATATTGTCTATTATATTAAAGGGCACATCATTTAATATAACAGGCTTTTAAAACAATATTGGTGCACAATATCTAATTAAATTATCGAAGGGTCGCAAAAGGCACTCTCATGGAATGACCCACAAATGTATCAATTGTTGACTTTCATTTTTAAATCAGGGATATTCATTGCAATAACAATCCTTCCTATTATTCAGTATGTTGCCAACCACATCGCAGAATCATGTGATTTAAGACACGGCCTATGATGAAACAGGCTCACGACATCAGAAAAATAGTGTATCCTAAACACCATGACAAAAACAGATTTATATTTGAGACAAGTTAGTGGTCTTAATAAAAACTGGACAAGAGTAGGGGACGATGGGAGCGCATTATAAAAGACCCATACAGGTGTTGTAGGTGAAACATAGAGCATGCAGGCTGAGCTCAAGGAAAATCACACAATGAGGCCAGTGATGTGGCGAATATAGGTCAGCACTCAGAGGAACCAGAGTACTAGAGACTGGATATGGGAGAGGTAACAACACACCTGTAAGCAGAGACACACTGCTGAATTAACCAGGAGAGAGACAGGGAAACAATGATCCTGTCACACCAAATAGGCTATTGAACACTCAGGTCTTTCTCCAAAGGACACGAATGACTACTAAAATAATGGAACATTTTGCTACACAACTCTGATCTTGTGCAAAAACCCTCCCACTAACACATGCCTACGAATGACTTCATAAGATAACACCAACACAGTATTATTACACTCCTTCAAGACAATTGTGTGGCAAATGGTATGGAAATTAACATAATTCATAAAGGCGTCCTTCGGTAGAAAATGCTGAAGCCATTTAAATATGACACACGCCCTGGCACTTCTGAAATAAACTATACAACTGTAGGCAAACAAAAGCTAGGAGGGGTGTGATTTGAGGTCTAACATCATGAACACAGGGAGTTGTCAGTTTCACAAAGTGCCTTCCTGGATTCAGAATGTGACAACAAATCTAGCTCTAGCCAACAGACATTCCATAGAGGGAAGTTTCAGAACTAGAAAAGCTCATAGATTGCAGATTTCTAACAATGACATCACAACAATGCCAGCTCATTTGAGTCAGGATTGTCCACCCTGTTCCTCAACTAAATCAAAGAGGAAGTGCTCAGAATGCATCATCTTCAGAGGGAACAGGAATGATAGGGGAGGGGTATGGGAGACCAGCAGCAAGTCATCAGAGAGTAGTTAAGTGAACGTATCACAGTATGCGGGGCGGCAGGGTAACCTGGTGGTTAGAGCGTTGGACTAGTAACCGAAAGGTTGCAAGATCGAATCCCCGAGCTGACATGGTAGAAATCTGTCGTTGTGCCCCTGAACAAAGCAGTGTTCCTAGGTCGTCATTGAAAATAAGAATTTGTTCTTAACTGACTTGCCTAGTAAAATATAAATAAATAAAGGCTGCCAATGTGGCAGAAGGGACTTTTTGCTCTTGTCCTGAACAATCTTTGAAAAACATTTTCTGCAACACATTGAGGGAACACTAGGGGCATCAAGGAGGATCATTTTCTTGTTGGACAGGCAAATAGTGGACATTTTTCTTTTAAGTCTAGCGATGTTTTTCCCATATGGGAAAGTTGAAACGTCAGGCATACTGGGGTTATCCTGCTACACTGGTTGTTTGATTAGCCCCTCATCAGGACCTGAACAAAGTAGGAACATCTGCCAGAGATTCCTGGAGAACTCAATGTTTGAAAATGGAAATGTATGGAAGTCAGAGACATGGGTGTCACAGTAATAAATAACACTAAGATGTGTGTAGCGTTGTATGCATCACACACACTATTTTGCTTCAGTTGTCTGTCCATTAAAATGACTTATGTTAGACATAAGGGTTTAGCTACTTTGATTTGTAACACTAGTTAGTGACTAACCATGTGACCCGTTCAGTTTGAAGACACTGACAACCGTTTCCAAAACCAAATCTAACCATACAGTACCCACAGTTACGCTAGCTAAAGCTTCCCGGCACCGTTTAGGTACCCAGCTAGAAGGCCGTAGAGACCACCACGTCCAAGTTACCTTACCGTTTAACCCCCAGGCTGGTTAACTACATTCATTTAGAGACGTGTTTAACGTTGGTTAGCTAGTTAATAAGCGGCGGACGACTCAAATCTCAATCCACGTAAATTAACGTTACGCAGTCAGAAAATAGGCGTAGCTAGCTAGCTAGCTAACGTTAATTTTGCTTACATCGTTAGCTATCACAAGCAAACGAAGCGGCTCGACATGACTCAAAATAGGAGGAAGCTGAATGTCCAATCACAATGACCAGCGAATACTTACTGACACAATTTCAGTAAAGTTAGCGGAATAATGCTCTCACGACTTTTACAGGTCGTGAAAATATGAAGCCGGCGAGCTAGCTAACGTTAACTAGCTATTGACGGCAGATGATCCTCGTTTGGTTTGAGTCTACGCAGGGGGATTCGTTGTCAAAGCTTGCGGTCAAGCCGAAAGCAAATAAGCAATCGTTTGCATTCCAGATCCATGAAAAAAAAAATACAATAAATGACATATTATATTGCTACTTGGTATACATGTTTTACCTTTTAGTGGCGGTTTCTCGATCTTTCTTTTACGCTCCTATTCACCGCTAACAACAAAATGGCGTCTTTCACAAGTGTCAAGAAAGCCGCGTCATGAACGTTGTACATCGTAAGATCTTCACCAATCATGCAAGTCACAAAACCATACCTTGCTGTGCTGCGGACCAATCGATGCAACAACATTTAATGTTGAGGGCGGAGATTTACAAAAGGCCCTCCTCCAGTTTGCCCTACAAACTGAAAGACCAGTCAAGCTTCCCGTAGGATCAAGCATCCCCGCCTCTTCCCCGCCCCATGTTTCCGGCTTCAATGGAGACTGGAGAAATGTGTCACTGGCCCAACCCATCATCATTGGGGAGGATAGCAAACAAAACAAACCGGTTACATTTGTTCAATCCAGAAGAATAAAAAAAAAACGTCCGGGAAATACAGGACCATGGGTGTGTATAGCCTTACATTATATATGGCAAGCAAGTGCTGCCTTATATGCCTTATGGCTAGGCCACTTGCCTATAATGTCATAGAGATTATCATCTCAATCAATAAGCAATAGCCTACAATTTACATTTCTGATCAAAGAATTCCAGCTTGTTTCTGTCATTCATCTTTTAAACAGCCGGAAAGAGTCAGAGCCAACACCATAGAAATAGGAATTAGAATACAAATTAAGTAATTTAATGGGATCTCTATGGCCAACACTAACATGCGAGGTCTACAATGACAGATAGGTCTATAGGGCCAATAGGTAGGTAACCTGGAGTTGGGGGGGCCTTGGAGGTGGGCAGAGGGGAGAAGTGGGTTGCAAGGTTCAAGGTGCATCAGGGTTCAAGCGTTCATCAAGGTTGTTGGGGTCATCGTTTAAAGGCTCACAATGTGTGTTGTTCATATTAAATCCACTAGATGGGGCCGTCTCCATGCTGCAGTCATAATGCCCCAATAAATCAAAGCCAATAGTTTCCGTTTCGTGTTTCCTTTCCATAAATCAACCACTGAAATTCTAGGCATGGGCCTATGTGAGTGCAATATCATCAGGTGGAAGTTTGTCCACGTTTCATGTGTTTGTGCTCATGGTTATCTAATTCAGGTGGTTGTCCGGTTCCCTCAGTTATGCAGGTGCCACACTGAGCAGACAACTCGATATTTGATTACCCATTCATCCACATGGTAATTGTAAACCAGAGTTGTTGTTGATGCTGTTGGACATGAAGTGATTTTTTTTGGACAGGGATTTTATATGAAAATGGCCTATGGACTGAGACATCATGGGTGGTATGCAGATATATCTACAGGTGTCATGAAGCACAGAATATTCTTTAATTATGGGATATAAGCCTTGAGATGCATTGCATTAAAATAAAAGCTTATTGTTGATGTTTGTCTGTATGTGATGTTGTACAGTAATTACTTATTCACCGTGACTAGGCAGTGGGCAGAGGGCATGCCACTTGTTATTAGTTTGTGTGTTGTCAGGGCTGTCTGTCCCACAATGTGTTGCTTCTCCTTGCAGGTGTTTGGTCAAGCGCCCACGTGAGCATAAATAAATATATACAAAAATAAAGATGTAATCCAGTTGAGTATAAAAACGTATTTATAGCGGTTTTTTCCTGCTGCCATGAAACAGTAAGTAAGAATCAAAGAAAAAACACTGTTAAGTAGAGAAAATTAGATTAGAGCCTTGGTGGTTTGTAAACATTATGACCAAAATTAAAATAGAGTTATCAAGAACGAGACAGACCATCAGCGAGTCTTTGCTGCCAATGTAAAATAGACAGCAAGTGATGTTTATCTACAGGGAGCTGTGTGTCTGGCCATCTGATAAAGGAGGTCACTTGCCACTGGTGTATCCACCATAAACATGGTACAGTAGATCTGTCAGTGGGTAGAATGAAAATGCACCAGCAAGTCTGAATATGAGGCACGATAATGACAAAACCCAGACGAATGCTCATCACAGCCAGGTGGATTTCCTACCTGTCACTTCCATCTAAGTGGGGGGCGTTTCAATGGTTGGGGCGGGACGACAAGGGAGTCCAATGGGCGTGTGGCACGATGATGCGCACCCCAGAGGCCTTGCCTCCCTTGGGACCGCGCCTGCCGCAGTGGACCGAAGTTTGTGTGGGCCACTTAGGAGGTGAGCCTGCCAGACGGCACAGACTTTCCCAGTGCAGAATCAGCGAGATGAAGAGCAGCGTCGACCCGTCATCATGTGCTCTAGGCTCCCAAGGACCGCCTGCCTACTGCGACTCATTGAGCTCTGCATCCTCCTTTCGCACACTGCAGCATATTTTGGGTCAGCCACAACTCTTTTACTGTTATGTCTCTGCAGTTTTATTGTCTTTTCCTTGCTTCTAATATATACAGCAGATCGATGTCGGTAGGGAATAATGCATGTGATGCGACGTACATAGCCTGCCTATATGATGGAAGCCCAGCGTTCCATGACTATCGTGCGCAATTACGCACGAGACCTTAATAATGGGACTGTAAATGTTGACTTGTTTGGATGTTCAAGTCCACAGAGATGATTTATGATTGCATTTTTCTGCTATCTAAAAGTGAACAAAGTAGACTAGTTTACAAGGCTGTGTGACAATTTTTCAAATAGGCCTACATCCTTATGATACCACTACATATTATAATAATATTATTGATGATTATTAATTTGCCAAATAAGTCTCAGAGCAGAATATTTGAATATTTAAGATAGCCTTTGTATAATCTATGACTTGCTGTGAGTGTGAATGGTTTCTCACGGTCTCCTGACCTCTCGAGTTTGGCACCACCTCAATTCTCTCACTTTTTGGCAATAGTCGAAATGTGTATGAGGGAGCTCATTTGCATGCATAAACAGATTTGTTTTAATATTTTATTTTAAAATTAGAATCCTACACTCAGTTTTCTTTTTTAGCATTATTGTGTGGTTTTATTGGGCACATGTGGGTAGGACAGACGAAGTCTAATGTAGTCCGATATGTGCGTAATTTTACTTTGGAAGCAAATTCAGTCATTTTGATATGACTTACTACGTTTATACTTAATTGCGCGTATACCTATGTGTAGTGTGTTGTTAAAAGCTTGTAGAGTCAGCAAAAACTATACATATTTTCTCGATTTATAGGCTATGGCTCTATAAACAAATGTAATTGTTATGGACACATGTTATAGAAATTACCCTCGAACAACATGTTTTCTTTATTCCCAGGACCACCAGAACGTTGGTTATTATTTATAGGTCTACATATTTATATTCTCTTGCTAAGATTATTGATATGACTTTTTCCTTTTGAATTTGGTAAAGTCAGTGATAACTATACTGCACTGAATGTATACATTTGTCTCCTTTGAAAGGCTGACAGGCCGAGAGCCCTTGGTCTTTTTGCCTGCCCCGTTCTCCAATGAACCCCCAACGGGAAAAGCTCACCTGAAACAATGCGAGCAGATGACCCTGACCCGTAGGCAGAAACGAATGTGTCGCCGCGAGCCGGGTTTGGCCGAGACGCTGCGTGAATCAGTGCGTCTCAGCCTCTTGGAGTGCCGCTATCAATTCCGGAACGAGCGCTGGAACTGTAGCTTGGACGGCCGCGGGAGTCTTCTGAAAAGAGGTGCAATAATATGTCCATAGAGTTCCATGTATTTGCACACATAGAGATACGAGGGAAAGATTTCCATCTGGAGGGACGCATCATGGGAAACATGTAAACATGTAGGTCTAATAACCTAGACTGATGTTGTGTTGTGAATATCGTAAGGGTCAAATTACTACTTGATGATGCAAATGATTTCTCAAGTGCAATAATGCAATTGATTGTAAATGTAAGTATATTGAATTGATAAATTGACTGTGGTGGGGTAGGTGAGTGATCTCAAAATAAAGAGCCAGGCTAAACTCTAGTCTATAGCCTACAAAAAAAAAGTCCGCGGCTAACGCTCCACCACTTATAAAATAATTTCAGAGCATGGTTATGCTATCAGCACGAAGAGCCATGAACAGGTCAGCATGGAGTTAATTAAGGGCTAAAGAGCCAAAAAGCCCGGTGCGGTGGGGCCGACGAGGGCCCAGTGGTTATTTATATCTCCCAAAACCGCCCAGTTACCAGAGGAAAAGGGCGGCGTGATTACTCACTTTCATCTGAGAAAAAAAATCCTTCCTAGTCAAAATAAGAATTAATTGGATTAAAATACATCATAGCGATGTCTCTGGGCTAAGCAAATAACAGTGCGAAATCATGACACAACTCTTTAAATGGAACACTGTAGTAGAAACATGGGAGTAGAATGTAACCAAAATATGTATCTCATGAGCTTGGATGATAGCCTAGTCTTTGCATGTCTGGGCCTAGCCAATTTACGAGGACTAAACAATATTAAAAACAAATATATATATATAAAAAATTTATTGTAGACTATTATTAATTGTTGATGTCATTTGTCTATTCCAGGCTTCAAGGAGACGGCCTTTCTCCTTGCGGTGTCTTCAGCGGCATTGTCCCACGCACTAGCAAAGGCTTGCAGCTCAGGCCGAATGGAGAGGTGCACATGCGATGACTCCCCAGGAATACAGCATCGCGAGGCATGGCAGTGGGGGGTCTGCGGTGACAACTTGAAATACAGCACCAAATTTCTCAAGAAGTTCTTGGGCCAGAAGAGGGTCAGCAAAGACCTGAGGGCGCAGATCGACTCCCACAACATTAACGTTGGAATTCGGGTGAGTGAGTGAGTGTTGACGTGCGGATAAGCTCAAGCAAAACAACAAGAAGCCCATTAATCATTTGTGAGTGACACTACTGTGGCTTAAATTCATTTTTTCAACATAGAAAGGTATAAGCCTATGCCAGTAGCGAGTAGTTTCCTCCCATGCTCAGGAGAGCATCATAAAACATATCAGCCAATAGCAGCTCAATTTTAGACCCACCAGCAGAAGACAAACCCAACACTGCTTTTCATACAATGCACTCTTACAACAGAGGCAGCAGGGACCGTGTGACTTTACCAGGTCTAGCCCTGACTCCTTGCCCATATAGCTCATCCAGTGCCAGTAGCCCACTCCCTCTGCATAGTGTCTCCCTTCTTGTAGCCCTGGTGGATAGATAGCTACTGAGCCTGGGCTGGTCAAGGCTGAAGGAGGCAGCAGGGATAGGAGAGGAGACAGACTGCTGTCAGATCCCTGGAGCCAGGTGTTCCAAGGCAGGCATGATAAAGCTTGCTGTGCGGGCCCACAGAAAATTAAAGGTCTCCCGTCAGAGAGAACAATTATAACTGTTGCCTCCTTTAATATACGAGCAAGCATTTTTTTCCACATAATGTATGGCGCTGAACTGTGCTCTTGTCCATAAATCCACATAATGTTCATACGGTAACCACTATGTGTGTATTTGTGTGTGTAGCTTAGAAACAGCCAGCCCCAAGGCTCTTCTCCTTTACCTTTCACCTGAGGCAGCAGGCCCTTCAGAGACGGAGAGAGGGAGAGATACAAACAACAGGATGAACTGAAGTAGTCTATCTTATCTTTATTGAGTGTGGCGTTTTCCTCACCTTCCACCTATCCGGCTCAGTAGAGACCCGGAGGTGGTTGTTTTTTTCCACAACACCCCCCTCTAACACCCATCCCTCAGTAATGTTCTGAGATGCCCCTGAGGGGTTCATACCTGCGTAGGGCGGAACTCGGCAGAACTCTTCAACCCTGAAGTAGCCCCTGGGTCTCCCCCTCCCCCCTCCCCGTAAGGATGACCCCCATGCCGCATGACCTGTCTCTGGCCCCCACCCAGTTAGAGTCTCTCTGGCTGAGTGCCTCAGCGCAGGTACCCCCACCCCACCACCACCAAGCTCAGTGAACTTTTGAACGAAGGCATCCTTTCGCCGCTAACCCAAACTCTCTAACTGTTTCAGCTTTTTAAACTCTTATGATCGTTTTCCGTGCACACACACACACACACAGAACAGGGTGGAAAGATTCTGCTGTCTGTCTGTGATGCCTGTCTCTAATGCCTCAGGCTTCATAGGAGAGAAACAAGAGAGAAGCAGTGAGAAAGAGCTAGTTTCAACACATTGAAAAAACGAATCCGCAGGCGCTGTCTAGATGCGAGACGTCAGGTGAATGAAATACTGCATGCCGAACAGTCTCCATAATCCATCATCTCAATCATCTCAAGGATGACTAGCCCCACACCATCTGACCCCCGCCCCACCAACCCACCCTGCAGGAAACTGGTTCCCTCTGTCTAGATAGGCACCGAAGATAAGAGCCCAGTTAATGAATCAGACTGAATAAACTGACATCTCACTCTCTTCCCCTCCTTCCTCCTCACCCTCCTTTCCCCCCTCCTTCCCTTTCAGGCGGTGAAGAGTGGCCTGAAGACTACCTGTAAGTGTCATGGCGTCTCCGGCTCCTGTGCCGTGCGGACCTGCTGGAAGCAGCTGTCCCCGTTCCACGACACCGGGCGGCTGCTCAAGTTCCGCTACGACACGGCCGTGCGTGTGCTGAGCGTCACCAACACGGCCACCGGGGAGACGGAGCTGGCGGGGCCGCGTCGCCACGGCCAGAGCCACCGCTCCACTGACCTGGTGTTCCTGGAGGACTCCCCCAGCTTCTGCAGGCCGTCACGCTACTCTCCCGGCACGGCCGGACGCTCCTGTGCCAAGGACACCAGCTGCCAGAGCCTTTGCTGCGGGCGCGGCTACAACACGGCCATGCACCTCACCACCCTCTCCTGCCACTGCCAGGTGCGCTGGTGCTGCCATGTAGAGTGCCAAACCTGTGTCAGGGAGGAGGAAGTGTACACCTGCAAAAATACCTGAAAAGGGGGAGAGATGGAGACAAAGAGACAAAAAGATGGGGAGAGGAAAACGAGAACATTCAAAATGGCAGGACTAGAACCACTCAGACATTACTCTTGATAAATGAAAGGGTTTGACTTTTAAACATACCCTTACAGATGCCTGTTCTGAACTGAGAACTGTTTTGGGAAGCATGGAAATGGAACAAGGTCATAATGTTGTTGGTAGTTTGCCACTTGATGGAATCGAACATGCGCTGTCTCCTCAGATGAGGCAGTATCAAGGCCACTTTCTGCTTTGCTCTTACTGAATGCACTGACATCACAGACCTTATGTGAGAGGGAGATAGGGTTGCCTTGCTGGACAGTTATGGGCAGGGAATGGGCTCTTCACAAGGTGCTGGAATGGACAGTAGGTCACCATCATTATTTGGCAACATCATGTCTGTGGGAGCCCTGACAGTTCCATTGGTCCTGTCCTCTTGTCGGTCTGTTTCTTAGTCAGTTTGTCTAACTGCTACTATGCTGTAGTGCTTAAATCAAGATTTAGAGCATTTCCAAAGTGGAGTCTAGAGCCTCTTGACGTCTGTCTCCCTGTCTGCCAGTCTCATTTGCTGTTTGCTTGTCTCTTTATTTGCTGTGAGAGCAGTCTAAGGGTTCATTCATTCATAATAGAAAAATGAAGCACTTATGTTGGCTATGTTATGTATAGTACTATACTCCTTTGCTTTAAGGTGAGAAACGTATCTGGGTCAATACTGATATCCACCACACATCTTAAAAAGTCCCATTGAATCACTGGATGTCTGAATATGGAATGTTAGTACAGGTTGCCTATAATCACAGTGAGTTAGTATGTCATTTTTGACTAAATGCAGTCATAGGGTTATTGTGTGGTAAAGTAGACCTGTTGTCTCTTGTGAGAATGTCTATGATAATACTACATGTTTTACATTGTTAACACAGTAAAGGAAAAATGCAAAGGAAATTGCACTCAAACTAAGGGAAACTCCAAACACTGTCCATAAAAACGGCCATGCAAAGTTCTTCTTTTGCTGACAGTGTAAAGAACTTTGCTCTATTTTGTATTTATAAGTGGGCATGTCTGCACGCACTCTGCTGTGCTTTCAAGTGTGTTCCCCTGACCAAATCAAACCGTTTTCTACAGTCTAATTCAGGCACATCTTTGTTCTCTAATGTCTTTGAAATGGCCCAATCATGCTGCTTGTTTTCTCAATTACCAATCAGAGAAAATAGCAGTATTTTACTCCGCCATTCCTCCAGCTCTCAATGCCAGACCTCTGTGTCTGTCCGTGGGTTAGGGTTGAAGGTGCATATCTGCCCCTAGGGCTTTTAGGCACCTATTTATGTTTCCAACAGTTCCCTGTGCCAGTGTTTATTTTCTTGTTTATGCAGAGATATAGAGTTATGTACATGGATATAACTCATATCAGGCTCAAAGCATATTAGACAGTGGAATCGTATATATCTCTACCTCATCTGGTCTTTGGGCAATTATCATAATGATTTATTTGCCTTGCAAATACTTCCTTGTGTCTGTCACGAAACTAAAGTCAAACTTTTAGATCAATGTACAGTTCCTTTAAACTGGGTCATAGCTGTATACTGTAACAACATGATTTACATTGTGACATACTGTATATTCTTATTTAAAAGCAATTCAAATAAATCTACATATACATTTGTAAAAAATGTCTTTGTCTCCATTCATAGTTACTATAAGTAATGATCAAGCTTGTTACCTGTTACTATATTTTGCTTTCTCGTCTTAAAATGAAAGTAAAATGAAAGCCTTGTGGCAGTAACTTCTCTTTCTTTCATCCTGATCAATTTCTGTCTCCCTTTCCCTTTCTCTGTATGTCTCTCTCTCTCTCTCTCTCTCGCGCACACACCAATCACAGAATCACAGTCACAAAAGCCACGGCCATACACCTGCCCTGAGCTCCACACACGAGCAGTCTCTCTCCAGCAAAACCACTTCCTGATTGTGCTGCCCTGCCCTCCTTTTCATCTGAAAGGACTGTGGTCTCAGTGCATCACTCTCAACCACCAACTGCCCAACACATGCAGGGGGAGGAGAGCAGCACGCACATTCAGGTGTTCTGCCTCTGGCACAACAGGCCAGCCACGATGACAACAATAATGATGATGATGTCAAAGACGATGATGCTGAAGAATGTTGTCTACAGAATGTTTTTTTCCCCCCTTTGACCTCAATATACAGTGCGCCCCTCAAAGGGTAAAAGGTCATATCTAACGCTAATGATTAGAAATTAAATATTCGTACCTGTGAGAGAAGGCTCTCCACTGGGAACCAAATCACACAGAGGCTTATTGTTTGAGATATTGCTACATTTACAGACTGTGTCGTGTCCCGGAGCTTTTGATGTTTATCTCCGATCACAGTGATTAGACATGAACATTCTCTGCTCCAACATAATGAGCTCTGCTCTATTAAAACCTCCAACAGGTCACAGGTTGACATAAGCAGACTACTGGCTCATATAGGACGCCACCTAATGACTGTTTATCAACATTTACCTTTATTACATATAGCTGCTTTACAATAAGAGGGGGGTGACGAGGGAGAGAGAGTGGGGGAGAAAGGACGGGAACGCGAGAACCAGACGGAAGGACGTGCCGTTTACTTGCCAGCCGGACGAGGGGAGAAAGAGAGATATGGAGAGAAACGTAAAGAGAGAGAAGTCGATGGAAGGATGAGACGGCGGATCGTTTGGAACCCAGGAGGCTGATCTCCTGCTGCTGCTGTTGTTGTTGTTTTATAATGAACTCCTAAAGCCTTCATTTCCCCCACTGCCCTGAGCGGAGGGGGCTGCTGAGTCCACTGCCATCTTCTCACGCACAAGCCCCCAGGGACAGGACTGAGGCTGCTCAGAGTTGGGAGTCTGGGGAGCTTCAGAAGGGGGATAGCATACATGTGTATGTGATTGTATTTCTATGTGCAGACTGAAAACAGCAAGGTGAGGGAACATAATTGTTTTTGCATATGTGTGTGTGTGTGTGTGCACCTGTGGTTAGCATAATGAGAGTGGTGTGCGTGTGTGCTTATAGTCCCAGTGTTCATGTGCGAGTGTGTGAGGCTGGCCAGGAAGGCTGGATTTGCTCAAACTCTTCACTGTCATCCTGAAACACAACAGAGGCGTGAATGACATACACAATGTAGGGTGACGGTGGCAGTAACACTATCGGCCTTGTGTCTCTGCTGGCCGGGTTCAGTGGGCGGTGACTATGCTGGGCTGGGCTGTGGCAATGTGTCATGCTCTGATGGATGAAGAAGAATTTAGCTCTGGGCCTGGACATTTTGATGCATGTATTTGTATGACACATATGCGTTGCTTAGCGAATGCCCTTATCCATAGCAACATACATAGCTTTCAGGTATATATATTACTTATTTGTACAAGTACAGCAGATGTTAACTGGAGAGTAGCGGGTTAGGTAGCTAGGTACTTTGCTCCAGGATACATACATACATAGAGCAAGGTCCCCTCCTGTAATTTGAACCCTCGGGTCAAAAGTCTAGTCTCTGTCACATTTTCTCCTCTAAGGAGAGGTTACTGCAGGATAGCATCGGCGTGTATGCCCAAACCACCAAACCAGGCCACACCCTACCCAGCCCTGGCAAAATGGAAGTGATGAAGGGATGAACAGAGCGATGGATTGGGTGAAGGAGAGCGAGAGAGAGAGAGAGGGTTGGGGAATACGGCATGGGGTAGGAATTTGGAATGTGAAATGACTAATGCAATTGCTCAACCCACAACAAGAACATGCAATGCCTAGAGCCATGGCAGGGCTGAGTGCATACCTCTATGGAGGGGCCTACCACTGAAGTATAGGTGGCTGGATGGGGAGTTATTACTGGTGGTTGACCGGGAGGCTGTTGATGAGCCTGTATATAAATAGGTGTTAGGGTAACTTGTGCTGTAGCATGGGTGTCAGCAGAGGAGACATGGGCATTTTACTGATGACCTTTGAGGCAAAAGTGAGCTCTACTGAAGGTTCTACAGGTCGAATTCACAGGTAGAACTCATGAAAGTCCCACGTGAGAGAATACCTGTGCTGTGTTTGTGTTTTGTATAACTCCGAGTTTTACGACATTGTTTTCTGACACTGTCATGTCTCAAACAGTGCAGTTTTCCGTGCAGGGTTGAAGTAGCACCCTGAGGGAGACCGTGCGGTTCATTGGAGACCGAGCCAAGGCCTCAGAGACAAGTACACAGAGGAGAGAAACATAAATAGATAGTAGATATGATGCAGGACAGATGACAACAGCAAAGATGCCTCCCATCCCCCCAGCCTGTGTTCGCCCCCCAACCCCCTCCTCAACTTTTTGTTGCTGAAAATGTTCCTTCACAGCAGGAAATGCAAACGTGTACTGCATTCAAGGTTTAAAAAGGCTATTAAAGTTGGTAATTTCCACTTAAAAAATGTCCGATTTGATTTGCCCTAACAAAAAATGCATCAACCCCTACAAAAAATGTCCATTAATTATAATCCACATAATAATTCACATTTCCTGTTGCTGCAGGATTATTTTCCTGCTGGAGCAAACTTGCTCAAATTAAGATCCTACATCTGTAAGCCCTTGGCAATCCTTTCCTCCATGTCTGAGGGCTGCTGAGGGCTGGGAAACTGGTGGGGGAGGCTGTTCCCATGAGCCCCATGGCTGCAGTGGAGGAACACCTGGAGCACCAACACAGCTGTTTGCTCTGCAGCTACGGCGATAAGAGACCACGATAAGCCCCCTTATACCTCCCTATCTGACTCTCCCTGTCTCCCCCTTTCTCTCAGCTCCATGATGTGCACACACAAATACAAAGAAGCACAACACACACACTACACTGACACTCACACAAAATCCACACACATTCACATACACACACACACAACCACACACACTTTTACACTAATCATATACTGCTCATATTCTGTTCTTTAATTTACTCTTATTATTTTCTATAATCTGATATCTGGATGCCTAGTCACTTTACCCTGCCTTCATGTACATATCTACCTCAAATACCTCTGCACATTGATCTGGTACTGGTACTCCCTGTATATATCTCCATTCTTGTGTATTTCATTCTTCTTGTGTTACTATTTTTCAACTTTGCATCGTTGTAAGAAAGCATTTCACGGTTAAGTCGACACCTGTTGTATTTGATGCATGTGACAAATCAAATTTGATTTGACAGAGACAGACAGACAGACAGTCAGACAGACACACACACACACACACACACACACACACACACACACACACACACACACACACACACACACACACACACACACACACACACACACACACACACACACACACACACACACACCACACAAACAGTGTAGGCATGACCTCCATTACAAGCACAAATAAAGCTTTCTCAGATCAACAAAGTCCAGAACAAGAAAATAGAGATAAGGTCCAGAGCTCTGTGTTCTCAACACATGACATCTGGTGCTGCTATGAACTCATATGCTTATTCATACTGTATGGGATATTTACATTCATGAGGTATCACCTGAAATTCTATTTGATTGTAAAACTAAGATTTTTTGTTGTTGAAAGATGACCCTTTGTACAGATGTAGGATCTTAATATGAACCAGTTTGCTACAGCAGGAAAATAATCCTGTAGCAACAGGACATGTGAATTATTATGTGGATTATAATTCATGGACAATTTTTGTCAGGCCTGATACATTTTTCATTAGGGCAAATCAAGTCTGACATTTTAAAGTGGAAAATACAAACTTTAGAAGACTTTTAAAACCTTGAATAAACTATAAGTTTGCATTTCCTGCTGTGTGGGAAAATTCTCAGCAACAAAAGAGTGATCAAATTAAGATCCTACAACTGTAAAATCAAACCTCTAAATTATTGGATAATAATCAAATATGTGGACACATAAAAGTGTTAGTTGCGATATCTACATTTTTATCATAGAACCAATTCCCCCAATTCCTTCATTTCAGTATCACAATTAAAGTATCCATCAATCTATCATCTATCTTTTCTTTTGACTTCCTCAAAACCACATTTTAAGACTCATTGACACATATGACTTGATGATGAGAGTGTGATTAAACCCTGGTGCATGACTGTGGGTAGGAAGCTGTCACTCTGTGTAATGCTACTGGCAGGCAGGGGAAGCCCGGTGAGGTGCTATGTTGTGCTCCTCTCTGTGCCATGTTGCTGTTTACCTTCTCTCCCTGGGAGAGCATAGTGCAGGGAGACGGCATGTCATCCAGTCATGGGGGTGGACATGATCTCTCATCCTCACCGAGACAGCAGAGTGGATGCTCCGGGGTCTAGGTGTCACCACTCCTAGGTGGTATGGCCACAGGGCTGTGTGTGTGTGTGTGTGAGGCTGACAGCTGCATGATCCATGCTCCCTGTGCTCTCTCAGGCCAGAAAGGCAGCAGGTAGGAGAGGGGGGGGAGAAAAGGGGAGAGAGAATGAGAGAGGAGAGAGAGACTCACCAGTATCTTCAGGGCAGTCATTTCACCTCCTCCTCTCTCTGGGTGGGCACGCCCCTCTCACCCCGCTCACCTCCACACACCGCTGTGCTCCATTACAGCCAAAGAGCAGAAACAAATGCCAGTCGAACCCCTCTCCCTGTTCACCATAGACAGAGACCTTATGAATTCTCCCTCTCTTTTTTGACAGGTACTCATCTGCTTTCATTCAACCTTTCATCACGGCTTCAAAGACAAACGGATCATTTCCCTCAGGAGAATGAGAAGATCAGTTGCCTTCCAAAAAATGACTGGTATCCAAACATCGTTGCCCTGAAGCAATTTAGCTCGTCATAATTGGGCTCTTCATTTTGTCTCTCCGGGGCTATGATTGTAGAGTTATAATGTATTATTTTGCCTGAGAAGGATCGTTCAGTGCATTAAAAATAAGTGATTTAATAACATATAATTTTCCCTTTATGTTTAAAACAAAGGCATAGGGGACTCATTCAGTGGGACGGGTGAGTTCCTCCACCTAACAACAGTGCTGCTGCCATGGTGTCTAGCCAGGAGAGGGAGACTGATCCGGCTCAAAATCCTCTCTAGTTCCAGGAAACTGCTTTTGACGGCCCCAGGGATCCAGCCCTGGCATCAGGAAATAGGGTGTCTTACTGGTGGTTCAGAGAACGGGCCACACACACACACAGGGCTAAACATCTCTACCATCCATCTTCACACTAGACCTATCCTAAAAACCTCAACAACAAACCCTAGTTCAACCCTACCTACACAGTCCTTCTTTGTCTCTTTCCCCATAGGTGGGTTCAGTGATTGATGTACCTGAATGTAACAGAACAGGGGAGTTAAGCAGGAGCGGAGTTGAAACGGACACATGATGATGATTTGGTCAATCAGAGTGAAGCGAGCATGCTCCACACCTGGAGTCTAGGTGTCAGTATCTGCCTGTAGTGCTCAGGTGTGGGGGGAAGACCGGTAAACTCAGCTCCTCCTTTCTCCAGGGCTGAAAGATAGAGCACAGACAGTGAGGACCCTACGACCTTAGAAGGGAGGCAAATACGCCCCACATAATCTGCCCAAAGGGCTCGTAGGGGCCCTTCCTCTCCTTCTCTACTTGTCTGAGCTACATGTTAAATCTAAACATATCCCACCACTGCCCTGGGAAGGTGTTATGACAACCAAAAATGGTGAGCAGCAAGAGCAAGAAGTGGCTTGAATATGAATCATGTTTTTTGACATGTGGGGGTGGGTTAAAACAGGCCTCTGTTGAGAAGCAAGTAGCCTGGAGAGACAAGTGTCAACCAACAACCAACAGGCTCAGCAAACCATCTCTCTCATGATAGGTCGGTTGTGCCGTGTGGGGTAAACAATAACACATTATAGAGACATTAAGAGCCAATTCCCCTGAACATATAGTATCTGTCAATGGGACACCTGCACTTGTTTGGCTGCTCTGCTCATACCCTCATGCATCCCCAGTGGTAGGCTGATGGAGCGTGGGAGAGAGAGCTGAGGTGTGGTTTTGTAGGGGTGCCAGGGATAGCCCCAGGATGATTCTCTCTTCTGGATCACTAAGGATCCATTGTTAACATCTCAGGGGGGGAAAAACACCACTCAGTCGCAGCATAATTCGGAGAAATCAAACCACGTCTGTTTCACACTCTCATTGAAGGGGAGAGAGAATTTGATGGGCAGCTTAACAAACAATCTGACACCTTACCTCATCCTCATTTATCCTGGGCGAAGACATTTGTGACTTCTCCCAATCTCATCTGCCTGTGGAAAGTTCGATATCATTATTGTTGGTCTGTCTGTATCCGCGGGCAGAGGAGGGAATGCTGGATGGACAGACAGGTGTATTCCGACACCAATCTGTGGAAAAAGGGATAATTAGACAAAGTCAGGGTGAGCTGACAAAACTTTGCCTGGAGACGTCTTCTCATTAAGTCTTTCCAGTTACATTCGTCTCACCGTCAACAGATGAGCCCTGGTTGGATTGAGGGGGAGAGGAAGTTTTTTTGTGGGAACAGAAAGCACACTGTCTGTGATTCAGATTAAGGGTATGATATATGACATGTAAAATGCTGAGAATAGATGTAGTTCAATAAGTCGGACTCACTCAAATCTAGAAAGCTCACTTCCAGTTCACAAATGTAGACTATTATCATGCCATATTTTGGTGTTGAAAGGAAAGAGAGAAAACATGAATATCGTTTAAATTGCACTAACTTTAAATCATTTTATTTAGCAATTTCCTACATTTCTGCTTCTACATTGTTAGATTGGAGCTGTCGCGCTACCTGTACCTGCCTCGTAGTGTCGCTGCAGCGGATCTTTGGCTTTTATCACTCGGTGGAGCTTCCGTTATTCCATTTCCGTACACAAATCTTCTCAACTGATGACGTGTGCGTTGCACAAAAATCCACTTGTTTTCAGTTTCACAATAAAACCGGCTAAAGGTATTCCTCTATAGACCGAGGGTATTTTTTTTGTGGATTGTGTCTTGAAACATAAAAGGAAAATGGAGTCATTGTACCATCAAACAAATAAGTGAGTGTTTCTGTTCTCTTTCAAAAAAACAAGACATCTAACGTAGCTCACTTGCCTTATGATATACCGCGTTACTGTAACTAGCTGGCTAGCTAACAACATTTCATGACAAAGATAGTTTTAACTAACCCCTTCCATTAGTGGTCATGGTGTCAACAGGAAACTAGCTAGCCAACCAGCTAATAGATAGCCATAGATCCATGACCAACAATATTTAACTATCACCACTGTAACGGTACGCCGCGTTCATATCAACTGGGAACTCAGAAATCTTTGACTTCAGTGCATTCAAGACTAAAAGGAACTCGGAAAAAAACTAGCGCTGACTGGGAAACATCGTTTTGAACGGTCATCCAACTCGGAATTCCAAGTCGGAAACTCGAGCATCTTTTCAGAGTTCCGACTTTCTGACCTAAAGATCACTGACGTCATGATTTTACCTTGTCCCCCCCGAGTTCCCAGTAGTCTTGAAAGCACCATTACATTCACTGTCTGTAGATTACGTGTCTAGCGTGTATTACATTTCTTCATACCATTGTCTAGTTCCTTGTCTATTCAATAGACCTTTATCTAATATTACGCTTCCATATAGACCTCTGTTTAATATTTACGGTAGCCTAGGAATAATTATATATTTTTGCTCTCTGTCCTCTTTGATCAGGCAAATCCAGGAGGTGCAGTCGCTCATGGGACGCCTGGAGAACACAGATCGTCAGTCTGTCCACTGTGAGTTCACTCTTTCTAAATAATGTATCTTCTGCATTCAATGGATGTTGCAAGTGTCAACCTCCCAGAAATGTTCCATATGCACAAAAAGCTTATTTTTCAAAAATGTGTTTACATCCCTGTTAGTGAGCATTTCTCCTTTCCCAAGATAATCGATCCACCTGACAGATGTGGCATATCAAGAAGCTGATTAAACAGCATTATCATTACACAGGTGCACCTTGTGCTGAGGACAAAAAAAGGTCACTCTAAAATGTGCAGTTTTGTCACACAACACAATGCCAGAGAAGTCTCAAGTTTTGAGGGAGCGTGCAATTGGCATGCTGACTGCAGGACTGTCCAACAGAGCATGTAATGTTTATTTCTCTACAATAAGCCGCCTCCCAACGTCATTTACAGAATTTGGCAGTACTTCCAACTGGCCTCACAACCACAGACCACATGTAACCAGGCCAGCCCAGGACATTCACATCTGGCTTCTTCACCTGCGGGATTGTCTGAGCCCAGCAACCCAGACAGCTGATGAAACTGTGGGTTTGCACAACCGCAGAATTTCTGCACAAGCTGTCAGAAACCGTATCAGGGAAGCTCATCTGCGTGCTCGTCGCCCTCACCAGGGTCTTGACCTGACTGCAGTTCAGCGTCGTAACCGACTTCAGTGGGCAAATGCTCACCTTCTATGGCCACCGGCATGCTGGAGAAGTGTGCTCTTCACAGATTAATCCCGGTTTCAGCTGTACTGGGCAGATTGCAGAAGGTGTGTTGGCGAGCGGTTTGCTGATGTCAACGTTGTGAACAGAGTGCCCCATGGTGGGGTTAGAGTATGGGAAGGCATGTGCTCGTTGTCGGGAGCTTAATTGCATTTTATTGATGGCAATTTGAATGCACAGAGATACTGTGACGAGTTCCTGAGGCCCATTGTCGTGCCATTCATCCACCACCATCACCTCATGTTTCAGCACGATAATGCACAACCCCATGCCGCAAGGATCTGTTCACATTTCCTGGAAGCTGAAAATGTCCCAGTTCTTCCATAGCCTGCATACTCACCAGACACGTCACCCATTGAGCATGTTTGGGATGCTCTGGATCGGCGTGTACGACAGCGCGTTCCAGTTCCCATCAATATCCAGCAACTTCGCACAGCCATTGAAGAGGAGTGGGACAACATTCCACAGGCCACAATCAACAGTCTGATCAACTCTTTCTTCGCTCTGCATGAAGAAAATGGTGGCCAGATACTGACTGGTTTTATGATCTAGACCCCTACCTTTTTTAAAGGTATCTGTGACTAACAGATGCATATCTGTTCTCCCAGTCATGTGAAATCCATAGATGAGGGCCTAATTAATTTATTTCAATTGACTGATTTCCTTATATGAACTGTAAATCAGTAAAATATTTAAAATTGTTACGTTTTTATATTTTTGTTAATTATGAATTCGGAATTTACAACTAGGCAGTATTTACATATTTTCCCCTTTTCCAGTGTTGCGCAGCCCTTTGAGCCAAGCTGTACCCTGCCCTCCCTACTGATTGTTTTGGGAGGTGGGCAGGGCGGGCAGTGTTCTGTGAGCCAGGCTGGTGCCAGGGCAGGAAGCATAGGGGTGGTGGCAGAGTCACGTCTAGGAAGTCTTCTCTAAAGATAATGGTGGCAGCCAGTCGGCCGCCCAGTCGTGACAATGACATCATCTCACATGTTAGAGGGTGGAATGATGCAGCAGGTGTCCGAGCGAGGAGTCACTCAGTCAGGACGGGAGGGGGTGGGGGACAAGATGGTGCTAGTCCTTTTAAAGGGCAGATAAAAGCTTCCCACAAGCCTAGTGCTGCTGTCACCTTGGGATCAAACGCTATCTAGAATCTCAGCAGTCTGAGAATGGAACGGGTGTAACGATAGACTTCAAATAAGAATCAGTGGCTGATTTGTCTTCATGAAGAGATTATGTACAAGGCCCTTTGTTTCAATGTGGATTAACTTCCTCTGCGAAGTTTGAGGAAATAACATATTTGCTTTCATCCCTCTCTTGGATTCACCTGAAACCGTGGGGCTATATTCCATGGTAGCATGGAATGTGGAAATCTTGTCTGATTTATTAGAATGAACATAACTTTAACATTTTATTTTGTATAAGATTGGCCAATTTGGGGAGTGAAACAACTGTTCAGGGTGTGTTTAATTGTTTGTGTGTGTGTGTGTGTGGGTGTGTGTGTGTGCGCGCGCTCTCTCCAGTGTTGGAGAACGATCTGCAGGTCAGAATCGACCAGATCTTCAGCCATTTGGAACGTCTGGAAATCCTGGCTAGCAAAGAACCGCCAAACCGGCGTCAGAACGCCAAACTGTGAGTACTCAAACTGCGTCGGTGACCCAAATACACCAGAGGTGGCGTGGCGATGAATGTTTCATAGAGATGGGTGGGACTGGGACGAGGTCGCAGCTAGATTAAACAGGCAGTGTGTTTCTCATCCCCTGTGGCGACGCGGCTCTGTGAAAACATTCCCTCGGAAGCCCCGGCATTCCTGCCGCGTTGGGCAAGGCGTCACGTCAGAGCTGGGTAAACAGGCCCCAGGGGACAAACTGCTGCGCCCCGTCCCACAGCTCTCCTCTGATCTCAGGACAGCTACAGTACGCTGGGGCCGCAGGGCTGAGCCACGAGCAGGTGATGCTCAGGAGGAGCGGGAGAGAAGGGTGGAGGGAGACAGGCCCTCAGGTGTTTCAGCCAGGTGGAGAAGTGGAGAAGTCAGGTTGGGAAGAAGGGAGGCATGTTGACTTATCTTAGTGATGATAGAAAGCTTTTATTGAGAGCTAGAAGACATCCATACAGAGCATACCAAGGGAGATGTCATGAGTTAGTGAAGGAGGAGTGACTGAACCACAGTCCTGAAATGCTGGATGGGGCTGGAGGCAAAGGCAGCCATTTTTACCCTCTGAGATTTCCTCTGCCATTTTTCGGCTGGGGGGGTAAGAAGAATGTTGTCTCTGTCTGTGTCCCCTCCGCAGGCGGGTAGACCAGCTGAAGTATGATGTTCAGCACCTCCAGACGGCCCTGAGGAACTTCCAGCACCGCCGCTACTCACGAGAGAGCCAGGACCGAGAGAGGGAGGAACTCATGAGTCGTACCTTCACCACCAACGTCAGTAGTAGTGGCCCACTCATCTCCCATGTAGCACTACAGTAATGTCTACACTCATGTAATGATAACCTAAAACATGCATGCAAACTCTGCTTGATACACCACAACTGGTGTAACATGGGCAATAAAACCTAAATACATTTATTAGGGGAACATTGTTGAGATGTTACCGGTATTGTCCCCTACAGGATGCAGACACCTCCATCCCCATAGACGAGACGTTGCAGTTAAACTCCAACCTGAACAACGCACACAGAGGCATGGACGACCTCCTGGGCAGCGGCAGCAGCATCCTCACCGGACTCAGGGACCAGAGGGGCACGCTCAAGGTGTGTGTGTTTGCTTACATACGGGCCTTTCCCAACAATGCAGAGAGAGAAAATTATAGAGAATAAATACGCAATGAGTAACGATAACTTGGCTATATACACGGGGTACCAGTACTGAGTTGTTGTGCAGCGGTACGATGTAATTGAGGTAGATATGTACATATAGGGAGGGGTAAAGTGACGAGGCGACAGGATAGATAATAAGCAGTAACAGCAGCGTATGTGATGAGTCAAAAGAGTGCAAAATGCTGATCGTCCTGATAGCTATTTGGTTAACTATTTATCAGTCTTATGGCTTGTTGGTAGAAACTGTTCAGGGTCCTGTTGGTTCCAGACTTGGTGCATCGGTACCGCTTTCCGTGCGGTAGCAGAAATAAGTCTATCACTTGGGGGGTTGGAGTCTTTGACAATTTTCAGGGTCCTACTCTGACACCACCTGGTATAGAGGTCCTGGATGGCAGGGAGCTCGGCCCCAGTGATGTACTGGGCCATACGCACTACCCTTTGTAGTGGATGCCAAGCAGTTGCCATACCAAGCGGTGATGCAGCAAGTCAAGATGCTCTCAATGGTGCAGCTGTAGAACGTTTTGACGATCTGTTTTTTTGTTGTTGACACTTTGCCAAGGAACACTGACCGTGACACGGCAAGGCAGGTCCCTGTCGACGGTATCCCAGAGAGAGGAATCCGTATTCCCAAAACAAACCCTGGCTGACCCGGTTTCTGTCAACTGTAATGATAACTATGTGTAGTAGAAGTGTGTGTGTGTGGTGCTGGTTGTCAGCAGCAGGCTAAGTACATATTTCCAGGGAGGAGAAGAGATGGTGTTCCTGGTGGAGGCTGCTGTAGGCCTCCTGTTATCAGGGCGTCTGGTGATCAGATGGGCTGGCCGTGAGAAACAGCTGAGGGACAGACCGGGAGGACAGAACGGCTGGGTGTGGTTCCTCAGACAGCCTCTCCCTAATCAGTTGAATAGAGCTCTGTCATGACCAGGCTAAATGCAGGTTATGATACTACTGTGTATACAGTATTCCCACAAACAAACAGCAATGAAGCAGAATACCCATTAATAACTAACTTCAGCTTTTTCTTCAGGAAACAACAGCACAATCAATGGAACTTCAGCAGCTAATGTTTGATGTCTTGTCTCCCCTCTGTCTTCCTTAAATCCAGGGGACCCACAAGAAGATGCTGGATGTGGCCAACATGCTGGGTCTGTCCAACACGGTAATGAGGCTGATCGAGAAGAGGGCCACCCAGGATAAGTTCATCATGATTGGAGGGATGCTGCTCACCTGTGTGGTCATGTTCCTGGTGGTCAAGTACCTGGGCTGACCATGACCGCATCTGCAACCACAGTTTTGCGTTGGTCTTGGACATTTTTGCACAATAAGCCCATAAGATACGTGAACGGTGATAATAGGCTCATCTTCAAATCGGAGAGTTCCTTGAAAGTATTGGTTCCGATCGGAAGTCGAGGAATTATCCATCTTTTAATTGCCATGGGTTTTACCACCCACTTCTATTTCAACCACTCTTTGTTTGCACCAGTTAAATGGGTGCTAAGCAAGACATACACTGAGTGTACAAAACATTAAGGATGCCTTCCTAATGTTGAGTTGCACCTTTTGCCCTCAGAACAGCCTCAATTCATCTGGGCATGGACTCTACAAGGTATTGAAAGCGTTCCACAGGGATGCTGGCCCATGTTGATTCCAATGCTTCCCACAGTTGTCAAGCTGGCTAGATGTCCTTTGGGCGGTGGACCATTAGTGATACACACGGGAAACTGTTGAGCGTGAAAAACCCAGCAGCATTGCAGTTCTTGACACAAACCAGTATGCATGGCACCTACCCTGTTCAAAGGCACTTTTTTGTCTTGCCCATTAATCCTCTGAATGGCACACATGCACAATCCACGTCTCAAGGCTTACATTTTTTAACCCATATCCTCCATTTAAAGTGATTGAAGTGAATTTAACAAGTGACATCAATAAGGGATCATAGCTTTCACCTGGTCAGTCTGTTATGGAAAGAGCAGGTGTCCTTAATGTTTTTTACACTCAGTGTCTGTACTTTAATTTTACTTCAAACTGAACGTGCAACCATCATTCCAGCTCACTGCCACTCGTCTCACCTGACAGCCTCTGTGTGAAGCTGTAGGTTGGTGAGGAGGAGGACGTTTCATGACTGATTACCTTTTTTCAAACCAATTCTCCTTCAAGGTCCACTTGCTTGCCTTAGTCTCCCCTATAATGAGTTCTCCATTACCTTGTGGATGGCATTCATTGTGGTTTCATCTTCATCTATTTGAAGCATCATTTTACTGTTTGCTGCCATTGTTCCCAAATTATGATTCTTAAAATGGACAGAGAAATGTAGTTATCTGGAAATGGATGAAAAGCTGACGTTGCCCCTTACCTCATCACACATCCTAATGACACTGCCTGGAGAATACTTATGTCACATTAACCAATACATGTAGCCCAGGAAGGAAGAGGGCAGTTAACAGGGAGGGACCTGTGCCCAAGATACAGACCGAGAGTGAGAACAAAACATGTTTGTCTGAACAAAGTGTATTGTTGTCACACTTTCAAAATGTAAATTATCTGGACATTTTCTTGGCCCTAGTCTCACTGTTAGTGCAACCAAGGTTGAAATTGTAATTCTCTGAAGATAAAAAAATTCAACATTTTAAAAACAACTTGTCTTTAATCGGTTTCTGCAGTGTACATTATTGTCCATGTAATCTGGCAATTGAATTAGGTATGGGTCAAATCTAAATGGATATGAAGCATACCCCATAGTTTATATAAATCTCTCACTGAAACTGTCATACAATAGAGTTTACATTTAAAACAGTTAAGCTATTGTTTGGAGGGATTTTCCTTCCACTGTTTGAAATACAATTACTTTCAAGACTAGTACTTGAGGGGCCCTAGTCTGGGGACCTATCCGGACTGTGCATAGGAACCCCTACCATCACAGCAGACACTCTTATTCAGAGCCACTTACAGTACTGAGTGCATACATTTATACTTTCATACAGTCCATTTACTTCAAATACAATCCTGGGAGAGCAATAAGCATAGAATGTTCCAGCAGGTTGATGAGAAACTATGGATGAAAGGTTTTACGCTGAAATTAGACAGCCTGACTCCTGGTCTAGATGTACAGCTAGCTGTCAGCGAGGCTACGTAAAACTGAGCTCTGGAATTAGACAGCCTGACTCCTGGTCTAGATGTACAGCTAGCTGTCAGCGAGGCTACATAACTGAGCTCTGGCGCCATCTAGTGCCAGCTCAGCATTCCATAACCTAAAGGGGCGAGGCAAAGCAGATGTAAAATCCTCTAGCCTTATTAGCCTAGTCCTCTCGTCTAAAAGGACTGCATGCAATATGCAGACATCTCAAGAAGCTTGTGCTGAGAATGAGAAATTCATTTCTCATTGCAGTTTCAGAAGCCGTTTGCCACAGTAAGTAAAGAATGCATGTCTGTGCTGGTATGTTACTATATGTAATCTGCCTATAATGTACCATACTGGAAGTACCCAAACTGGACATTTATCTTTATGTATTGCTCGCAAGCCTTACTTATACCACTGCAGACTACTCACTCTTCACCAGCTAAACATAGTTAAGACAGACAGACATGTAGCAACTCAAAACTCTTTATTTGCTGACGCATCATATTTAAAAAAGACATACCATTGCTGCTCCTTACAGGGCAGTCCCGTCACCCAATCCTTCCCATACAGGATAATAGTTCAGAAAATGCCTTGATAAAGTATTCTTGTCCATCTTCATTCCTTCAGTTCTTCTTTTGTTTTCAGTAGCAACAAACCCCTAGAATGTTATTGGGGTTAACTACAGCAATTTTATTTACATTGAGCAAAAATTACACAAGAGGAAAAACATCTCCTTTTGAGGAGCATTTTGGAAAATAATTTAGAAACAAAACCAAAAAAAAAATACAATTATTGCAGTATACTACAATCATACATTTGTTACATGATGCGAAAGCAGCATCTTGATGTACAGATTTCAGTGCAAGTCATTTCGATATACAACCACTACCACTTGGAACAACATGACCTTTAACCCTACAGCACTAAGCGGGTGTAACCCCCCCTCCCCTCCACAGTACCACCAATAAAACATGAGCTTCACCCAACCTCTTATCGGTGTTCCCCCTCCAGTGACCATTTTCATTTCCTTATGGGCAACATTTCATTAGTCAGTAATAAAGAACATCCCTTATATGCCCATCATATTAGAGGGATACTTCACATTGCTCAGTGATCTATGTACACTACACCGTATTACAAATCGTTGGTGAATATTACGGGTCATGAAGAGAGCAAGTAGTCATGTGAGAACATTAGATATTAATGACAACAGAATTCAGGCAGTAGACTAGAGCCACCAGATTACATTACAAAGTCAAGGCTGACTCCAGTCATGGATGTCACCCTAAACCTCTTGTCCCCATCTCATCTCCCCCCTTCCTTTCCCACAACACCATCCTGCTTATGGCTTCAGCCACTGCGTCTCTTTGGCTGTAGAAAACAAAGAAGAACATTGACAGCGACAATCAGTTATAAACTGTGGGACAAAAAAATACTCCAGAGGTTTCTTTTTTTTTTCTTTCTTTTTAACTGGGTTCCCATTCAAAACAAACTGCCGTCTTAGATTTGAGGTTGCCTCAAACCCTCCTCCACCCTGTCCAGAAACCTCAGGGTGAATGTCAATCAACTGTTCGGAGGGGTCCATTCAAAGAGCCCACAGTAAATGTCTGTTGTTTACCTCTGCACAGGCAGCATATCACAGCACCTCTGTCTGGCCAGTGGTCTAATGGTGGCCAGTCTGATGAGATTCTCATCATCACCTGCTGCACAATGGTGCCACGACACCTCCCTCTCTCCATGTTAACTCAGATGTTTAACCAGGCCTTCTCTGGCCAAAACACCCTCCTCTGATGTGGACACATGGCTCTAGTGAAGGTCTTTCTCAGGAGCCGTGGTTAGGGGGGTGCTGGAGGTCCTGCCCTGAGAAGATGGGGTGCAGGAAGGGGTGGAGCTGCAGTGCGGCTGCCGCAGCGGCGTTAGAGTGCCGGGGGGCGAACAGCGTTGGGTAGAGGGATGAGTGTGGTATGTGGTGGAGTGCTAAGGGGCTGTGGTGATGAAGAGCTGAGGCTGGGATAATGTGTATGGGCTGGCCAGAGAGGAAGGCCGTGTGATGGGCAGGGATCAGTCCAGCGTGTCCCACTCCCAGCTGGTGGCCCAGAGTGTGGCCCAGAGAGTGTCCCAGGTGAGACAGGGAGATGGGGGTGAGGTGGTGCTGGGGGATGTGGTGGACCTGGGCTAACTGGGGGTGCGGGTGGGGGCCGTGTGGGTGGATGCCCATGGCTGCAGCCTGAGCAGCATGGTGCTGCTGGATGAGGTGTTGTACTGTGGTGATGGAGGTAGCCGAGGCTGCAGACACGGCAGGCTGGTGGATCTGGATCATCTGCTGCTGGGGGGGAGGGGGTGCCGGCTGCAGATGGTTCGCTGCTGCAGCCATGTTTGCTGCAGCCTGTGCTGCTGCGGCTGAGGGGAAGGTCTTAATGTGCTTGGCCAGGAGCTGCTGCTGGATGTGCTGCTGGGCGGCCTGCTGCAGCTTGCCGTACTTCTCCATCTCCTCTGGGGTGAAGGTGATGGGCTGGCTCTCCAGCGGGGCCAGACTGTTCTCCTCTGCCTCCACACCCATGTCCTCCTCCTCCAGGCTGGGCGGGGGGTAGTTGGGGTAGGCGTGCATGGGGGGTGGCTGCTGCTGCATGTCGGGCATGAGGGGCTCCATCATGGGGTTCTGGGAGGGGTCCTGTCCCGGCTCACCCTGGTATGGGGGCATCAGCATGGAGGGTTCCTGATGGAACAGCGGCCGGGGCTCATGAAGTACCCGCGTGTCCAGGGTGAGGTGGCGGGCCTCCTGGACTACTACTACCGTCTCCTCCACCTTCTTATGAGCTGGTTGAGGGGCAGGCGGTGGGGGGAACTCCCGGATGGGCTCCATCAGGATGACCTCTCCTCCGGCATCTGAACCTTTCCCTGCTGATGACTTCTCTCCACCATCGGGCCGGGTCAGGGGGATCGCAGGAAATTTCTTCCCTGCCTGCAGCTTACCGAACAGGGGCAGCATGGACTTATTGCCCAGAGCTGGAGGCAGTTTGGGCCCAAAGTAGCCCGATGGTGGGTCCTTGATCTTGGCGCCAGACTTGGTCCCTGTGGTTGGGACATCAGATCCCTTCCTGGACTGGATCTTATCCAGAAGCTGGCGGGCGGTGAAGTGTGAGGAAGAGTTCCTCTGGTCTCCCCCTCCTTCTCCCCGGGATCCCCCTGCCCTCTGGCTCTGGGAGCTGCTGTTGCGGTTTGGGGCTCGTGATGAGGCAGAGCGGGGGGACTGGGAACGGTAGATGCAGGAGCGGTTGAAGTCTCGGCGCCGTGTGGCGCTGTCTGCCCGGCCCCTGTGGCCCCCCTGGCCTCCACGACCCCGGTGAGGGGAGCCCTTGGTGGAGCTGGAGGAGCGGCTGGCTGAGCTGCGGCTGTAGCTGCGTCTCCACGACCTGGCGCTGCTGCTGCGGCTCCTGCTGCTAGAGCTCCGAGAGCTGCTCCGGTCCCGCCGCTGGTGCCTCTTCCTGCGGCTGTGGCTGCGTGAGCGAGAGCGAGAGTCCTCCGAGGACGAGGAAGAGTAGTGACGTCTTCTGGAGCGCCGCCGCCCGCCGCTTCCCCGTCGATCGTACTCGGAGTCAGAGGAGCGTTTAGAGTGTCTCCGGTGGCGCCCCCCGTCACTGTCGTCACTGTAACTGTCTGAGTAGCTGCGGCTGCGCCGGCTGTAGGCGCTCGAGGAGCGCTCCGAGCTGCTGGAGTCTGACTGGCTACGGGAGGCCTGGCCGCGGTGCCGCCGCCGGCTGCTCCCTCGCCCGTCTCCCCGACGCGACGAGCGGCTTCGGGAGCGGCCGGAGTCATCGCTCTGGTGCCGGCGCCCCTCCCGGGGCGTGGACCTGCGGCGGCTGGATCGGGAAGCTGAGCCTCCACCTCCTTCCTCCTCACTCTCACTGCTGGGTGGTCTGCCTGGCCCGGGACTCTTCTGGGCCGAGGAGGAGCAGGAAGCGCTGGGTGGGGCGCTGGGGTCTGTCTTCAGACGCTTGGTGCCGTTGTGCTCCTCAGAGGGCTTGGCCTCGTCAGAGCCTTTCCCTGCCCCACCTTCCTCTGCCCCGGACTTCTGAAGTGCTTCTTTGGCTGGTCGTTTCCTCTTCCCAGGTTCCGCTCCTGTAGCAGATCCTGCTGGTGCTGGGGGAGCACTAGCAACCGTTGCGGCTACTGCTTTTTCCTCTTTAGGCTTTTCCTTATCACCACCACCTCCCTCTTCCCCCTCTTCACCTTTGTTTTTGCTCTTCTTTCGTTTGTGTTTTTTCTTCTTTTTGGTTTTCTCTCCTAGGATCTCAGTTTCCGCATCCCCGTCCACTACGGCTCCCTTCTCTTTTTCTTTGCGCTTGGAGCCTTTGCCAGATTTCTTATGCTTCTTCTTCTTCTTTTTCTTCTTCTTCTTGGCTCCGCTTGTGCTACTCTGTAGCTTTTGCTCCTCAGTCTCCCCTTGGGAACTCTCTATTTTTAAGGAGGGCTGCTCCTTATCAGTGTTGTCAGTGCTGGGCCCAGGGGTGGTGGTGGCAGCAGCAGCATTCCCCTCATTGACTGCAGCAGCTGCTTCAGGATTGTTTTTTTTCTCAGCTACTTCACCAGCAGGCTTGGAGGACTTTGCTGCTCGTCCAGCACGGGCCCCTTTGTTGCGGGACAGTTTGAAGTCGAAGTACAGGGGGTTGCAGCTGTAAGAGAGGGCGGGCTGAGCCTTGGTAAAATCCAGCAGCTCCGAGGGCCACTGCAGAGTGGTGCTCTCGTCTTTGCTCAGGACCAGGAAGAAGGGGCCGTTGGGGATTTTGGGGCCCGAGTTGGGCTCTGGGACTGGGGCCTCCTGCTTGCTGTCTGCTACTACAGTGGGGGCCGTTGTGGGAGGGGGGTCTGTTAAGCTGGCAGAGGCCTCTTCAGTCTTCAGTTTAGGTGATGTGGGAGTAGGAGTGGGCTCTATGACTGGAGCTGCAGGAGTCTTCTCTGGCTCCTCTGATTTGCACTCAGTAGCTTTTGGCTGCTCAGAAACCTCTGCTACCACCTTCTCTGTCTTCTTCTCTTCCACCTCTTCTTCATCTTCTTCTTCTTGCTCCCTGATCTCACACTGGTCTGTGGCCTTCATGAACACCAGGAACTGGAAGCGGGGTTTGACTCTGCAGTGGGTTGGTGGGATGTAGTGGTAGTACTCAGGCTCCTGGCCGGCCCAGCCTTCCTCCTTCTTCATCATCATCTTCAGCTTGTTGAGGGTGGAGGCTAAGGAGGCGCCATCATCTTCTTCCTCCTGCTCTGGTTGTTCTTGATGTAGTTGCTCCTCCTGCTGCTCCTCCTCCTCCTCCTCCTCCGGCCCTGCTGTTCCATTCCCCCCCCCTCCTCCTCCCTTGGGGCTCTCGGTGCTGCAGCCGGAGGTCTCCTCCTGTCCCGCGGCCTTCTCCCCTCCCTCCTCCTGTCCCCCCTCCTCCTCGTCATCCTGATGGAGTTTAGCGAACACTGCTGCGACCGTCTCCAGCTTCACCGGGGGTTTCTTGGCGAAGGAGAAGGACACGCTGACCTTGGAGGCCCCGGCCGGGGATGAGCTGCTCTTCCCCAGGGAGAAGCTGATGGTGGTGGCTGGTTTGGGGGAGGCCTGACCCCCACTGCTCTTCTCCTCCCCTGACAAGCCCTCCATGGCAGTGTCTGCAGGGGGAACATACTCGTGGGTTACAGCACTCCCGTCTTCACCCTTCTCCCCGTCTACTGCCACGGTGGTGGGTTTGAACATTGGACCACTTCCCGGGGTACTGAAACACAATGATAAAGAACATATTAAAGGGACGTGTTTAATGTGTTTCATCCAGGACACATTCTTTTAAATTATAATCTTTCTTTGCACATACATCGGCAAACACTGCACTGATAGGAAGCTGCCACACAGCTATTAGACTGTTAAACAGCCATCACTAGCACATTAGAGGCTGCTGCCTATAGGCATAGACTAGGAATCACTGGCCACTTTAAGGAATGGAACACTAGTCACTTAATAATGTTTACATAGCTTGCATTACTCATCTCATGTGTATATACTGCATTCTATACTATTCTATGGTATCTTAGTCAATGAATAATGTTTACATATCTTGTATTACTCATCTCATAAGTATATACTGTATTCTATACTATTCTACGGTATCTTAGTCCGTTCCGCTCTGACATCGCTCATCCATATGTATATAGTCTTAATTCATTCCTACTTAGATGTGTGTGTATTGGGTATATGTTAAGTAATTTGTTAGATATTACTGCACTGCCGGAGCTAGAAGCACAAGGATTTCGCTACACCCGCAATAACATCTGCTAACCTAATCACGTATATGTGACCAATAAAATCAAATGTGGTATTGTTTATTATTGGGTTACAGCCTCCACTTCAGCCAGGAGAGGGCGGTTGAGTGTGCAGTATATACTGTAGCATGTGCTCACCGGTTCTGCTGTTTCCTCTGCTCAGCCAGCTCATGCAGCCTGCGTAGCCGCTTCTCCTGCTTCTTCCCACCCTTCCGTGAGCGTGATGACACATTTCTCGCAAACTCCCTCTGCTTCAGCTCCTTAAGCCGCTGCAGCAGCACACCAAGGGCAGGATGGCGGGAGAGTGGGGGGAGAAAGACAGATTGGGTCAGATGGAGAAGAAGAGGGATGAAGGAGGGAGAAAAAAAAGAGGGAGGGGGGAAAAAGAGGGATGAGGGAGAGAAAGAGAGCAGTTAAGGATTCCTGCATCCACAGTAAGGGCAATGGTGCAGCAACATCATTCAACAAGACCATTTTATATCTGCAAAGCCCTCTCCACTGAGACAGGCTCCTTACACTTGTTTCTGAAGTGTCTGGGATTTAAGGCTCTGGTTCTCTAAGCTCGTGTACACGGTGACAGTCTAACCAGTGAGTGTAGGGGTGTAGCAGCGTGGGGGTAAGCGGAGGTCCTCCTCACCTGCTTATGAGCGTGGTCATACGAGTTGATGTGGTTGTCAAACTCTTGGTGCTTCTGGTACTGTTTCTCACACAGCTCACAGTAAAAGTTGGCCCTCAGGTCTTCCAGGGCTTTAGCAATGGCCTTCTCCTTTTCCACCTGGTCCTATTGGTGGGGTTAAGGAGGGCGGGGGGGGTGGACACAGGAGACGTGAGTGACATTGATACAGATTAGAGATGGAAAGATGAAATAAGATCAAAGCCAGTATAATCTGGTCTTTATTCTCCTATCATAGGGCTTGGTACTGGTTGAGTAATCCACAGGAAACTATGGTTGTTTACCATTGAGGTTAAAAGTTCAATAACTGAAAGAAATCAATCACATAAGGTAAGGTACAAGGATTGTGCTTGCAGTTTTTATACAGTGCATTCATAAAGTATTCAGACCCCTTCCCTTTTTCTAAAATGTGTTACATTATAGTCTTATTCTAAAATTGATTAAATAATTGTTTTCCCTTCAATCTACACACAATACCCCATAATGTTTTTTTTTTTTTTTGCACATGAATTAAAAACAGAAATACCTTATTTACAAAAATATCCTTGAGCTGTTTCTACAACTTGGAGTCAACCTGTGGTAAATTCAATTGATTGGACATGATTTGGAAAACTATATCAGATCCCACAGTTGACAGTGCATGAGGTCTAAGCTAGATCTGGGGGAGAGTTCCAAAAAATGTCTGCAGCGTTGACGGTCCCTTAGAGAAACAGTGATCGCCATCATTCTTAAATGGAAGAAATTTGAAACCACCAAGACTCTTCCTAGAGTCAATAAATTGAAGGGGCAGCAGTTAGCCTAGTGGTTAGAGTGTTGGGCCAGTAAGTGAAAGGTTGCTGGATCGAATCCCCGAGCTGACGAGGTAAAAATCTGTTGTTCTGCCCGAGCAAGGCAGTTTAACCCACTGTTCCCCAGATGCCGACGATGTGGATGTCGATTATGGCAGCCCCCCGCACCTCTCTGATTGAGGTGTTGGGTGAAATGCGGTAGACACATTTCAGTTGAATGCGTTCAGTTGTTCAAGATTCTCTGGTCTGATGAAACCAAGATTGAACTTTTGGCCTGAAAGCCAATCGTCACGTCTGGAAGAAACCTGGCAGCATCAATCTGTGGGGATGTTTTTCAGCAGCAGGAGGGATCGAGGGGAAGGTTAACAGAACAAGGTGCAGAACGAAGTTTCTGGAGCAGGAGCACTCAGGACCTCAGACTGAGGCAAAGGTTCACCTTCCATCAGGACAGTGAGCCTAAGCACACAGCCAAGACAACGCTCCCCATTCAACCTGACAGAGCTTGAGAGGATCTGCAGAGAAGAATGGGAGAAACTCCCCAAATACAGGTGTGCCAAGCTTGTAGCATCATACCCAAGAAGACTTGAGGCTGTAATCGCTGCCAAAGGTGCTTCAACAAAGTACTGAGTAAAGGGTCTGAAATAAATGTGATATCAGTTACATTTGTCCTGAATTTGCAAACATTTCTAAAAACCTGTTTATGCTTGTATTTAGGGGGTATTGTGTGTAGATTGATGAGGGACATAAAAAAAATACAAAAATTGAATAAGGGTGTAACATAACAAAATGAGGAAAAAGCCAAGGGGTCTGAATACTTTCCAAATGCACTGGCATATGCCATTTCCGCAGATATACTGGTAACCCGCTAAAATAAATGATTTGGCACATGCATGACAGTATAAGTGTTCCATCGACTGAGCGTCTGTCAGTCTGTCTCATATATTCAGAATCTCACACCAGCACAGACAGCAACTCCTCACATGAACTCATCCAATTTTCTCCACAAGAAAGAAGCGCGAGGGAGTGGGAGATGAGGAACAGGAGACGCTCTATGATTCTCCAAGGCCGATTTTATTGCATCGACACAGAACGGCAGCAGAATCTTAACAAGACAGGGCTATGAGTCACTGGCACAGGAGAAAAGCAAGAAGGTATGCAAATGCAGGAAACGGGGTCACCTTGAAGCGAGTGAACGACTGCTAGTGAGAGATTGTTGAAACGAGGACCTTGAGAAGAGAGACGTATGTATGGCTGGATTGAGTTAGCTAGTAAGGAGAGTCTCTCACCTTGTATTTCTGCTGTAATTCCTCTGTGACTTCCTTCTCCACCTCCAGCACTTTCCTCTTCTCTGTAGCATCTTCGGCAACGTCCAACTACACACACACAGGGTATATGTAAGTTAATAAACTCGCTATGAACAAACTAAAAACAGCACTCACAAATACACAGACCCATTTTACACAGTGCATGTCGTAGGATACAAAATGTAGAATATGGATATTTTGCAAGCCACTGACAGTGTCTTACCTCCATCTCCATGCGTCCCATCCCCATGACATCATATTTGAGGATGATGGGCACAGGGTCGGTGCGTCCTGGGGGGAGAGAGACAGAGAGAGGGGGAGGTGAGGCTCTGACACTGGGACGGGGGGACAGCTCGGGGACAACCTGCTTTTAGAGCACAGGGTGCTGGGGTTAGAGAATATTGCCTTGAAGTGCAAAGAGACCAGAAAAGCTACAGTGAACCAAACACCAGCCATTCTCACAGCTTACCATAGCCACCAGGCACAGCACAGCTTAAGTACCCTGACTTCTTCTCAGCTGGGTTCTCTTTTCTAGAAAGATCCTAGTTCTGAAAGGTAACCAGCAGAGGCCACATGAGCAGTTCAGAGACGTCCATTTGGATAAGGGAGGGGGAGAGGACAAGGAAACGGAGGGATAAAGTATACTGGAGAAAAACACAGTGGCAAGGACAGGGTTTAAGCCTGTATCTGTCGCAGTATCTCTGTGTCTCCCTCCAGTCTCAAACTGCTGAGCGTAGCCTCTCTCTCCCCTCCCTCCTCCAGTACTGCAGTCCTGTTCAACAAGAACGCCAAGTTTACCAAGGACAATACTGCCGGAGGGGCTGGCTGACGCAGCTGCTACAGATTACCGAGCAGAACACCACTGCGACAACATAGTACAGCCTCCCCATCACCCGGCTCTGAACTGCCCAGTGACTGACCTACCCTCCACAACACCCTGTACTGTCCCATAGGAGACCCAGCCTCTGCTCCCCCTCTACCCCAGGCTCTCATCATGGCCCTGGCCTAACAGGCTCTCCCCCTCTTTCCCTCAGTCTACTTAAGCCATGTTACGTAAGCTGTGAAAAGAGCTAGATCAGAAGGAAATTAACTTCAGAAAAATAAATGAACCAAACAAAAACAACCAGAAAACAGAATGAAACAGAAAAAGATCAAAACTATGTTGGAGATTTGACACGTAATTGCTTAATCCACTCATAATCAGCCAAACGAAGCAGAGAGAGAGAGAGAAAATAAAGGACAAGCACTCAACTACAGCAGAGTGAGGTCACAGGCCAGGAATCGCCATGGTGACATTGCAGGGGAGGGGATACTTACCTGAGAAAATAGGGTATGGGGTGGGGTTGGACAGACAGGGGTTCTCGAAACAAAAAAGGCACAAAACAGAATTTGGACTAGTCTGCTGCAGCAGTGGCTGTTGGTTGGCAGCCAGGTACACAGTAAATCAGATAAGAGTCCAATCAGCACTTCAGTTTGGTTTCAGTTTATATTTTTTTCTCTCCGTACTCAAGATTACGTTATTATCCTCTTGATCGATTTTAGACTCAGTTTATACCCTTGGGCAAGAGTGATTATGAACATTTTAAAAGATGCTTGTCTGTAGTTAATAGGGCTAGGAATTAACAAATCCACAATCGGATACAAATAATGACTATTATTACCACGTAGCACAACTTATTAGCCATATTAAACTGGGTGGTTCGAGCCCTGAATGCTGATTGGCTGAAAGCTGTGGTTATCAGACCTTATACCACGGGTGTGACAAACAAATTATTTTTACTGCTCTAATTACATTGGTAACCAGTTTATAATAGCAATGAGGCACCTCGGGGGGTTGTGATATATGGCCAATATATCACAGCCAACAGCTGTATCTGGGAACGCTGTGTTGCGTCGTAACTAAGAACAGCCCTTAGCCGTGGTATATTGACCATATACCACACCCCCTTGTACCTTATTGCTTCATTCTAATCCACATGCCCCCCTACTTCACTAGTGAGGAGGATAGACTGTTTGGTTTGCATCTTAAATCATGTGATAATTAATAATGTAGGGGCTGTTCTATTGCAATGGAAGCCAGCGTGATAATCAGCATTGGCATAATAGGGCAGCAGCATAGGCTTACATACCTAATGTATTCATTAGTGTCAGAATACAGATGTGAGACTAATTAATTCCTAGCCCATGGGGCAAAAAAACCCAACAAATGTAATTTGAATCCTCTCTGTTAACATCTGTCTGTTCTCTGAATTGTTCTTGTATCATTGTTATGGTCACAGCCCAATGGTATAATCCTAATTCTTAAATTATAGCCGCATGTGGATCAAATAAGGGCCTGTCTGGACTCCAAACCCCACTACAGTGTCTGTCTGCCGGTTGGACACATTAAGGCAGGGTGGAGGGTGTGACGCAATTACCAAATTGAGCTCCGTACCGCATCGCCGTGTGCCCCTCATAATTTTGTAATAAGGTTGAAGGCTCCGAATAGACATGATTGATTGACAGTAGGTGGGAGGTCCTGTATAAAAACAAACTCACTTCCTTGACAACAGCTCTGCGCTGCTCCCCGAAGCGTAACAAGTACGAATGTCCTGACTTGCGCAGAGGCCGTATCACCATAAATGCTGCACGGTCAATGCAGACGTCCAAATAACAATGCAGCGCCTTTCGCACTAGGCGATCCGGAGCCTGCTGGTTCTCTGTTCTACCTGATAAGTAATTGCACCCAGGTCTAAATCAGTCCCTAATTAGAGGGGAACAACTAAAAGAACACAGTGGAACTAGCTTCGAGGTCCAGAGTTGAGTTTGATGGACCTAGACTATTAGAGTGGATATTGAGCAGTCCAACCACAAGGGGGACTGTTTGAGACCAGCCCACGGACAGACAGACAGACAGGCCACTGCAGTAAAGCTCTCCACCAATTGACCAGTTCACTGAGAACCCGGGGGAGAAGTCACAATCCAGGCACCTAATCATTATGAAATACGATTTTTTACAATTACAGGAGATGTCCCCAACTATAACCATCTTTAAAAACACAGTGACAATACCTTCAGCATTACCCATTCCAGTGGACAACCAAGGGACCGGACAAAAAAAAGTGTGCATCTAAATCACAGTGTGAATCACAAGGTAAAAAATGTAAAAAAAAATAAAAACTGAAAACAAACAAAATGAGAATGTTTCTAAGAGTAATGTAGATGTATATATATGATAATATACACGCAGCAGAATGAGTACTAATACTGAGAGAGAATTGAAAGCCTATGTAGCATTGGTGCTCTGATGACGGGAAAACAACAAATGAAAGAAATGGGAGGAAAAAAAACAACAAAATAAAAACAATTCAATCGGGGGGAAAAATAACATTTACCACTAAGTTTACCATCAGCACAACATGGGCAGGATCAAATCGCTGTAAAAAAGAAACACCAATTGGTTAAGCAGGAAGATTCGAGGCACATAGAGAAGGGTGGATGGGGTGGGGATGGGAGTTGGGGGGGGGGGGGGGGGGGGGGGGAATTAAAGCCCTCCTCTCCTTTCTTCACTCTTGGCCCTCTGGATGCTTACAGGGATCTCCTCTCACCACCACACTCTCTCACCCACCATCCCAGTCCCCAGTCCTGGCTCTTACTACCCCAATATCCCATGGGTGCCTGGACCCCCTGTTCCTCTCTCCTGTACACCCCAAATCTGTGGTAAGTAACTCCCAAGACCCCTCACTCTTCCTTCACCCTACCCCAAAGAATGACAGCTAGAGCCAGCAGCTGGCTTCAATAACATCCCCATCAGATAAGAGCTCTGGGGGAGTTGAGTTGGACTCTGTTCTTCAGGGTAGGGGATGATTGTTTAAACAGCTGAATCTGAGGACAGATCCACTTGGAACAGGAGAACAGGGTGAAGCTCCCTGTCCGGCTGTCCTACAGATCATGCTTTAAATGTTGTGTGTTAAAATATCTATCGCATCTGGTACAGTAAAGAGGAACGACCATGCCTCATTTGATACGAGCATGCAACCAATCAGCTGACAACAGAACACCACTCGACACACAGCCACCATTCTCCCCTCTGTCAGCCGCACAGACAGATGTTTGTCTTGTCAGCCTGGTTAGCCTAGATTCCCCCAAATCCCCTCACTGTCCCACTGTCAGCAAGCTCAGTTTGGGACATGCTTACCCCAGGACGATGAACATAGACAGAAAGGTACCTGAAAAAGGGGGCCACAGGGCTTTGAGCAGTGCTTAGGAGACTTGGTCTAGCACCGTAAGTGTGCAACAACAGGAAAATAACAGTCAAATGACTATTTAGAGTTGAATTTGAAGTTCCCCATGGAGCATATGAAGGGTCCTTTGAGTGTAGCATGTTGCCTATACAGAGCACTGCTTAAATCCCCAGATGACTGACACAGTCCAGGCAGGCAGGGTCGAACCTCTGGGACAGGCATGCTGTGCAGGGGGGAAGGCCAAAGGGAGAGGGCTGATGGGTGTGTGTGACGTTGGTAGACATGGGAGGGAGGGGCAGACACATTTTAGGTGCAGGAGGGGGGAGTGAGGTTTTCCCTGTAAGTTTTCCCTAGGGCCCCCGTCAGTGACTGACACACACAAATACACACGTCTCAGTCCCACATGACAACCGCACGCATACATACAGTACACACTCACTATACAGGTTTGAAGGTAGATACAGGCAGATGTGGGGGGGGGGCCTACTCTGCAAGCCATTCAAAAGACTGAGCCGTAGTCACAGCCAATCAGAACCCCCAACCATGGCAGCCACAGACACTCAAAAGGGAAAAAAAACAAATCTAAAGAGACTTGGAGTTGGTGATTCTACAGGATGTGATGCAATCTTTGGTTACTAGGATCTACCTTGATTTTAATTGGCTTTTGGTTGGGTTTTTCGTACTTGGAATCAAAGCACTGTAGGTACTTGTGAGCAGATTGTGAAAAGTGAAATAATAGTTTAGTGGTTTATAAAGCCAAGAGGAGGAAGCTGAGAGAGGCCAGTATTAGCCTACGTTGTAAAGGGCGGTGTTACATTGAGGTCAATTGTAGAGTGGGAGAAACACACACACATACAGAGGGAATCCAACAAACCTTACCTAAAAAAGGGGCAAAAAGAACAAAAGAAGAAATAAGAACAGAGTCAATACAGTGAAAACTCAAAGCACTGCTATCAAGTCAAACAAGCTTCTGTTCTGACAGGAGGGGAGAGAATGAGTATAATCCTGTATTATTATCATTAGAATATGATCCCACAGGTTCATTCTATAGTGATGTGTTGGCGTGATACGGTGATTGTGTTATAAGTCCACTCCGGAGTAAAGTAGATGACCATATTTGTCCACAGTTGTTGGGTTCAGACACAGGACCATTAATATCCAAAACAATTGGACATGCAGGCAGGCTAGCGCCACAGACAGACTCATCTACCCACAGGGCCACTGCTTACATGACACTGTACTGACACCATGCGAACAGCAACACAAGAGCTACACTCAACCAACTTAAACATTTTACATTTGAGTCATTTAGCAGACGCTCTCACCCAGAGCAATTAGGGTTAACTGCTTGCTCAAGGGCACAGATTGTCGGATCAGGGATTCGAACCAGAAACCGAAACGAACGCTCTTAACCAAAAGGCTACATGCCGCTTAGTACATAAACCGTAAACATTTACAGATTTTCACATCAAACACACAAATAGAACCCCCTTTATTCGCTAGATTACTGACAACCAGACAGCAGGTCCGGTTTTAAAATGCAAATTTAAAAACAAAACACCCTGTACTGTCTGCCTGTCTCAATCCCGTTATAAACGCATCAGAGTCATGGGTCACCGCAGTGCTTTCACACACTCAGACAGGTAGTTCCCAATGTGCCCTGTAGGAGGCAGTGTCCTGGACTGTAGGGCCTCTGGCTGGTAACTGGTGACAGAGAAGTGGACTGAAAGCCCTACATGTCCATGAACAGAGGAGAGGAGAGAGAGAGCAGAAATACCAGGAACCCCTGCCAACCTCCTTACAACCAGTCCCTGGCATGAGCCTCACCTTTAAAACAGGCAACATTTCAATCCACCATTCCTCATGGGACAGCGTCGAGACCCTCAGCAAGCAAGACGCAACGGCTGTGTTCTCTTCAAGGCCAGAGACGACGAGTCGTTAACACAAGTGTAGCAACGTCTTCAAAAAGCTCCTTAGCATACGAGAGCGTTGTTGGTATTACATTTGCCGTGGCTGCTGTGTGTGTGTGTGGCATTCCTCTGTGTGACTGTTGTGTTTAGCACAGTGCTGCCAAATGGGAGGGTGGGACAGATCCCCAGCTAGATGAGCCATGGCTAAACACTACAGACAGAAAAGCAGACACTTAAAGAATGCAGTGTACCCTGTGCTACGTACACTACCCCGCCTCCCTTAAAACAAATAGCCAGCTGACCTGACTGACCCAGGTCTTAACTCAGTGCAGATCCTTATGTTGCACCGGAGGCTACTACTGCAGGGAGGCTGGTAGTCTACATTTGCATAAGCATCATTGTAACGGCATCCTCCTCTAAAAGCAAGTATAAAAACAAGGTTCTCTAACACGGGCCTATTTATCCACAGTAAGACGTTAAGCTGTAGCATTCGACACATTGTTACAATCACCTGCTCAGGGTGTCAGACTGAACAAGAGGACAAGTCCCCAGTAGTGTACGGTTTTGAGAGGGAGAAGGCATCCAGGCACTGCGTCCCGGTTGAAAACAAGACAGTGTGTTAGGAGATAGAGAACGAGCAGACTGGGATGTTTCCCATTAGCATGTTGTAATGCAGCCCAGATGCTTCCTGCTGGGAGGGTAGGGAAAGGCTGGTGTGACTAAGGGAACGGGGCTAGAGAGAGGAACGATGGAGGGATGAGAAAAGGCTGGGTGAAAGACGGGTCTGGGTTGTGTAGCTAGCTCTGGGCGGAAACAAATGAGAGTGAAAGGGGTTGGGTGAAGAGGTTAAGGCCCCTGGACTCGGCCCCATAAAGTAGACACACTCACTCTAAACCAATTCTCAATAGACTACACGGACCAACCAGCCTGCCAACTATGACATCATTCAAAGCTGAAGTAAAACAACACTACACAGGGCTCTACAGTGCGACCATTTTACTCGCATAGGCACCGAAATATTTTGTTGTGCGACCCTTTTCTAGCACCAGTGCACCTAGAAAAATGTAAGAGTCTAGCTTAATAACCTAAAATATTTTGCATTGTGCGCCAAAATGTATTCGCGTGCGCCTACATTTCACAATTTAGGCGCACACGTGCTCCTTGTAAAAAAGGCCAGCGTAGAGACTTGCTATTCATCACCCTCTATAGAGAGAGCAGAGGGGAAGGAGAGGGAGAGCCAGGGAGAAGTGAGACGGTGAGAGGGAGAGAAAGAGGACGGGTGCGAGTATGAGAGAGAGCGAGAGAGAGAGGGGAGGGGCAGAGAGTGAGTGAGCGAGGGAAGAGAATATAGCATAGCAGGCAGTTGAGTGGAGAGAAGCCAGGGCGCTGCACCACCAGGACCAAGCAAATGAGGCTGTGAGCTGAGCTGAACTAAAGAGCCCCCCCCCCCCCCCCCCCATCCCCATCCTGCACAGCTCCAGTCAATGCTGGGCCAGCCAATCCCTGCCTATAGAGGAAAAACAGCATGAACCACAGCCAACAGCTCTGCATCCTGCACCGAGTGCTGCTGCGTGAGGTTCTGAAGGCTGTTTTCAGACCAAGACAGTCCTACACACAGATACAGACATGAAAGCTTGTACTAGCACAGAAGTGCAGGCAGATAACATGTAAACACGTGTTTGGGCTGTCTAATGAAAGTTCACCAGGACATTACAGGCCTAAGGGAGGAGGAACTGCAGAGACAGACACTCTGTCTTGTCTTTCACTAGTAAACTCAGAGGTTTTTATGCTCAAACCCTTGCCAGCCAACTAAAAACACCATCAGACATGAGCTGTGGTCAATCAATACACACAAAATGCATCAATACAATTAATTCCAATAAGAAGTTAATAGTTAATTACCATGGAAACCCTGAAATAACAGATAATCAGTGTACCCCTTAAAGTAACCCATTAATCCTTCAACCAGATTAGCTTTAAATTCATTTAAATAAAGTGCCAGTTAACAGGGAGAGATCGATAACGGAAATGGAGGAAGTGAGATGAACAGTTTTTAAATCTAACCAACATATTGACTGAATTCCTTTGACTAAAGACTGGGGAGGGTAGAACACAAAGGCATGACATAGGCGATTATATTAGACTATACATAGCTAGATACAGACCACATCAGTTACAGTAACTCCACAATCTTCTACGAGCACATATCCAACCCTACAGCGGCTAGTATCACTGCACTAATCACCACAGCTATGAAGCCCAGACATTCTACAAATTGAGTTGAAATTCCAAACATGACACAGGTGTTCAAAGGCAAACACACACAGTGTGAAACTAACTTGACTCTTGATCAGTGGAACATCTGAGAAGCAGACCTGGACTCTGTCTGCTACACACTTCACAGTGGAACCAAGCTGGGTACACACAGGCATTCCACCATCAGAATATGTCTTTATTGGAGGAGAATGAACAGCAGCTCCCATTGGCTGAGGGCAGTGTGTCTCAAGGGAGCTTGTGAGCAATGAGCATCAGTGCGAGTGTGTGTGGGGTAGGCATGCATTCTACAACCCCTTAAAAAAATATTTTAACTCGGGCCCACTTTAGTCAAATCTGCTCTAGGCTAAATGCATCATGGGAAGGGAACAGCAGTGGCGCAAATAACAAACACTACCACCACCCTCCTCCTCCCTCCCGTCCTGTCCCAGGGTGCATTACACTATCCTTTCTACACCTAGTTCTGGCTAAGACCAGTGCAAGACCGACAGGGACAACTGTACCGGGGTCATGCACTAAATACTCTGATCCTTTCCATCTACCAGAAGAGGAAGAGAGAGATCAGAAAAAGCACAGAAAATAGAAAGGAAAAACAGTTGAAAAGAAACAAAACAAGTACAAAATAAAACCTGGAGAAAGGTGAGGCAAAGAGGAGGAGTACTGAGAGGAGTATTGAGAGGTATTAGCACACAATTGAGAAAGGAGTATGGAAAGAGAGAGAGAGAGAGAGAGAGAGAGAGGGGGCGAGGATGTCTTCTTACCCTGCATGGTTTTGCCCAGTCCTTGCCCCAGCTTCCAGCCATGTTTCTGAAGCAGCCGGTGCCCAATGTTATCCTGGCAGACAGAACAGAGGAGAAAAAGACCAAAAACATTCCAATAATAAGAAAAACTTTCCCCGTGGGCACGGGTCACAAACACATACAGGACTACTACCAAATCATCCCCACCTCCTACACCATGTGACATCAGTGTCTTCCAGCACAGGGGGAGGTGAAGAGGGAGGGAAGGAGGGAGTGTGTAATCTCTGTACTAACATCCTTATGGCCACTGAGGGGTAGAGAAGGAGCCTACCCTTACAGGAACTGATTAAAACCTCTAAAGCTTACAAACTGGGGATGAAGCGTCCCATGTTCTACTCGTTGTTGTAACACAGAGAATATCAGCTGACTGGGAGGAACGAGGGGAAGGAGGAAGAGGAGAAAGGAGACGGTAATATATGTATCACACGCTTATACATATATGAACCGCTATAGAGCGAGATCTATCGTACACAGACAAATGGAACAAAACAAGGTATGGAAATCTTGCGTTGACAGAAAGAGGACCAGAAACTCTCAAGCTTGTTGTGATTCCATAACCAAGACAGAGGGGAGCGCCACGAAAACTATGCAGCTGTCACGAGAGAAATACAGCGAGAGAGGGGGAAAGAAAGAGAGAGAGAGAGAGAGAGAAAGAGCTAAGAGGGCCTTGGGTTACCATTACAAGGCCCAGGGTTGAGAGTGTGTATGACTGTGTAGGAGAGAGGAAGACATCAGGTGCGTGACTGAGACTGTTATAACGCTATGGGACGGCAGTAAAACAAAAGTGAAATGCAAGACTGTCGCACCATTACAAACTACAGTACATCATCAAGCACAAAGAAAACAGAAACAATGAGATTTGTATAAAAAAAAAATTAAAAAAAGAGGTTGCGTTTCAGTTGTGATTATAACTATTCCAAGCTTTTCTACTACCATTCACCAGGGTGCTGAAATCTACCAAAAACATACAAACCAACCCAAAAAGTATATTTATAATCACAAAGAGAGTAGATGTTAAATTTCACAAACTGAAAACCAAGTGGGAGGGATTGAAACCAAACAGTAAAACTGCATGCAGCTTTTTGTTGAAGAGTTGAACAAAAAGAGACGGTGTTAGTACTGGACTGTATATGATGATGCATATACAGAAGGGCAGGGTCAACAGAAGGCCAACGGACCAATGGTGTTAGTCTGAGATGGGCTCAAGCACAGAGGTGATGGTTGGACAGGGTCATAGTAGATTGTCTTGACAGACAGAGGGCCGTGGAAGTGGATGGAGCTGTAAGAGTGGTGGTGGGGTGGGGCAGTATGGGTTAGTGCATGTGGAAGGGGTAGTGGTTGTCACACACAGAACATGCTGCATCTCCGCCCGTCTGCTTTTGTCCAAGAGATGGATTTTTGTCAATTTTATCAAGTCCCTGTGGTATTTCTACCCAAACTAGTGCCCCCCATCTGTATAACTAAGTGAACGCTCCCAGCTTGCTTATCGTTAACTAAAATATCATTACCTAATTGGCTTGTTTTAAGCGAGACACCTAAAAAACTGTTGAAATGGCAACTCCCCTCCAAAGCCACTGATAATCTCCCTCATATACAGTATTTGTTGTAGGGCCTTGCTGATAAAATACACAAATATTTGTTTTCCTACCTTACCCCAGGGAAAAGTTGAACTGCACCACTTCCTAGCTCTGTTTGGTTGTGTTTTTCCCCTCGTCTAATTCCAGACAGGAAGACCCAGTAGAACAGAGCCTGGGAATGGGGGATATATGAGCTGTATCTGTGTGCCGGTCAGATCTTCCGCTCCAAGCACAGATAAGAGAGGAATTCATACTGGGCCTCATATGCTGGTGAGAGGGATCGCATGTGTACTTCTAATAACTGGAGCTATACATCACCTAGCATGGTGTCACCATATAAACATGTTCATGCTGGTTGCTAGACACATCAAGTCAGAGCAGTTATAAATAAAAGAGGGGCTGGAGGACTACAACTCCCATGATCCTCTGCAGCCTCGTCTCTCTGCACTGCAGATGGTGCTGCAGTGGGCTCCTCCCTGCTCCCATTGACAAAGAGATACTGGGGATGCTTTCAGTTTTCACCGCAGTAGGATGGTGCTGTAGCTGCCTGCAACAACCCACACAGAAACACAAGCACCGGCTGAGGAGAGTAGTAGTTGATCTAATAGCACCTTTCAGGGGTTATGTAGGTTGGTGGGGGGGAATCAAATGTAAGCCAATAGTCTGTAACCCTCCCCCAAAATAACTCTAGCTGCGTCTGTAAATCAGAATGAGGAAAACCAGGTGGGGCTGGTGAGGGGGAGAAACTTCAGTCCAAAACGGCTGAGACTGATCGATGAGCCAATCAGAATGGACTGAGCAGAGTGTGAGGGCGGAGATGAGGCGCAGGCTGTGTGCTGAACAACAGATGAATGAATGCACTAAATGAAGAAGAAAACAGACAGACGGACGAGGAAAAGCAACGACGGCGAGTTCCAACAGCAGTGCAAGTGGAGTGAAGGCATTTCCATACGAACCTGGCTTTAAAATACTGGGCTGTCAAAAGAACAGTCACACGTGACACAATGTAAGAAACCGGCCAGTCACTAACTCTTTCAACTGCAATTTGTTCTCTAGCTTTTTCTTATTAAAAAAAGCTAAAATCTTTATTTTGCCCTAATAAAATGTATAAAACACTGTACACAAAACAGAAATGTGGTAACTAGGCATGTCAATAAACTAACTGCTTTAATGATTACTGTTAATATAGGAGAAATAAAAAGAAAATGTTATCCAAACAAGAGAAATCCACACCGAGTGTTGGTAGGGAGGGTAATGTGCATTGTGCTGTCATTGACACAGTGCATGGGAGGGGGGGGGGGGGGGGGGGTGGGGGGGGGAGGGAGGGTAAAACCAAATAGATAGGGGTAAAGGAAGGAAGAGGTATACAGGGGGCACCATACCAGGAACCTCGGCGTGTGTGCGTCTTCAAACCTTGTGATGCTGACGGTGTAATTTTCTGTGTGTGTGTGTGCAGTAGACGCTGGCTGTGTGTGAGCCTCACACTGGAGGTTCAGAAGCCCCTTGCATTATACGGGAGGTTTTTAAAATGGGGATTACTGCACCATCACTGTCTGAGGCCTTAACCCACAGAACAGACAACACGCTAATCCACTTAACCAGAAAATAATGTCAGAAAAAAGATCAACCAAAACTTGGGTCATATTTAATATGATTATCTCTGTGAGATTTCAGAGAGAGAGAGCGAGACACTAGTAACTATGTGACAGTACAAAACAGAGGGTCGCAGTCAGGCGTCACCCGCTCTCGTCCCCTTGTGGAATGTGTGTTTTTACAGGAGTCTGGTGGAGCCTGGTCTGTTGGACAGAGCAGGGGGGCAGCTCTCCTCTCCTCTTCCTTGTAAAGCTCTTTTTCCAGCTCCGCTGTCCTTGGCGCTCTGTCTGTCTGCCTTGCACGCTCACATTCCTCCCTGCTGAGGCTCAGATTGGTGTGACTAAATGGAAACAACGGTCCCTGCATGGGCCTCAAGGGACTCAGGCCAAATAGAACAGACACCTTCCAACCAAGGCCCTGCCCTCTTAGCACCACCATATTGGAGCAGTTGTTACCTAACCTTGGGTCTGTTCAGTTGACCTTGAGGAGCTGTGACTTAACCGGTGGACAGACTTGGTCAGGACCATTGGATCGTTGACCATCAATGACCTTAAAAACATCTAACTGACCTCGTCAGTCTGCCTCCTGCAGTGTGGGAGCGGCTGCTAAATAGAGATGGAGCCCTAGGCGGGGTCAGGGTTGGAAAGGGGACGAGTGACTGACGGCAGACGACCTTTCCCTTGGTAATCTTCCAGGCTGGGAGGCGGTGGGAGTGTAACACTCACACGGCATGGAGCAGAGGAAAGATACAGCTGGTGCCTGAGCAACAGCACAGTAGTCTGTGTGTATAATTGTGTGTGTTCGTCCAGGCTCTGTGTGTGTGCGCGCACGAGAGTGTGTATGTGTGGGCGGGCGGGCGAGCAATGTTGTCGTGCGTGTGGGTGGCAGTGAAAAGAAAAAACACCTATACAAGGTTGATCATTTCAAAGACACCTACAGCTCTGTTGATACATGGATGTGAACAACAACATGGCCTTTAAGCAGTTGGTACACCGTCACAGTCTGTCAGACCCACCTCATGTTGATGATGTCAGCACCTGGACCCAAAACAGAGACACCAAACGGCTGTTAGCACCCGTGATAACATACTGAGGGTGGGCTGGGGTCAGTGTGTTACTGTAGTCGAACTGCACCCTGAGAGGGTGATGTATGACCTTTGACCTGTCATAAATCCCTGGGCATGTACGTTTCCTTCTAATCTGACTGAGGTTTGACTCTGAATATTGTTTTTCAGTGGTGCTGTGATGTAGCTGACCCTGGTCAGTAGCCAAAGGTAAAAGGCCGGAGGACATCACGTTAAATGGCACGGTGTGAAATCAATCTTCTCTCTCAAGTTTGAGGCCAGAAGAGCTTGTGCACAGGTGTTTTTTTTAAATAGAGTTTGCTCTTGTGTGTGTGAACGCTTGTGTATGTGTGTCTGAGGCTGCCCACTGCATCTCTCTTTCAGGGCCAGGGATTTGGAGGAGGGAACAGGGGTAGGGGACATTGGAGAAATGGGGGAGGGGAAAAGGTGTTATGATTAGGACAGAGTAAGAGAGCTAGTACCGAATGATAGCCAGTTAACACATGCAATGCAAAAAAACAATGTTAGAGAAAGAGCGAGAGAACAGAGGGGAAAGACAGAGAGAGAAAACAGATCCCAGTAAAGTACCACAGACCTCTAGCTGCCTACAGATCAGAACACACATGAGTGGCAGGGGAGGGGCGCAGAGAGGCGCTGCACACACAGCCAGCTCCTTGACGTGAGACACGCTGACGACTGTCACTGCCCCCGTCACCCCAGAGCCATGTCACTGCTGCTGGAGTACGAGGGGGAGGGGGGGGGGTCAGACAAACTTAAGTGGAGCTGTGAAATTTCAAAGCTGATCAGCTGCAATTTCACTGAAATTAAAGGTCTGGGGTGTGTGTGTGTGTGTGTGTAATACGCATTATGTGAGCGTATGCGTCTGTGGTTGAAGTGACAGTCCTCTCTCCCTCTCCACGTGTGACAGGAGCTGTCGTGCTGCAGCGCGGCTCTCAGCGCCCCTCCATAGACAATAGCGCAGGAGCAACAGAGCCACTTTACCCAGGCAGGCAGGCCACCTCTCCTGCTCTCCTCTCCACTCCTCTCTACCGCCCACCTACAGTGGGCTCCTGAGCCAGTGAGTGGGTTGGTGCTACATGGCTCAGCTTGGTTTGATCAATCCGCCCACCATGACAACCCATCAGGGTCTATGTCATATATATCTTCACATGAAGGTCTATGGAGAAATGGTCAGGGCCAGACAGGATTTTTTCCCTCACATTTCATTAAGGAAGCATTTTTAGCATGGCTTAGTAACGCTTTCAGAGCAGCAGGACAACAGCAGAGCTAGGAGAAGGACAGACTGACCTTGCTGTTACCGCTGTTGTTACTGCTGCTGTCTATGTGCCTCAGAACAGAACAGACACAGGATTATTTACACCAGAGTGCCTGGCTGAATCATTTGGCTTTGTTACAGCTTCATGCTTAAGGCTAGCTCTCATCGTCTAGCGGTATAGCTGTGTGGGTGTGTGCGCCGTTTCCATGTAGACTGGCAGTATATACTTTAAAACAAAGCCTAAAAACCCTCCTCGTACCTACTTGTAAGTAAAGCTTTATTTATCAATGCAGCTGGAACTCTTGGCATGAACTCTCAATGCAGCTGGGCTAAGATACTGTTCTGCTGTTCCTTGAGATGCTCAGAATCAGATCAATAGTTGGAGTCAGGGGACATCCACTATGCCCTGAGGAGGAGGGGGGATAGACGTTGTAGAGACAAGAGTGGAGTTCAGGCCTGCTCTCCGTGGTGCTTCAGAGAGAGAGAAAAAGAGAGAGAGAGAGAGAGAGAGAGAGAGAGAGAGACAGAGGGAGGGAGGGAGAGATGGAAGGGGGAGCGAGAGGAAAGAGCTGCCTGCGATATTATCCATGTGCCTCGTCAGCGAAAAATGCAGTCCCAGTTGCACAAGCACCATGCCAGCACAGAATGACAGAGGGTACTGAACACCGAATCACTGTGTAGTAGAGAGAGAAATAATTGTTTGAACATAGATGCATGAAAAGAACAGAGAGAAGATTGATTGAGAGAGCAGAAAGACGTAGAGCGATGTGAAGACAGAGAAAGAGTGATAGAGAGACAGTAAGAGAAGCGTTACAAGGAAACCCTAAAAAGATGGGAGTAGGAAAGCGGAGCGTGCAAATACAAACCGGGTCATTGCTGCTTAGCTAATAGGGGCCAATTCGCTGCAGGAGAGAAATGTCGAACACCCCAAGTTGTGTACAATACTGTAATGTTCGGAGATAACTGTCCTATATACACACAAACACACAGAGTACAAACTCCACACACACACAGATACTAAACATACACTTCCATCTCCAAACCTACACCTTTTCTCTTCTCTTGCTGTGGGAGTGGATAAGGCACCGAGTCTGTTTCCTTTCCCAAATCAGGTCAGAGAAGAACAATCAGACCACATCTGATTCGCCTGTTCGTCCCCCCCCCCCCGTGTGTGTGTGTTGTGAACATGTGATTGTGTGCTACGCTTCTAACCTTGTTAGCCCAAAGAGTATTAGATTAGATGCTATTTATCGAGAGGACCCCTTGTGAGTATGTCCATCTCGTGATAGTGCTTCAGTGGCTAGGGTGCTGGCAAGCTATAATTAACTATGGGAGAGTGTGTGTGTGTGTGTGTGTGAGAGTGTGCGTGTGTATAAATATATAAGAAGAGTTTGTCTGTCTGTGTGTCTGTCTGTGTGTGTGTCTGTGTGTGTGTGAGATGTGTTGTAGAGGGGGCTAGAGAGGTTTGTACAAATGGCCTGTATTGCTAAATAGCCACGGTGTAATTTCGCACCGAGGGCAAGGGAGGCAAACAGGGATAAGCAAACTTCCACCACTAAACTCAGGGACCTCACGCTTCCCTAGAGGACATACACAAATGTCATTTTACTGTACACTGCCCTTTTAACAGAGTGATTGGAAGGTATTTAAACTATAGACTGTGCCTTATCCACTCCACTCTAACAATCTAGTGAACTAGTGCCTGGATGAGTGAAAACGGGCTAAAAAAGACAGACGCACATTCAGAGTTAAGAGCTACGATTAAAGTCAAATATAATAATGAATAATAATGAAAATATAATCCTATTCATCCAGCTAAGAGCTATCACACAGGAAATGGCACAGGAAGCAGAGGGGGTCTACAGTGATTCTACTGATTGGTTAGGGAGAATGGGTTGTCAAGGGAACACTGGACGTGTCTATCACACAGGCAGTACAGGGTGAATGAAGGGGGCGAGGCTCTATCCCTCTCTCTCTCTGGACCAATCATCAATTCTCTCTCTCTCACACACAGTTTCAAGTTGGGCTTGTCCAAAAAGGTGCAGGGGTGAAGGATGAGGCCTTACCGATTCTATGGGCTTGTCCAGGGACGCCTGCTCCAGCTCCAACTGGCCCTCTTCATACTGGTCAAAGTGATTTCCCCCCTAAGAGAGAAGACATGACATGGGGACTGAGGGTTAGACACCAGAGAGCTAACACACACAGAGACAGAGAGACAGAGAGACAGAGAGACAGAGAGACAGAGAGAGAGAAAGAGAGAGAGAGATTGACACTGGTCTACTACCATTGCTTTAATGTATTGTTGTTCTGATTAATATTGTTGTTGTAGTTAATGGTAATCCCATGTCCACTATTACTGCTGTTGGTCCCACCATTCATTTATTTTTTCTCCCATATGTATACTTTGACAATGTAAGTAATAATGAACTTGCCATGTCAATAAAGTCAATTGAATTGAGAGAGAGAGACAGCGAGACAGCTTGAGAGAGATATATGGAGAGATATGGCGCGAGAGAGAGAGATATGGCGCGAGAGAGAGAGATATGGCGCGAGAGAGAGAGATATGGCGCGAGAGAGAGATATGACGCGAGAGAGAGATATGGCGCGAGAGAGAGATATGGCGCGAGAGAGAGAGATATGGCGAGAGAGAGAGAGATATGGCGAGATATGGCGCGAGAGAGAGAGATATGGCGAGATATGGCGCGAGAGAGAGAGAGATATGGCGAGATAGAGAGAGAGAGAGATATGGAGAGAGAGAGAGAGATATGGAGAGAGAGAGAGCGATATGGAGAGAGAGAGCGATATGGAGAGAGAGAGAGAGAGAGCGATATGGAGAGAGAGAGAGCGATATGGAGAGAGAGAGAGCGATATGGAGAGAGAGAGAGCGATATGGAGAGAGAGAGAGCGATATGGAGAGAGAGAGAGCGATATGGAGAGAGAGCGATATGGAGAGAGAGCGATATGGAGAGAGAGCGATATGGAGAGAGAGCGATATGGAGAGAGAGCGAGATGGAGAGAGAGCGATATGGAGAGAGAGCGATATGGAGAGAGAGCGATATGGAGAGAGAGCGATATGGAGAGAGAGCGATATGGAGAGAGAGCGATATGGAGAGAGAGCGATATGGAGAGAGAGCGATATGGAGAGAGAGCGATATGGAGAGAGAGCGATATGGAGAGAGAGCGATATGGAGAGAGAGAGAGATATGGAGAGAGAGAGAGATATGGAGAGAGAGAGATATGGAGAGAGAGAGATATGGAGAGAGAGAGATATGGAGAGAGAGAGATATGGAGAGAGAGAGAGAGATATGGAGAGAGAGAGAGATATGGAGAGAGAGAGATATGGAGAGAGAGAGATATGGAGAGAGAGAGAGAGAGAGAGAGCGCTCAGTAGTGAAAAGCCAGAGGGAACAACAACCGAAGGAAAACGGAACAGTCTACAAAAGAGAAACTCCTACTGTTTCTGTGTTCCCTTGATGGAAGTGAAACCATTTCAGCTCCCAAGAGGCTAAAACACATTTCACAATTACACAGAAACCACACACACAATCAAAAGGGGATGAAATGGACATGTTAAAACACATATAGATTCCTGCCAAAGACATAGCTTAATGCACGCACTGTTGAGATAAGGTTCTCTACTGCCTAAGCTTGACAGCTGAAGAGCACCATATCTTACAAGACAGATGGAAACCAAATTTTCCCCGAGTGGTTAAACCGGTTACGGTGGTACAAAATAATAGGCTAGAGAGAGAGAGAGAGTGAATGAGTGTGTGTGTGTAGCTATATTACCACAACATTTCAATGCCATGAGGTCAGTGCAGAGATCTAACCCATTTCACTTCCCTGTCTGCAATGAGGGGGAACAAATTGGAGGGGGGCTAGAATTAATTGAGTTATTTGTATTTTTCAGGGCAGCAGGATGCAAAAACGAGGCATCCTATTTGTATGAGACAGGGTCCTTGACCTGAGGATGACATGAGATGAGTAATGAGTGTGTCACTCCTTCCAGAAGGTGGGTGTTCTATACAGTCTCTGTTCCCAGAAAAGACACATTACCCCTCAAAGCAGAGGCAGCAGAATGGCACGTGAAGGTCACCTTGGAAAGCAGATGCGATTCCTCTGACCTTCAACCTGCTGAGTCTGAATGACTGGAAGACAAGGCAATGTTCTTTCAATGTGTTCAATTAGACTGACTGAAAGCCACTGTTCTAGTGTGTTCAATAATACAGAGATCCCGAGCCCCATATCCCTTTGCTCGGAGTATATTTGAGGCTTGGGTCGTGCTGCGGTACCGACTTCATCAAATGGTTTTAGACGACTGAGGTAGAGCTATACGCTGACCTTTTGTCACGAGGAGCACGTGTGCGCCTAAGTTGAAAAATGTTGGCGCACACAGAGAAATTTAGGAACACCATGACAAATATGAGTCAAATCGCTTCACTGTAGAGCCCCGTGAGGCTTATTGAGTTTAACACACAACCTCAGAGGAGGATCCATTTCTAATAGCTTTTTATTGCAGAACATCAAGCCTAAGTGGGTTAGAACCTGCGGGACGTCTTCTGATGAGACTGTGATGTGCTCTGAAGTCTGTAGAGGCGGCCGCCAGCAGCAGCAGTGACTGTCTACTCACCTACTCATTCTACTACCGCTTCATCTTTCCAACTGGGGGATCCACTGAAGAACACAGATACTAGCCTAACTACAATAGATCACGTTATCGTAGCTCAAACCTTCAAGACAAAACAAGGATTAAATTCAAAAACGGATCACCTGTTCCCTTATTTCTAACCAGACAACATGATTAATACCACAGTAAAGCTTTACATGAGATCCAAGGATGACACTAGCCTGACCGATTTAAAAACAGGTACAAATAACCCTCAAACCGCTGTCCGATCCCACATTAACAGGTCATTATTTCAGTTGAAGTGCAAGCTGCATAAGCATGTTTGTTTTGGAGAATTCCATTAGGGAGAGGCAGTTCCTTATAACAGAGCGAAGGGAGGGGGTTATTTACCAGCAAATCAATGGCTGCCTCCTCTCCCCTCCATTTCCCGTATTAAAAGTAGGGCACTCTTCAGGGAATAGGGTTACATTTGGGACACACAACTCCTGATTTTCTGAAGTGATCAGAATGCCTAATGTGTAACCAGCTGCAGCTCCTGCCACAAACTCATCTTCCCACTGCTGCCAGCTGGTCCTCTCTCATCTCTCCTCCATCTCCGGTCTAATTTCACCACTCACAAAAGCAAAATAAATATTTTGGCATTAAAATAAATAAACATCAATCTAAACTTGTAACTGAGGGTTCCCGCTACCACTGTCTACATTGAAATGGATAATTGATGCTTACCTCGAATGACCCCACATTAGGGGAAGTCTGCTGCTCAGACCGAGTCCGATGGAAGAGACTAGAAAGAAGAGACTCGGTGGCTGCTCTGAATACTGAGCAGTATGCTCTGCATAGTGTTATAACATGCAACATGCCTGAGCCCCAATGACAATTTAGTCTAAATCAATGGGCTTTCTATGAGATGGGTGGGATGAGACGGTGGCTATGTCTGTGTACACAGGCTGAAGTTAGCGGATCTCTGGGTGTTCCATGTGCAGTGTTGCTTGGCAGCGGGCTCTCGTGTAGACCAGGAGAGAAACACCTGGAGAATACTGAGCGCCTGGGTATCCTGGACTGGTGATAGTTGTAACTCCATAGTCACATATTTTGATATTATTTTTGACATTACATCGTATCTACAATTTCGCAATATTTTTGTACTAGTTGGCTGTCCCTGTACCAAAACTCCAGTAAATGATATATTATTAATTTTTTTTTTTAAACATAGTATCAAATCGCATATAGAATCATGAGAATAACAATACATATTGTATCGGCACCTAGGCTAAGTATCGTGATATTATTGTATCGCGAGGTCCCTGGCAATTCCCAGCCCTACTAAGTAGCGTAACATACAAGCTCATGCACACACAACGTTACTTTCTAAAATCATCATCTAACAAGAGTTAAAAAGTAGTGGGGCACCGATCACATTTTTGGCCGATACCTGATATTTTCCTTGGCAAAAACCCCGATACCGATAACCAATATTTAAAATGTATGCGGCCTTTTAAGCATTCTAGTACAGTTAAATAGTTAACACACACACACACACACACACACACACACACACACACACACACACGGACGGACACAGCGGTCTAAGGCAATGCATCTCAGTGCAAGAGGTGTCACTACAGTCCCTGTTAGAATCCAGGCTGTATCACATCCGGCCGTGATTGGGAGTCCCATAGGGCGGCGCACAATTGGCCCAGCGTTGTCCGGGGTAGACCGTCATTGTAAATAAGAACTTGTTCTTAACTGACTTGCCTAGTTAGATAAAGGTTACACACACACACACCAAAAAGTTATTTTGTTGGCATTTATGCATGTCCCCATTACCAGTAAAACATAATCAAAACCTATTTCTTTCACTTACTTGCTGTGCTGTTTCGTTGTTCATTTGTTCAGTCGTTTCATTCTCAACCAGGATTTCTATGGAACACCATTTGGGTCTTCGCGTGTCAAAACATACTATTTAACGTGTCAAATAAGCTTGTTGACCAATCAGGACCTGAATATGCCTGCATGTCACATAATTTAACGCGTTCATACATTTTTTTACATAGTTATTACACATTGATTACACAGCTCATGGATGCAAACAATGTTCTTCCCCAACATAATCTGTTTCAGTTGCTATAGCTAGCTAACTTTATAGGATAGGTGTCATCTGAAATAACCCTTTAATAAGACAGTTCTTATTTGATTAACCTCTCTTGGGGAGGTGGGACGCTAGCGTCCCACCCACAGTTCACACTATTCAACAGCCAGTGAAAAATCAGAGAGACAAATTCAAAACCACAAAATGTCATAATTCAAAGTTCTCAAACATACAACTATTTTACACGTCTCCTTAATGTAACCACATTTTCCAATTTCAAAAAGGCTTTATGGCGAAAGCATAAAGTTAGATTATGTTAGGACAGTTCCAACACAAGAAAAAGCACACAGCCATTTTCCTAGCAAGGACAGGCGTCACAAAAACCAGAGAACCAGCTAAAATTATGCACTAACCTTTGACGATCTTCATCAGATGACACTCCTAGGACATCATGTTACACAATACATGCATTTTTTGTTCGATAAAGTTCATATTTATATCCATAAACCCCATTTTACATTGGCGCGTGATGTTCAGAAAATATTTTGCCTCCAATACTGACGGTGAATCAGCACAACAATTTACAAAAATTCTCACCATAAACGTTGATAAAATATTAAACTGTTATTCAAAGAATTATAGATGAACATCTCCTTTATGCAAACGCTGTGACAGATTTCAAAAAAGCTTCACGGGGAAAGCACACTTTGCAATAATCTGAGTACTGCGCTCAGAAAAATACACTAGGCAATACAGATACCCGCCATTTTGGAGTCATCTAAAATCATAAATAGCATTATGAAATATTCACTTACCTTTGATGATCATCAGAAGGCACTTCCAGGAATCTCACGTCCACAATAAATGTTGTTTTGTTCGATAATGTCCATAATTTATGTCCAAATAGCTCCTTGTTGTTAGCACGTTCAGTTAGCTACTCCAAATATAGGAAGCGCGCGGAAAATGTCACGACGAAAAGTAAAAAAAGTTATATTTACGTTCGTTCAAACGTGTCAAACGTGGAAGCCTTAGGAAGTGCAAAATGAACCCTAAGTCACTGTGTGTTCGATAGGCAATGACTTGAAAGGACTACAAGCACCATAATTCCCACTTCCTGGTTAGATTTTTCTCAGGTTTTTGCCTGCCATATGAGTTCTGTTATACTCACAGATGTCATTCAAACAGTTTTAGAAACTTGAGTGTTTTCTATCCAAATCTACTAATAATATGCATATTCTAGTTTCTGGGCCCGAGTAGTAGGCCATTTAATTTGTGTACGTTTTTCATCCTGCTGTGAAAATACTGCCCCCTACCCTAGAGAGGTTAATGGTGGTTGGACCTATCTATGTGAAGCTAGCCACAATAAGGATTAGCCAATACAACTTTGCGGTTAGCCTTCAAAATAAAGGTACTGCATAATTCTACTATTTGTATTCATTTGCATCACTGTCAATTATATACTTTTAATTTGAAGGCAAACTGCTAATTCCACCATTGTGCCTAATCCTTATTGTGGCTAGCTTCACAACACATAAGCTAGCTGGCTGCTTATAACGTTAGCTTTGGGCAACAGGGTTAAGTAGCTGGCTAGCTACTTATTTTCATGAACTGACTTTTCAATAGGCGAACAACAAGTGACAACTTAGCTAATAGTTACTCACAAGGATTCCTAAATCATTGCTAAGAATAATTTAAAGGACTGCAGTTTCTACTGCTCATTGTTTGCATGCTGGTTGTATTGGTGCTAGCTAGGTACCAAGCTAAAGCTAGCTACCCCAGAAGTTGCAGTCGAACAAATGATGCTTTATTACCAATGTGGTATTGTAAACATCGTTCGTGGCCGGTGTTTGCTTGTTTGTACAGCTTTGACAGAGCTTCTGTATCTTTTTTGACACGCAAAGACCCAAACGGTGTTCCATAGTATGCATGTCGTGAAGCTAATAGCAGTGACGCTATTACTGTGTAACTCCGGTAGGGCAACATCGGAAAAATAGTGCACTTGATAGTGTTAACCGGTGTTCGACCAGTCGGCGAAAGCCAACATCACCCACGACAGAGAATGGTTGATTGTCAAGGGCAATGAATTCCATTATCTTGGCTTCAATGGATTTCGCCTTTGAGTTGTCTCACTGAAATGTTGTTACTCTTTCAAATGACTGCTTGACTTGTTGACTGCTCGATCCACACAGCAGACATTGTGGGCTAGTTTAGGAATGCTGTGTTGCACGTGTAGTGCAAAATTTTACGCGGCGTCATTACATCATGTACCTTCGTTATATAGGTATGCACGTCAGCTTTGACATCGGTTTTGCACATCGGCCGATACCGATGTTGGCATTTTTAGCTAATATTGGCCGATTTCGATATGTTCACCGATATGTCGTGCATCCCTATTAAAAAACATAAAAATCCCCCGTAGTTTCAATCCAATGGAGCAACTTTTTAGCCACATGACTCAGAAGAACAGTGGCCTTCCACACTCACAAGCAGGCCCCATCTTACAAGCTTTGGAACATATGGCCTGCCCTAGGGCTCCCCACCAGAGAGCCAACACTCACCAGGAGCCAGTAAGGCAGCCATACAGGGGCTCTGAGGTCCACACTGTGACACCCAAATCCTGCATGCTGTGTTTCTGTACCCTGACCACATCATTGAACATTTGAAAAGTGCAGATGGCTTCATTGTAAATCAAACACAAAATATTTCATTTTCATCTCAAAAACCCAAGTGCTGCAGAGTTTGCATGACAAACATGGGGTCACTCCGGGTGTGAATGCCCAGTCTCATTGTCCTTTCTCATCAAGCCCCCTCCCCAATTCCCCTTCATATTCTTTAACGAAAGGGGAAAAAGCTGGCCTCAGCAGCATGTGAGGAATGAGCTCCGACTGGAGAGAAGGCAGATGGTAAGTGCCACACTTCCCCCCGGGGTCTGTATTCACCAGAACCATTCAAGCCCATAATCCCAGTATCCCATACCATCCAACCACCACAGAGCTGATCAGGTAGGGGAGTATTAGAGGTATGATAGACAGCTTGTTCTGTGGTCTACATTCATAAAATAACAATTCAAACCCCTCATTATCTCTGGGAAATCAAGCCAACAACTGCATCAAGGGAGATAGTGTTGAGGTAGTGTTGTTCTAAATGGGAGAAAATAACAGACTGTGTGTCTGGGCACAGCTAGGGGAAACCCACTATGATGGAACCCAGGAGAGCAGATAGTTCACAAATTCTTGGAAACCCAGAGTGTTTGGAGAGACAATAGATCATGGAAATGCAGAATGCTCCAGAGGGAATGAAGGCAGCAAAGTGAGAACACTGACTGCGACAGTTTGAGACTGAGTAGTATCACGGCAGCAGACTGGCTTGGCTCTGGGTGTGTGAGGCTGGGCCTCTGTCTTCCGCTCCTCACAGGAGGTAGCGTGGTGTGAGGAGGCCTCATTGGGCCTCTGGCTGGCAGACTGCATGCTGGGAACAGCTGGTCTGGAGCAGTCTTCACTGGGCCCTGAGGCCACACAACAGACCGTGTGTACTGGTACTGCCTTTCCTAGTCCTAACCCCCCCTCCCCACAGCAGCTGCACAGGATGCCCAGCCACAGATCTGTGGACACCATGAGAGTGGCCAGTGGTTGTCCACACTAAAACAAAGATAATATTGTTGAAGTGCTGTTTCTAGTCCAGAGAAGCTGACGAACATGCTGACCACTAGATAACTAACAGTTTGGAAACAGAAATCTCCTGTAATTTCCTTGTTCCCCTGTTACACATTCTTGATCTGGTATTTTATCTTGGATCATTCAATTAGGTCTTGGATTAGGGCAGTGTTAAAGAGCACCCAAAAGCAAATAAAAAAACAGAAAAACTTTCCATCCAAAAATAGGTGCTGCCATCACTTAGAAAAATAAGCCCCTAGTGTCATCTGTCAAAATCTCTCTCTTATGGGCTGCTAAAAACACTCAAGGAATGTGTCAAGTTAGACATGGCTTAAACAAAAACGAAATTGATCACAGACTTATAAATATCAAAACACACCAAAGATGTAGCAAGAATTCTAGAAGGGGGAGAGAAGAGAAGATGCCTATTTGAAAGTTTGAAAAAATTAGTAGCTCGTGACATTTTTTTTTTTTTTTTTTATTTAAGATGGGAGGGCCCTGGTCTAAAGAGTCCTCAAACACCTCCCTGTCATTCTCTGTCCATTTCCCTGTCTTGTCCAGTCCTCTATGCTGCCTGGCCCATCGCCATAATTGAGGTGAGTGACAGGGGAAAAAACCCCACAAACAAATAGGGATAAAACAGGGCAGTTAGCACAACGTCTTCTAAGCCTCATTATGAGAGCAGAATTCTGCTGGGTTCAGGAACGTTAGAAAATAACCAGTATGAAACACAAACAACAGCTTTTCATAACAAGCATGAGACAGGGGCATGACTGATGTGTCATTTTTGCAGACGGTTAGATTTGCTTGCTAGGGCATGTGAGAGCAGAGCAGGGAGATTTAGGCGAGTTAATGGGAAACGTTCAACATTCAATTGCGCAGTGTAACCTGCAGCGACAACCCCACAATCTCTACATTCTCTCACACCCTGCAAAAGGGAAGTGTTGGCATGAATATTTAAGAAACATCTTGAGCTAAATTCATTCATTCACCAAATAGGCTGCAGGTATTTGAGATGGAAGTATGCCACAGACAGTCATTGGAGGACTGAAGGGCAAGACATAATTCATCACAGACACAGCCAATAAAGAAAGTAAATGTAGTCTATATCAAAGCACATCATTTAATCAATTTCTGTATCACGAACACCTTATATTTGCAGAGTTATATTACCTTGGGACCTAGCAACTAGCGAGCATGACTGACTGTGGCAGGCCTCTTTTGGAAACAATCTCTTGGACAATGAGAACTGAATGTACTACAGAAAACACTATGCAGTGTACAATAAACTTGTAGTATACATCCATGGCCCTGCTTTATACAGCCTAGTAGTTGACTTTACTATAGGGTGGTGAGAGAGCAACACTTCGGCCTCTGCACTATTTATGGGCACCATAAGAAAATAATGACTGTCCTTTCCATTACTGTATACATAATCCCAGCATGTCACTTGTAGACATTGCACACATTTCACAAGAGTTTGAGCGTTTCCTATGGTCAAGGACAAGTGTGAGTAGCAGACAGCCAAAGCTGCTTGTGGGTAGACAGCTCCAGCTTCCCACAAATACAAGCATACGCACATACCGGTGCCAACACCAACTAAAGTAGGGTACAGTAAAACAACACAGCCATGAAGGCAAGCAGATCTTTTGCCAGACCTTTGGGCAGCTTTAACCCAAGGGAATTAGTTTGAAAAGTATGTAGGTTATCCCAATTTGACGCATTGTAACATGATCATTGCAGTGGTGCGATGCCAAAATATAAGAAATTGGCACAGGACGTGCACATTTTTGACAGTGGCACACAATTCAGCACAACTTGTCCAAATCTCTCAAACTCTGAGCTACTTTGACAACCATGACTGAAGACCAATGTTCACTCTAAACTGCGCGTGCGTGCAGTAGCCAGAGCGTGCAGCTCCCCCAGGACTGCATGCAGAAATATCTGCCCACAGAGAGAAGCACGAGATGGAACTTAACTTTCTAGAGCAGTGGTCACCAAACAGTCGATCGCTATCTCCAAGGCATTCCTAGTCGATCGCCAAACATTTCTGCAAAAAACCCAATGATAAAGCCTTGTGTTCCTATTAATTTTGGTTTTGTTGTCTCGGGCTGTTTGCGATATGTGCACACAATTCAGCTGCCCTGCGCGCCGGGTAGGTGAACTGTTGCTATTTTGAACCATTTCATGTGTCAAAGTACAAACTGTCTTCCCGGTGGGCCCAGAGAGCAAATCAAGTGCACTATAGGCCTAACGCTGGCCAATCAGATGGCTCAGATGACCATGTCTGCAGTGACGTAGCAGGCATAAAAGAAAGCGACAGCAAAGTTGATACTATAAGATTTCAAAATGTTTAAAACCATGACTAGAGAGAAACGGTCAATGAATACAGCAAAGAGCTGCTGTTTTCATGAGTGAGTTCATGTTAAAGTTCTTACTCAGCACTATCAACATGTTGTATTTAACACTTTTAAGCCATAAAATGAAGTTCTTCTTATTTCCACTCAGTGCTACAAGTACTGCAGCAGTAATGAATGAGTAGGAAAATGTATCTATGGGCTTGCGTTATTATTAGCAGTTTGGGTCTTTTTTAATATCAAGGAATATTTCACTTTCTCTGTTCATAGGAGTAACAACATGAATTTGTGCAGGAGGCAAAAATAATGTGGTGTGACTCGAGTTTCGCTATCAGCTGTCACTTTTTGGTCAGTGGAGGAAAGGGAAAGCGGAGGGACATTGAGAGGCAGACCCTCTGTTTGCTGCTCTCTCCCTCCACTGAGACTGACCAGATTGCAGGCACCATCAGCCCAGTAAAATAAAAATAAAATGATTTAAATGTATGCTCACTCGGGTGTGCTTCACAAGTAATCTATTACCGACCAATGTGATCCTATAGCCTACCCCAATTTTCTTTTAAATATATATTTTTTGAAATGGCCCGAACAAGAACAATGCACTGGCAGGTAAATTCAAGCAAAGCCAATATGTGGTGATAATGTATTGGGCCTATAGCTTACAACACAAACCTCATTGCTACAGTACTGTTTTTAATCGGTTAATTTTGCATAGGTTTACGTTTTTTAAGTCTTGTTAGATCTCAGGTTGCATTTTGACTCAGAAAAGGTTGATGACCACTGTTCTAGAGTTTTCCCTGTTAACACTATCAACATTCCCTTTACTGTGGCAAATGTGATCGAATCAATGCAATAGCCACTTTCAATGCAACATAACGAAACAAAAACTACGCAAGAGATTTTGTTGTAGGCAGAACACATCTGAGGAGGATTCTATTGCATTGACACACACTACACCGCACGTACTCTACACAGACCGGTGCGGCATAAACAATCAGAGCTGCAGTAGGCCAATATGCAATTAGACAATTGACATATGGATCTGTGCCATTTACTTTGAACTGGACTGTGTTTGCAGCTTGAGCGGTCGTGAGTAGATGCGCTTGTTTTGAGATCAAAGCTAGAGCTGCATGTAGCCACATGTGCACATTTTGTTCATATCCTTTGCTAGTTAGTGAGTTATTAGCCCAGTCATTTGTAGTTAGCAATAGGGGAGTGACTGCTTCCTACAAGAGAATAAAACATGTACATTTCTAGACATCTTTGAAACCTGAGTTAGGTAAAGAGCTTTATTTATGTCTTAAAGGGGCACTGTTGTATTTTGAGACAGGCTTGAATGAGCTAAGTAGCCAATAGGCAGAAGGTAGCATAACTCGTCTGATCTGTAATAATGGTATGGGAATAATAATGCATTTTGTAAAGTGGTTACTTGGATCAAACAACATTTTCACTCACCTTGTCTGAAGCGCAAGTAGATAAACAGGTTAATGTCAAGCCTTGTATATTTATTTTAAAAAGTCTCATGGAATGAAGGCCTACATTGAACACCACAAATTGGCTGCTACTGTAGGCTGAATGATAGAACAGCTATTTTCATGTTAAAATGTTATGGGGTGCATTTTCTCCATTGCTTTTGATGGTACGCCACTCTGGTAGGACAACATTATGATCAAATAGCCATAGTAGCCTACATTGCCACTGTTAAAAGTGTAATTTAAAGTAGGTACAGCCTCAGTGTTCACAGTAAACACATACAAGAAGTTGCAAAGATTTTTCACAAAGTTCAAGTTTGCTCTCAGCATACCTGAAATTTGTTCAGAGCCTAAAAACATTTTAGGGAACATTGCTGAAGACCACAACATAATCACTAAAATTCTAAATACTGTATGTATTCACTGGCAACCGAGGCCGAAATTACACACTGGAAGACCAACGGATTATATGAGTGACGTCAGTCGCAGGCAGAAACTGAACAGGACACCAACTCAATCCCATCCTGTCTTGGGTTTCAGACAAGCTAAGCAATAAACCAACTAATCTGAATACATTCATTGCATATGTTGAGGTTAATAGTTAGTGTTGTGGTGCTGCCAGCAATACAGTTAAAATTGTCGCCCATTAGAAGTAACATGTCAAAAAATGCGTGAACTAGTTGGCATAACCGGTAAATCCGACATAAGCAGAACAGAAGCAAAACAAACCCAGCATTGTCGAGCAACTGAGAAAGGAATCCGCTCACCTTATCTGTACCCTACTAGTAAATAACAAAAGCGAATACATTGTGCTGCACCAACAAGCGGCGTAGCTAGCTACAGTAGCTAACTAGCTACAAACGATACATGTAGTTAGCGCTAACATTACACATATAATTCTCAACTCGCCCGAATGTTGCACAGCCAGGTATGGTATGTAGTTCCATGGATGGTGGCTACAGTACAATAGAACCCATGTTTCCCCCTTACTAGCTCTGACTTTGCTGATAGCTACTTTGAGGAAAATGTTACTGTGATGTGTTTGTCCCACCTAGCAAGCTACCCTACGATGAATGCACTAACTGTACATCGCTCTGAATAAGACCGTCTGCTAAATGACTAAATTTACATTGTCATTGTTGTCATTGTCAGCACCAACAATGTGACAGCTAGTCAGCCAACTAACGTTAGCTAGCTCGATGTAGTTAGCTCATTTCCCCAAGGTCACTCGGTTCACTTTGTCAAAATTACACATTATTTGTATCCACTAAGCACGTGCTTAGAATTGGCAGTTGTGTGTAAAATCCATTGCTCGCCAAGACGAGCTCGAGAGCAATGCAACTCGTCGAACACTGGACTATCAAGTTGCTGCTAACTAGCCTAGCTAACATACCTGCAGACTTCTCGAATAGTGCGAGGCTATGAACCACACTACAGATTCCTGGTTCGTTTTAAAATGTGTTATTAAGGTGCACAATTATTATCGTGATATTATTTATACTATATTGTGTTTTGTTGCTAAATATTTGATTAACATTACCTGGAAATCACGTTCTTCGTTGAACCTAGAAAATCTGTCAGCCATTTTCTGTACGCAGCAGCTTCTTTCGTCTCTCTGAATGCTGGACATGGAAACGCCTACTGAGTTACCAACAAAGCAACTGTCCAATTGTAACTCGCAAATACTTTGATTGACGTATACTTTTTTTTAAATGTATTAATTTATGTTTAACTTTTTTTTTGTTGATTGACGTATACTTTGAAACAACATTGCAAATGTGTAAAACAGTGTAACTTATTGTTATTAAGCGTGCCCAAGTATATTAGCTGGTTGCTAAACCAGCAACGGCCACCCTCATATGCCAATCTAGGTCATTTAGTTTAGTCTACATTTATATCCCACACATATACCCACTCATGTACACTTTGTTAGATTAGAAATAGTATTATTTTACTTCAGCTGTCGAAAGCGAGCAGTAAGCTATACATTACATTATTACTTTGTTATTACAGCTCAATGGGAGACTACACATTTCCACAAGCTCTACCTGGATAACAATTAAGATAGGTTCCCATGCCATCTCGTGGTCAAAACATTGAATAGCGCCAAGGCCACAAAAATCAAACAACATTTAATTGTCAAAAACAACAGGTGTAACCTAACAGTGAAATGCTTACAACAACAAAAAACGCAAAAAAAATAAAATAAAATAGTAACACAATTAATAAATACGCAATGATACAGAAGCTTGGATATATACATGGGGTACCAGTACCGAGTCGATGTACAGGGGTAGGAGGAAATTGAGGTAGATATGTACATATAGTTGTGTGTACATGTTATGTGTGAGTGAGTGGTGATGCAGACAGTCAAGATGCTCTGTGGTGCAGCTGTAGAACTTTTTGAGGATCTGAGGGCCCATGTCAAATCTTTTCAGCCAACTAACGTGTCGTGTCCTGTTCACGACTGTGTTGGTGTGTTTGGACCATGATAGGTCCTTAGTGATGTGGACACTGAGGAACTTGAAGCTCTCGGCCCGTTCCACTACAGCCCCATCGATGTGAATGAGGTGTGTTCGGCCCTCCATTTCCTGTAGTCCACGATAAACTCCTTTGTCTTGCCCATGTTGAGGGAGAGGTTGGTGTCCTGGCAACACTCTGCTAGGTCTCTGACCTCCTCAACATAGACTGAGAAAAAAGCTGAGAAAATATGTTTTTACTTTAAACCCAGCATGGCAATTACTAATCTCAACTATTTTCTGATGTACCATGGACAGCACATCATATTTAGCTTAAATTGATTGGAGTGTATTGTTTTTTATATCTTTCAGTTGTCACAGCCATTTTGCGCATAGATGATTTTATTATGTTGAAATGTTGAAGTTGAAATGGTAATGGAATAGTGGAGGCAGCTCCTGTTTTCTTTGAGACTTGAAGTAACTCTCCATGGTTATAAATTAATAGTTGTTTAGTAGTCTGAAAATGTCGGAAACATTAACTTGCTTGACCCTGCTGTAGGTCATGTAACTGTTGGTTATATGCTTTGTGGACTTCACTTGACAGTGATGATGAAACACATGTTGTTGAATTTATTCTGCAACTGTGGCATTTTACCCCTTGATCACACCGACAGTGTCGTTGTGCTAAATAGTACGCAGCATCATCTGGATATGTATGCAACAAAAGTTCAACATTCACCTTCTGCTACCATTTCTGTCAAGTTACACTTCGAACACACTGACAGCATCATTGCATTTTGGTACACCAGAATTACATTCATTTCCAATGAAATGCTGCGTTTGCCTTGCAGCATTGCGATGCACAGGCAGTTGTAGTGCGTTTGGGGTGGTGCGTAAGTTGGAATCTGTGTCAAACTGTATGCGTAGACAGCTTGACAGAAATGGTAGCAGAAGGTGAATGTTGAACTTTTGTTGCATAAATATCCAGATGATGCTGCGTACTATTATGCGCAACGACGTTGTCGGCGTGTTCAAAGCATTATACACATACAGTTTGACGCATACGTTTGATAAATCCAACATATGCACCACACAGAACACACTGCAACTGCCTCTCCAACACAATGCTGCAAGGCAAAATAAGCGTTCCATTGGAAATTAATGTACTTCTGGTGTACCAAAATGCAATGATGCTGTCGGTGTGATCGATGCGTTAGCATCATTGCATTTTGGTACACCAGAAGTACATTCATTTCCAATAGAAAGCTGCGTTTGCCTTGCAGCGTTACCTTGCAGAGGCCGTTGCAGTACGTTCTGTGTCGTTGGATTTATCGAATGCATGCATCAAACTGTATGGTAGTGGGCTTGACAGAAATGGTAGCAGGTGAATGTTGAACTTTTATTGGACACATATCCAGATGCTGCGTACCATTTTGCGTAATGAACCTGTAGGTGTGATCAAGGAGTTAGGCCTACATATCATGGTGGCAAGGCATATGACAGGGATCATCTACTACATTCAGCCTCGGGATGATTTCTTCTTGAGCGGATGGTTGGGGGTCGGTCGTAACATAACTACAAATAATTTGTAGACTGCAAATTGAATGCAAGAAGCCCCCAAAAATATGTTTGACTAAAACAGAATAATTTCAAACATTGGTTACATTTGTATATGATCACTCGTGTCTCTTTATTATGTGTGGAAATACTTTGGAACAGATTTCATAAATGAAAAGCCCTTAGAGCTAATTTCCTGGTGGGTTTTTTTACAGCATTTTATGTCCAACAATGAAAATACCACACACCAAAACATTTATAAATATATAAAGCACAAATCAAGTTTGGACACACCTACTCATTCAAGGGGTATTCTTTATTTTTTTACTATTTTCTACATTATAGAGTAATAGTGAAGACATCAAAACTATGAAATAACACATATGTTATCATGTAGTAACCAAAAAAGTGTTAAATCAAAATATATTTGATATTTGAGATTCTTCAAAGTAGCCACCCTTTGCCTTGATGACAGCTTTGCACACTCTTGGCATTCTCTCAACCAGTTTAACCTAGAATGATTTTCCAACAGTCTGGAAAGAATTCCCACACATGCTGAGCACTTGTTGGCTGCTTTTCCTTCACTCTGCGGTCCAACTTATCCCAAACCATCTCAATTGGGTTGAGGTCGGGTGATTGTGGAGGCCAGGTCATCTGATGCAGCACTCCTTCTTGGTCAAATAGCCAGCCCTTACACAGCCTGGAGGTGTGTTGGGTCATTGTCCTGTTGAAAAACAAATGATAGTGGGACTAATCGCAAACCAGATGGGATGGCGTAAAACTGCAGAATGCTGTGGTAGCCATGCTGGTTAAGTGTGCCTTGAATTCTAAATAAATCACAGACAGTGTCACCAGCAAAGCACACCCACACCATCACACCTCCTCCTCCGTGCTTCACGGTGGGAACCACAGATGCAGAGATCATCCGTTAACCTACTCTGCGTCTCACAAAGACACGGCGGTTGGAACCAAAAATCTCAAATTTGGACTCATCAGACCAAAGGTCTAATGTCCATTGCTCGTGTTTCTTGGCCCAAGCAAGTCTCTTCTTATTATTGGTGTCCTTTAGTAGTGGTTTCTTTGCAGAAATTCGACCATGAAGGCCTGATTCACATAGTATCCTCTGAACAATTGATGTTGAGATGTGTCTGTTACTTGAACTCTGTGAAGCATTTATTTGGGCTGCAATTTCTGAGGCTGGTAACTCTAATGAACTTATCCTCTGCAGCAGAGGTAACTCTGGGTCTTCCTTTCCTGTGGCGGTTCTCATGAGAGCCAGTTTCATCATAGTGCTTGATGGTTTTTGCGACTGCACTTGAAGAAACGTTCAACGTTCTTGAAATGTTCTGCATTGACTGACCTTCATGTCTTAATGTAATGTTGGACTGCCGTTTCTCTTGGATTATTTGAGCTGTTCTTGCCATAATATGGACATGGTATTTTACCAAATAAGGTTATCTTTTGTATATCACCCCTATCTTGTCACAACACAACGGATTGGCTCAAATGCATCAAGGAAAGGAATTCCACACATTTTTTACTTTTAACAAGGCACACCTGTTAATTGAAATGCATTCCAGGTGACTACCTCATGAAGCTGGTTGAGAGAATGCCAAGAGTGTGCAAAGCTGTCATCAAGGCAAAGGGTGGCTACTTTGAAGAATCTCAAATATATTTTGATTTGTTTAATACTTTTTTGGTTACTTCATGATTCCATATGTGTTATTTCATAGTTTTGATGTCTTCACTATTATTCTACAATGTAGAAAATAGTAAAAAAAATAATAAAGGAAACCCCTTAAATGAGTAGGTGTGTCCAAACTTTTGACTGGGACTGTATATTTATTTATTTTTTGCTCAGAAAACTTGGGTGGGGGGGCAAATAAAAATGGACCGCCAGTTGGGGGACCATAGCATATGAACTAACAGGATATTATACAGCAAACGCAATTATCACAGCACATAGGTTGTAAAATGGCTATTTTTTCCTGACTTGGCTTCCCCAGTGATTTTACCCACGCACCGCTGCTTGCCCTTCGCTTCATGCACACTTTCTCATACTTGGGTGCCACCGAGCATGCCTTGTCAGAGAAACCTCCGCTAGCGCTTGGATTAGGCTGGGCAGCCGCTAGTGGTCGCTATGGATCCTCAATATCCATAGCTTCCAAGTTCGATATAACTTCGTTGTGAAAAGTTGTGCCTACATTGTGAAAACATTTAGACTGCGTTTAGACAGGCAGCCCAATTCAGATTTTTTCAATCTGATCGCCTCTGAAAAAATCTGATGTAAAAAGATGTGATTGGTGAGAAAATACAAATGAGTGGAAAACAGATCAGAAATGGACTGCCTGTTTAAACGCAGCCTTGATGTTTACTAATTGTACACAAGAACCACACACTTCCTCCATTCAATCCTAACTTCGAAAAAGATCATGTACTTTCGATTTTCATATCCACACCCCTCCGGTGACGCAATCATCATTTTCAACGTTGGACATTTTTAGCGAGCTGTGTAGATCCTGAAAACAGCCGACGCCTTTTATCATTGTAAAAACAACAGACTTGAACAAAGGTAAGTCATTATCAACTATAAAGATATAAGAATTGAATATGCCCACAAGATGAATAACTTTCTTAGCAAATGGGTTGAAGTACATTTGAAATGGCGGGGGAAAAGGAGGGGAAGTGAAGTCGCGTCAACATTTTCTCGACCATAGCATAATGACATTTTTTATGAAACGACAAAACTTTCATTACTTAAGAACTTCTTAGTTGTTACATTTAAGATAACAAATGACCCAGGTAGATGTTATGCACGAAGTTGCCACATAGGCTATTACAGTAGATATTGCCAGATATTACAGTACACGGCCTGTTGACTATAGTATCTTCTGACCCGGTTGTTTTGTTAAGAGCCGCGCTTGCGGAACGTTTTTTGGAAACACAAGGAACGTATCTTCCAGATCAGAGAGAAATCATTTTCATTAAAAAAAGGTTAAATTACTACACACCTTTATAGGGTTAGTGTTCCCACACATCCAAATAGATCTCCAATATACATCGCTTTTTTATTGAAGACATAGGTGGCCACCTGTTCTAATTAGCTATCTAATGGCTCCGAACACCTGTGTGTAGTTGTAACTGGGGAGGAAGTGTAGTTCCTCAACTGGAGGCACGCACAGCTGTGCAAAACTCTACAGTAAATGTATTTTTTTTATTTGAAGGATTCTTTCACGCTGATATAAAAGATAAGGGGCATATCAACTAGAGGTCGACCGATTATGATTTTTCAACGCCAATACCGATTATTGGAGGACCCCAAAAAAAGCCGATGCCGCTTAATCGGCCAATTTTTTTGTATTTATTTATTTGTAATAATGACAATTACAACAATACTGAATGAACACTTATTTTAACTTAATATAATACATAAATAAAATCAATTTAGCCTCAAATAAATAATGAAACATGTTCAATTTGGTTTAAATAATGCAAAAACAAAGTGTTGGAGAAGAAAGTAAAAGTGCAATATGTGCCATGTAAGAAAGCTAATGTTTAAGTGCCTTGCTCAAAACATGGGAACATATGAAAGCTGGTGGTTCCTTTTAACATGAGTCTTCAATATTCCCAGGTAAGAAGTTTTAGGTTGTAGTTATTGGAATTATAGGACTATTTCTCTCTATATGATTTGTATTTCATATACGTTTGACTATTGGATGTTCTTATAGGCACTTTAGTATTGCCAGTGTAATAGCTTCCGTCCCTCTCCTCGCTCCTACCTGGGCTTGAACCAGGAACACATCGACAACAGCCACCCTCGAAGCAGCGTTACCCATGTAGAGCAAAGGGAACAACTACTCCAAGTCTCAGAGCGAGTGACGTTTGAAACGCTATTAGCGCGCACCCGGCTAACTAGCTAGCCATTTCACATCGGTTACACCAGCCTAATCTTGGAAGTTGATAGGCTTGAAGTCATAAACAGCGCAATGCATTGCGATGGGCTGCTGGCAAAACGCACGAAAGTGCTGTTTTGAATGAATGCTTACGAGCCTGCTGCTGCCTACCATCGCTCAGTCAGACTGCTCTATCAAATCATAGACTTAATTATACCATAATAACACACAGAAACACAAGCCTTAGGTCATTAATATGGTTGAATCCGGAAACTATCATCTCGAAAACAAAACGTTTTTCTTGTCAGTGAAATACGGAACCGTTACGTATTTTATCTAACGGGTGGCATCCCTAAGTCTAAATATTCCTGTTACATTGCCCAACCTTCAATGTTATGTCATAATTACGTAACATTCTGGCAAATTAGTTCGCAACGAGCCAGGCGGCCCAAACTGTTGCATATACCCTGACTCTGCGTGCAATGAACGCTAGAGATGTGACACAATTTCATGTTAGCAGGTAATATTAACTAAATATGCAGGTTTAAAAATATATAGTTGTTTATTGATTTTCAAGAAAGGCATTCATGTTTATGGTTAGGTACATTGGTGCAACGACAGTGCTTTTTTCGCAAATGCGCTTCTTAAATCAACACCCGTTTGGCGAAGTAGGCTGTGATTCAATGATAAATTAACAGGCACTGCATCGATTATATGCAACGCAGGACACGTTAGATAAACTAGTAATATCATCAACCATGTGTAGTTAACTAGTGATTATGTTAAGATTGATAGTTTTTTATAATATAAGTTTAATGCTAGCTAGCAACTTACCTTGGCTTCTTGCTGCCCTCGTGTAACAGGTAGTCAGCCTGCCATGCAGGCTCCTTGTGGAGTGCAATGTAAGGCAGGTGGTTAGAGCGTTGGACTAGTAACAGGAAGGTTGCAAAAACGAATCCCCGAATCCCCCCTGAACAAGGCAGTTAACCCCCGTTCCTAGGCCGTCATTGAAAATAAGAATGTGTTCTTAATCTGACTTGCCTAGTTAAATAAAGGTGTAAAAAAATAAAAAAATAATCCGCAAATCGGTGTCCAAAATACAGATTACCGATTGTTATGAAAACTTGAAATCGGCCCTAATTAATCGGCCATTCCGATTAATCGGTCGACCTCTAATATCAACATATGTTTCGAAACCGGTTGGAAAGTCATGATTGTTGATTTCTTTTTTACTTTAAAACACAGCATCGGAATTGTATACTGAACAAAAATATAAACGCAACATGCAACAATTTCAAAGATTTTACTCAGTTACAGTTTATATAAGGAAATAGTCAATTGAAATAAATTCCTTAATCACTAATCTATGGATTTCACATGACTGGGAATACAGATATGCATCTGTTGGTCACAAGTAGGGGTTTGGAACAGAAAAAGAGTCAGTGTCTGGTGTGCCCACCATTTGCCTCATGCAGCACGACACATCTCCTTCACGTAGAGTTGATCAGGTTGCTGATTGTAGGCTGTGGAATGTTGTCCCACTCCTCTTCAATGGCTGTGCGAAGTTGCTGGATACTGTTCGGAACTGGAACACACTGTCGTACACATCGATTCAGAGCATCCTGCACATGCTCAATGGGTGACATGTCTGGTGAGTATGCAGGCCATGGAAGAACTGGGACATTTTCAGCTTCCAGGAATTGTGTACAGATCCTTGTGACATTGGGCCGTGCATTATCATGCTGAAACATAAGGTGATGGCGGCGAATGAATGGCACAACAATGGCCCTAAGGACCTCGTCACGGTATCTCTGTGCATTCAAATTGCCATAGATAAAATGCAATTGTATTCATTGCCCGTAGTTTATGCCTGCCCATAGCATAACCCCACCGCCACCATTTGTCAATCTGTTCACAACATTGACATCAGCAAACTGCTCGTCCACACAACGCCATACACGTGGTCTGTGGTTATGAGGCCGGTTGGACGTACTGCCAAATTCTCTAAAATTATGTTGAAGGCAGCTTATGGTAGAGAAATGAACATTCAATTCTCTGGCAACAGCTCTGGTTGACAGTGCTGCAGTCAGAATTGCACGCTCCCTCAAAACATGGGTTTTTCATGCTAGCAGTTTAATTGAGTCTAGCAGGGTATTTTTGGACAAGCTGCTGAATTTGATAAACTAATTGGCTCATCAACCCTCTACCAGTTGTCTGTAGAAGCACACACAGTACCTGTGCAAGTGCAGGTTCTTCATTTCACTTCTCACATTATGAAGCTTACTGGTAGTACCCAGTCACATGTTGTTATTACAAGCACACAAAGACAAGAGACCAAAGCCTTTTGAGTCACTCACTGTTGTGCAGCAAACACCATAGCATAGTTACAGTATTGAATTCACAACTAAATGTTTGCAGCTAGATATAACTATTAAGTTAACTGTCTAAAATGTGTTAAATGCTCTGCAGTTGGGCATGTGGATTGCTGACATAGTAGCTAGGTATCTATCAAGTTTCACTCCATTGATCTTCGTGCGTGTGTGCACGTGGGTGGAGTGGGATTTTTGGAGTAGCGAAAACCTTTTTGTTAACATGATATCCTTGCCGGGCCCATTCCCATTCACATTGCGATAGCAACGTTTTTCATTTTGTGAAAACAAGGAAGAATCGACTTTCCTTGCTAGTTTTTTTGTTTTACCTTTATTGAACTTGGCAAGTCAGGTAAGAGCAAATTCTTATTTTCAATGACGACCTAGGAACAGTAGGTTAAGTGTCTTGTTCAGGGGCACAACGACAGATTTCTACCTTGTCAGCTCGGGGATTTGATCTTGCAACTTTTCGGTTACTAGTCCAACGCTCTAACCACCAGGTTACCTGCCGCCCCCTACTTGCTAGTAGTAGCAAGCCTGCAGCCACTGAGGTATAATAAGAACTGGAGACTGCATCCAAGATGTCCACCCGTTATTTTCTAGGTAGATCTACTCACGTTCACATACGCCGATTCATGGACCGTGTATATCTGGGTTGCATCCTGTTTATACGGCCAACAACACATGCGCGCTAGCGCACAGGGAGCAGCGACGACGTCATCCAAAAACATGGCAGACATTGGATGAATATAACATTTTAATATCTTCGGCTGTAAGTGATGGGAAAAAAATCTGCCTCAACGACAATTATTTGAATAATTCAATTCATGCTTTGTGCACAAAGGTGATGACAAAAGTGTCTTATTAGGAATTTTCTAATCTGATTTATGTATGTGGCCATCAATATGGGAATTCTCTTTCTGGGCCAGGCATCAGTTAAACTGCAGTATCCAAACAAAACTGTAGAAACAGTCGAAACGTGCTTTTAGACCAGCCTGGCTAAAAACATAACAAGCTAGCTAGCCTTTGTGAAATAATCAGATTTATAATGAAAAAAATATGGAAAATATTCTTCTACATGCCGGTGTAACCTAAAACATGATCCCAGTTTGATATGCTTCTTGTGTATTTATTCCCATATTATTACTTACCCTCTTGCTCTTTTGCACACCAGTATCTCTACTTGAACAACATCATCATCTGCACATTTATCACTCCAGTGTTAATGCTAAATTGTAATTATTTCGCCTCTATGGCCTATTTATTGCCTTACCTCCCTTACTCTTCTACATTTGCACACACTGTACATAGATTTTTCTATTGTGTTATTGACTGTACGTTTGTTTGTGTGTAACTCTGTGTTGTTGTTTTTGTCACACTGCTTTGCTCTATCTTGGCCAGGTCGCAGTTGTAAATGAGAAATTCTTCTCAACTGGCCTACCTGGTTAAATAAAGGTGAAATAAATAAATACATTCCCATATCAGCTAAAAATAGAATGTCATCATGTTTTGGTCACAGGAGGAAAAAAAGCACATGGCTAGCTAGTTGACTACAGCAGGTTCTACCATTTCATAATAATAACTAGTTATTACTGTAGTTATTACCTTTAAACTAAATACCTTTTTTGGGTTGATTCTTGTTGTTTGGTTTATTTACTGTTTGAACAGTCGCTGAGATTATATTTGGTTATCAATGCAAAATAGGTTACTTTAATGTGGGGATGGCATTTGACATTTTTGGGTACTCAGTTTTTTTTACACAATGCCTGCGCTGGAAAGAAATGTGTGCTTATTTATCTATAGGCCTGTGTCAACATGCCTAATTTATCATAACCATTAAAGATAAGAAATCCTAATTGCTAAATTGCCCCATATATAGTACCAATCAAAAGTTTAGACTCACCTACTCATTCCAGGGTTTTTCTTAATTTTTTACTATTTTCTACATTGTAGTGAAGACATCAAAGCTATGAAATAACACATATGGAATCAATCATGTAGTAACCAAAAAAAAGGTTAAACAAATCAAAATATATTTTATATTTGAGATTCTTCAAAGTAGCCACCCTTTGCCTTAGTGAGAGCTTTACACACACTTGGCGTTCTCTCAACCAGCTTCATGCGGTAGTCACAAATGCACATTTGTACAACCAGCTTCACAAATGCACATGTACAAATGGAACACTAGAGGCAAAGCAAATTAACATTGTCTTCAAGACAAAATAAATAAAACAATTGGGACAAAATGTAACTGTGATCTCTGGTTAAAGAACGAGCTTTAACGTTTGGGTACTCGATTACTCATGCCCATCCCTGCTTTGATGAATAGTTGATATAGCCTATAGATCAGATCATGGAGCCAAGTGACAACACTGCCCCTACTGTGGAAGGAAGGATACAGCGTGTCTTAATTTTCAGGTAGTAAAAAAGTAAGTAAAATGCCAGAGCCTATTACAAAGAGATGCCCCTTTTGTTATGAAAAATTACATTGCAACACTCCGAATCGTACGTCTGCGTAGAGCTTGTAATAAGCTTAAGTGGTTAGCATTTTGCAATCAAGCTCATCTTGGTAACTGAAGTGAATCCCCTCCTGGATCAAGAGGCTTGCTGTCTAATATTTGTTTGAGTAGCATTTTTGAGTTACTTGTATGAGCTGGGATGTCTGTACTCCAAATAGTTTATGTAAAAGGTTTGCATGTTAGCATTAGCTAGCATTTGCTATGGGATTTTACATGTACTTGTTAGCATTGATAACCTTCTGATTGAAAATAGCGCCCCTTGTGTGTTTTAGTGCCAGTATTACGGTATGGCACAAAGTCGGTATGGGGGGGTTATACTTGACTAACATATGGAATTGTTTTAAGATGGTCATACCATGGATCATTTAGCTATTTGATTTAGAATTTAAGGACCCTGTAGGTATAAAAATATATATATTTACAAATTGTTTGATAAAATATAGAATTTGCCCATAGAAACACATTAAATGACACATTCATAAATGGCAAAACAGTCAAAAAATGTATCCGAAGGAATAAGATTTTGAAGTGTCTGTCTTATATCTATGAGATATAAGAAAGCTCAGATTTCTAATTTTTGTATATATTTTTAACACATATTTAACCCATTCATTTTTTAAACTGATACCTGGTTACCTTCAGACGAGTCCTGTGACACTTGTGGGGGTCGTAGAACAAAACAGAGAACAGCATCAGTGACGATTAAAAAGTGAGTATGCCCACTGAAAAGAATAGTGGGTATACAGCGTATAGCCCCCACTACACCACTGGGCTAAAGTCTTCAACTCAGGGACCAGACGCGAACCTGATGAAATGACTAAGAGAAGCAATGTCCTTCTCTATGTCCATGATGCATTTTTAACCCCAGAGTAAATAGCTGTTGTCTTTCTGGCGTGTGAAGGATGTGTTGCTATGCACAGAGGCCTTCACCCCCTCTGATACCCTGCGTCATTCACTCATTGAGACATTCATTTTTTATTCCCATGAGTTGCTTGCTAGTCACTGAATGAATGCCTCGTAACAGTGCTCTGTGAGGGACTGGGGGGCCCAGAACTACTGGTAGGTATCCAGGGATGGCGGAGGCATACTGGTGTGTTAAATTATCCAGGTCCTGCAGAAGATGGAGACCTCGGCTGTCCTTACTCAAGCCTCTGGTATTCTGCTAATCTGAGTGGGCGTATATGAGTCAGTGGTCATTGTGTGTCTGTGTGTATCCTTCCTGAATCTTTTCAGCAGTTCCATCTGCAGCCGTTCCTCTATTTGTTCCTTTCTTTGTTGTATCCTCTACAGTCTACATTCACTCCCCCAGAATCTAGCTGCCATTTTTGGATCCCCTTTCCACCCCTCCTCCCGTTTCTGTCCTTTCTGCCCCCACATTCTCTCACTCCTCCACCAAGATTCCAACTGTCCCCCACCCCTCTGCTCACTGAGTATCATGCTCATGTTTTTCATGCATGTGTTTTCGATAGGGAGTCGACAGGTCCCTTAAGCACAATTACATTGTCACATTGACAGTTAGGCCGGGGCCTACATTGTTATAACAAAATTGTTACATTGCTGTAATAACACAACATGGAGAAATAACAAACTGAATCTGCACACAGTTTACCAAATGCTGAGTACAGCTAGGGGAGGACTAACTTTATATATCACAATGACTGGTCCCCATGGTCAGAGTGGTTTTCTGGGCTGTGGAGTGCAGCTCTACAACCTATCATTAGCCTGTAGTTTTCATAGTTTAACCTCTTCAAGAGTTTTTTAAGAGGGCAAATTACTTGTGAGTGATCCATCAAGGCCAGAGGATGTAGGCTAATCCCAGGATAGAAAATGATAACATTCACTCTGTTTAAGCGATCACAAGTAAAATATTTCATATTACTCAAGGTCAAATAAAGCAAGAGTCAAGGGTGATGATAAATTAATATACTGTAGGCTACTTGCTTTAAGCTGTCACTCACTCCTATGATTTGATACAACAGTTGGCTGTTTGACATGTACAAATGTGGTCCCTGAGTTTCATTGCCCTTTAGTGGCTCTGTTCTGAGTAATTTGTTGTTCCTCTCTCAAAAAAAGAGGAAACCAAAAAAAGGAACTGAGATTTTCCCAAACTCAAAAAGGAGGCCGACCTTATCCCTGCTATAAGTTAAAACCTCACAATTCTCACATGTAATCCTCATGGGTCATTCTGATGTTTTATTTATTAAAATGATTATAATAAGAAGGGAAAACAGCAGGGGCTAAAGGTTGGGAGTTCAACGCACCATAACTAAAAATCATAGATTATAGATTATACAGACAGAGGGGATTGATAGCAGCATCACTGATTTATGGGAGCACATAACTTTGGTTATATGTAGAACAGAACCATGGTGTTCCTGTTGACATGATTGATGCGACTACTCTGGCCGGATGGAATCAAGTGGCTTATTCATGTATCATCGTTTGCTTGGTATTTGACCCTGAGTGTGTTTTAAGAGCTTAACCCTGAACCCTGACCCCTTTCTGCAGCCCCAACGCATCACAATGAGAGGCTTAAAGTGTGGCCAAAGAGTATAACATAGTCTAGTACATAACTAAGACATGGCCCCTTACTTTGGGGAATTAGATCTTCAGGGTTTGTTGTTTTGGTCCCAAATGAACATTTGAAGAGTTAGACGGGTTAGATTTGGACACTGTTGAGTGCGCTTTTTAATAATGTGCTCTAATTTTCCCATTATTTAGGGAGTGAAAATGGGACAGAAAGACACTGAGCATGAGCGAGAGAAAGAGAAAGTGCAGAAAGAGCAAGCCAGCAGGGAAGGGGGGGGGGGGAGTGAGATGGATTTCCCGTAAATCACCATCAACCAATCACAGCTCCTACCCAGGTTGGCAGTGGGCCAGTGGGATCAAGCGACACCAAGCAACCGAGATACACAGCAAGATTACAGAGTGAAGTAGAGAGAGAAGAGAGATAGAGAGAGTTGAACGAGACCTATATTACAGAGAGTGAGTTATCATTTGTAAGGATAGGGGTATATACTAGCAGAATATTTGACTTCAGTTTAGTTTAGTGAAAAACGGATAATCAGAAGAGACTGCAGACCTGCAATTCAGACCTGCCTCTGTCGGTAGGTCTATGTTTCCTTCCTCAATGTCTATTTTTCCGTCCAGTTCTTTGTCAAAGGGCCTGTTCTTACTACCGTCCCACTTGATTTCAGTTGGGGTGTGGTGCTGTGTTTTGGAGGAGGGGTACGTGTGCGGATCTCTCGCTTTAGCAGGAAGTGATGATCAGTGAATGAGAAAGCTGGTGTGCCTGGTCAGAGTCTGGGTTAGACAACGTGTGTGGAGGAGGGAACAGAGAGATAGACAGGAAAGTGGAGAATAAGAATAACAGTAACGAGGCTATATACAGGGGGCACCGCTACCGAGTCAGTGTGCGGGGGTACAGGCTAGTTGAGGTAATCTGTACATGTAGGTGGGGGCGAAGTGACTATCCATAGATAACAAACAAACAGCAAGTAGTAGCAGTGTACAAAAGTGTGTGTGTGGGGGGTCCAAAGCCTCTCTGGCATTTCTCTACTGAATTAAACATGCTCAGATCAGAGGAGTGAAAGACATACTCCATGCTTGATGCTTGTTAACTGACAATAAATACAGGAATACAGCATACACCTATATACTGTTGTTGTACAAACATAAATTATGCCATGTTTGACCAGTCTAGCTCATTGCATCTTATCCCAGCAGTTTGCATGTGTATTTGATTTTGCATACAGGCTGTCAGAGTTTCAACTTTACATTTTTTTATCTTACCTTTATTTATTTACCTTTATTTAACCAGATAGGCAAGTTGAGAACAAGTTCTCATTTACAATTGCGACCTGGCCAAGATAAAGCAAAGCAGTTTGACACATACAACAACACAGAGTTACACATGGAGTAATACAAACATACAGTCAATAATACAGTAGAAAAATAAGTCTATATACAATGTGAGCAAATGAGGTGAGATAAGGGAGGTAAAGGCAAAAAAAAGGCCATGGTGGCGAAGTACATACAATATAGCAAGTAAAACACTGGAATGGTAGATTTGCAGTGGAATAAAGTGCAAAGTAGAAATAGAAATAATGGGGTGCAAAGGAGCAAAATAAATAAATAAATAAATACAGTAGGGGAAGAGGTAGTTGTTTGGGCTAAATTATAGATGGACTATGTACAGGTGCAGTAATCTGTGAGCTGCTCTGACAGCTGATGCCTAAAGCTAGTGAGGGAGATAAGTGTTTCCAGTTTCAGAGATTTTTGTAGTTCGTTCCAGTCATTGGCAGCAGAGAACTGGAAGGAGAGGCGGCCGAAGGAGGAATTGGCTTTGGGGGTGAGATATACAGTGAGATATACCTGCTGGAGCGCGTGCTACAGGTGGGTGCTTCTATAATGACCAGCGAGCTGAGATAAAGGGGGACTTTACCTAGCAGGGTCTTGTAGATGACCTGAAGCCAGTGGGTTTGGCGACGAGTATGAAGCGAGGGCCAGCCAACCAGAGCGTACAGGTCGCAGTGGTGGGTAGTATATGGGGCTTTGGTGACAAAATGGATGGCACTGTGATAGACTGCATCCAGTTTATTGAGTAGGGTATTGGAGGCTATTTTGTGAATGACATCACCGAAGTCGAGGATCGGTAGGATGGTCAGTTTTACGAGGGTATGTTTGGCAGCATGAGTGAAGGATGCTTTGTTGCGAAATAGAAAGCCAATTCTAGATTTAACTTTGGGTTGGAGATGTTTGATATGAGTCTGGAAGGAGAGTTTACAGTCTAACCAGACACCTAGGTATTTGTGGTTGTCCACATATTCTAAGTCAGAACCATCCAGAGTAGTGATGCTGGACGGGCGGGCAGGTGCAGGCAGCGATCGGTTGAAGAGCATGCATTTAGTTTTACTTGTATTTAAGAGCAGTTGGAGGCCACGGAAGGAGAGTTGTATGGCATTGAAGCTCGTCTGGAGGGTTGTTAACACATTGTCCAAAGAAGGGCCAGAAGTATACAGAATGGTGTCGTCTGCGTAGAGGTGGATCAGAGACTCACCAGAAGCAAGAGCGACATCATTGATGTATACAGAGAAGAGAGTCGGCCCAAGAATTGAACCCTGTGGCACCCCCATAGAGACTGCCAGAGGTCCGGACAACAGGCCCTCCGATTTGACACACTGAACTCTATCAGAGAAGTAGTTGGTGAACCAGGCAAGGCAATCATTTGAGAAACCAGGGCTGTTGAGTCTGCCGATGAGGATGTGGTGATTGACAGAGTCGAAAGCCTTGGCCAGGTCAATGAATATGGCTGCACAGTAATGTTTCTTATCGATGGCGGTTAAGATATCGTTTAGGACCTTGACCGTGGCTTAAGGTCCTCAACGATAAGGTGTAAATCTTGGCAGGTGTTGTGCAACATTGTTTTGTGCTGCTCAACATATATTGCGCCCTCCAACACACACTCCTTCTATTCTGTGGAACTGAGGCAGGCCTGTTCCTTGAACATGCCATGTAGCAGTCTTCACAGCACGACTACTTCCTGGTGTTAACGACACAGTTGTAACTGTCAAAACAAAGCCGTGATCGAGTTTCCTGTCTCAGTCGCTCACCGCAAAACATGAAGTTTCAGCAGAGAAGGAGCTGCGATCAAGTTTCTGTATCAAGCATACACTTCCTCCATGTTGAAAAAGTGATATGTTTCAAATCAAATTTATTGGTCACAAAAAAAAGAATTGCTTTGGAACGAGGCGCAATACAAGGCAGAGATAAACAATTACTAGATTGACTTGTTTCACCGCCACACAAAGCCGGCCATTGTTCCGTTCTTAGCAGGTGCAAAGTTCAGTTGACATGAGGGAGGCTCTTTCCAGAAGTGAATAAGCTATACTGGGGTTTTTGATTACCCACTCGATGTCCCTGCAATCACAAGCTCTGCTCCACTCTCTGCTAATGGACAGGTGTGAGGATCGCTTAGATCTTCAAGTTGGTTGTTGTGGAGATGTGCTTCAAATTAAGTGCTGTACACTGAGCTGTTCAAGGACGGACCGTTTTGAATAGTCCAACCAACAGCGAAGTTAGTAAACAGGATTAAACCATGTTTTATTCTGAATTGACATAATTTTCTGTTTCCTTCTCCAGCAGGTGAGATGGCGGTGAGGCGAAGGATCTTTAACTCGACCAGACCATTCTCAGGGTCACCCCAAATAGAGCTGAAGGGGTCTTACCCAAGCCTTCCCAGCCCAGAAGACAGGACGAGTGACGAGGAGGGGAAGGAGAGCAAAGGGGACTTCATGCCTAGTTTAAAACCCAGAATAATTAAAGTCCTAACGATAGGCACAGCAGAACAAGTGGGTGAAGCAGGTCCACTGAACTATCAGAAGAACTCGTTCATAGCCCAGGCTGAATGTGAGTATACTAAGGACGGGTGATACTAGTTTTGATAGGGTTAATTGCAGAGAGAGAGAGAATGGCACCAAGCTAACACCTGCTGTCTGTGCTTCCCCAGGTGAAACCCAAGACTCCCAGCAGTTCAGCCCTTCCTGCTCCGAACGCTCCTTTGTCGCGTCCCCCAACTGCTTAATCAACCGGTATGACCTCACTTATCCCCTAGTACACACTCCATCATTATCTCACCTTACAACTCTCTCAATCTTTGGGTTTCTTCTTTAGCTACAAAGCATTAGTTAAACCACTAATGTCTTCTTACAATTTTCGGTTTTCGTGACAGTACTGTATTCACACAGGCATTGCTGTTGTGTCTTCCACAGGGACTCATCAGAGCACAACAATGTGGCGTGTTCCAACGCAGCCTCCAACCAGGACAAACCAGGCTCCCCGGCCCACCGCTCACCCAGGAAGAAGCCAAGGAAGAAACAGAAGAGGAAGGAGAAGAAAGAGGAGCAGAGGGAGACAGGGAAGCAGAGACAGAGACGTAGAGTACCTTCTGGTGTCCCTGAGCAGGAGACCCAGACTGGCAGTTCTCCTCAACTGATCCAGACCCAGGTAAGATGAGCACTCTCCCTGTAACATCCTACCGTCAGACACAAAATGGATGACGTTGAACTCTAGTTGAACTTGAAGTGCCTTTCTTGTGATTCATAGTCTGTAGTATGAACCGTAGACAGTCTCATATAGTGTTTGAGCTTCTATCAGCAAACATCCTAGCACAAACATTAGCTTTCCAACCGGGAGGAAGTGATTCAGAGAACTCTTGACTGTCTGACAAAGCTTCCTTTCAGGTGTCCACAGTCTTGAAGCCTCACCCACACAGATAGGTGTCTGTGTCAGTATCATTACCTGGAGGTGAAAGCTCTTTCCTGGCAGACAGTCACCTTTAATCACCTGGTGGTTGGTTTGTCTTTTTCCCATTTAACAGGACGCTTCAGAGCACCAAAGTAACATCAGCACTTCCTACAGTAGCAGTATCCCGAGTTTAGAGGCGCATGACACAAGACGCCCTTACCCCCTCCAGGACTGCAACAGGGACCCCAGCCATTCCCACCTCTACTGGGGCCCCCAGGTGTTTAGCCCCCCCTCCAACCTCTCCACCTATGGGCAGGAGAGTGACTCAGACTCTCCTCTCAGCAGTGTGGGAAACTGTTCGTTGGCCCTAGCAGGGCTCAGGGGCAGTGTCAGTCAGGAGGACCGATGCTACGCAGGTCCCTTCTGCAAAGACTTCTGCAAAGACGTGGAAAGGGATGTCAGGGAGAAGGAGGGAGAAGTCTCAGAGACTGACACCAACGAGGGCCTGATCTTCAATGTGGTAACTTTCCAGACTGCAGTAGTTGTCAATAAATGTGGTTGTTTACTTATGGCTTTTTCTGATTCTTCCTTATTAACTCAGCCAATTGTTATCTCTCATTTCCTATTAGAATATTCAGCCTGTGAATCATGAGTACAAGGAGGGGAAGGACTACAGCCTCTGCAAGTCTATCAACACAGGGTCATACGGGGAAGTGCACAGTGTGCAAGACAACAGAACACACTTCAAATTTGGCGCCAAAAAGGTACAACAGCACTTACACTATGTGTATACATTATCTGTGTGTTGTCTCTCTCTATTGGTAACTATTAAAGTCTCTCCTCCCTCTCCTTCCTCCCAGATTCTCCTGAAGAGTTTTAGTAGTGAGGAAGTGGGTACGTGGAGTGCCCTGAAGTCTCCTCGCGTGGTGGAACTCTTCGGAGTGATCAGAGAGGGGCCCTACGTCGTCCTCTTCATGGACCTCAAGGCTGGTGAGCTATACACTATACTGTACTTTGATCTCAGGCAGTGACCTAGACGCTAGTTATGTGCTGGCCAGCTGTTTGTTCACCCGCACCCACCCGCAATTGCTAATAACCCATCCGCAACCGCCAGACTATATGTGATAAAGTGACAATCAGAGGCCTGCACCTGACCCTAACCCGCTATAATATAGAAAAATGCTGTAGGCTACAGTCAAAGACGGTGGAATGATTTTTTGACAAGGGGTGCAGATTTTCTCCTGATTTTAGATATGTTTCAGCTTATAATTTCCGACATTTTGGTAGACTATTTGTTAGTCAACTTGTCTATAACTAGATACATGCAGCTTCTCTTCTGTCATTATATGTTGCCCTCAAAGACTAAATTAACCCCTGCTCACCAGATTGTCATAAATCAATAGAATGAATGCTTTAATCTAGTTGACATCGGTAAAGTTTTTCTCTGTCATCTTCTTTCGTGGAGCAAAAAGGTTTAGGGACCAAAAAATAATGAAAGGAGAACGATTTTCTGTGCTAAATTTCCAAATGACATCAGTTTGACTGGTTGTAAGGAAATAGAAAGCTGTGAAAACGACCCAACATGTTTCTGATAAGATTTCAGTTTGGCTTGGATGCATATTTAACGTGCTTGAAATACTATCAGCTTTTATGATGCTGATAAAGATAGATACCATCTGTAGAGGTACTAACTGAGCATTTGCATTCTCTCAAGATGCTGAAAGAAAGAAATCATATTTCTCCACTCCTGTTCCTGAGTCAGAATTTTGCCTACATTTGGTGTATCATTTTACTGCAAGAAATCCTTAATTTTGCAGGAGTTAATATTAAGGCTATGTGAGAGGTTATAGACCTACAGTCAGTGTCCAGATTTCAGTTTACATTAAACCCATCTGAACAATAGGCTACAGTTCCCATGAACTTCCTGATTTGAAATCCCCGTCTTGTGACTGTTGAATTTGAATAGCTCCTCACAATCATCACACTTTTACCACTTCACCAAATATTTTCCCAGCATTACTTTTCTGGCCCTCCTTTCTCTTCAACATTTCAAAGCTTTTCTCTTGTTGAATTAAAATCTGTGGATTGACGTACATTTTTTGGCCCGTTTCAAAAAGCATGTGGTTATTGTCATGTAGGCTATTTGGCGCGTGTACAGTTAGACTCCTAGGTTTATGCACTAATGCCAGGTAGCCTAAAATAATTAAAGAACAACCTCAATGTAGCCTATAGATATAAATTGTGCAGGAATTATACATTTATGGATTTTTTAAAGGTATTGTTTTTTTTTATTCAACCCGCCCGCTACCCACCCGCCCTTCATCCACACAATATTTAATGACCCTAAACCCGTCCGGGTTATGAGTCAACCAGGGCATCACTACTAGACGCCTCTGTTAGAGTTGCTCGAAGGACGCCTCAGCTCACCACTATGATTTTGAGGTGATTTTCCATCACCCACTGACCCCTCCTGCCCTCTTCTCTCTTATCTGCTTCTAGGCTCTGTGGGTCAGCTTATTAAAGAGAGGGGTCGGCTACCTGAGGACCTGGCCCTGCACTACCACTGTCAGGTCCTGGAGGCGCTGGAACACCTGCTGAAGAGACGAGTCCTGCATCTGGACATAAAGGGTAGGCCGAGACATGAGATAATGAAAATGGCTAACTTATGAACAAAACTACAGCAGAAGGTTCATAAAACCCACGGTAACTGAATGCCTGGGCACGTACACTGACTTTTACTAGGCCTTTTCAAACTAGGTTTGATTATGGTTTTTGATTATGGTGTTTGATTATAGTGTTTGATTATGGCAGCTATTAAAACAGTAGTTAGAAGACTTGTGTCTTGACAGTTGACACATGTAAAGAGAAATAGAAGAAGCAGACGTTCAGGATATTCCTATTTTGATTCCTATTTCGCCTTGGTGAGAGTAAGTTCTTTCTCGGCTGTTTTTGCAGTTGTTATGTGGAACACAAGAGTCGCAGATCGTGTCTTGATCTCCCGCACCTGTGTTGTGAAACCAGAGCACCACAGGCTGAGAACGCGCCAAGCCGGGAATTTCCCACAGCGTGACTCACCGCTGCTCTTTAGAGGGCGCATGCGCTCGCCAGCCAGAGAGAGGGAGAGAGAACTAGAGGAAGAGAGAGAGCGACAGAGCAAAGGATAGACAGTTGGAACCACATGGCTCAGTGCTCAGACGCCACCTGGTGTGAGATATGCCACACCACAGGCACAGATACAACAGGGAGATTTTGCCAAGTCACCTGCTGCCTGTCTATTATGCTATAAGCCCCAGATTCATTCCTTCCCCAACAGCTGTTTCTTAATAGCCAACATGACTTGGATTTGACTCTCTTGTCCCCCTGGTTACCAGAACCTTGACCCGTCTGCATAGCTACAGTGCTGCTAAATATGGCTGTCTCATCCCAGGATTATAGAACAACAATAACCAAATCCAGTATATAGCCATAGATAACATGCCTTCCTGTTTGTGTGTGTGTGTGTGTGTGTGTGTGTGTGTGTGTGTGTGTGTGTGTGTGTGTGTGTGTGTGTGTGTGTGTGTGTGTGTGTGTGTGTGTGTGTTGCAGCGGACAATGTGTTGCTGTCAGAGGATGGGAGGGACACTTTTCTGTGTGACTTTGGACACTCGGAGAGAATGGACATTGGTGGACAGAGCCTAAGTGCATCCCAAGGAGGTAGCAAAATATGAACTCAAACCCCCACTAGACAAAAAAGAGGGATACACTAAAAACAATAAAGTGTTTGACCTGGTTGTCATGTCTGAATGTAAATAATAAATAATAAACTCTGTGTACGTGTGTGGAAGCAGATCTGAAGGGGACTGAGACACACATGGCCCCGGAGATTGTGAAAGGGGAAACCCGCCGCGGAGCCAAAGCAGACGTGTGGAGCAGCTGCTGCATGTTACTGCACATGCTCAATGGCTGCCAGCCCTGGACACGATACTACTCCCGCCCACTGTACTTCAAGGTATCATTCAACACAACACCACCCTGTCTTCATACTTGACATGTGACACATATGTAGCTTTTGATGTTTAAAAAGAAAATTGTAGCCGATATTAGACCTCCGATTGGATTGAATCTTCATGTCGTGGATTGATTGTTCATGTGGCTACGGTTACAGATAGCCAATGAACCACCGCCTCTGAGGGAGATCCCGCCCGATTGCAGTCCCTTCACTGCTGATGTCATAAAGGTGGGACTACAGAAGGAGCCAACCAAGAGGGCCTCCGCCTCGGAGCTCAAGGGAAGAGCAGCCAGAGCTCTGAGAGAAGGTGAGGGTGTAGCACCGCCACTGTTTTTAGATCAGTTCTTAGATGTTAAAAACTGTGGCTGTTAACCATGTTCATTTGAATACTGGCTAACAAACCTACTGCCTTTAGATCAGTCCTTAGATGTTATAACTGACTAACAAACCTACTGTGTGTCTTTAGTGGGAGGACTCAGCAGCCCCATCAGAGGGTCCTATAAGGAGCCCCTACAGATAGATGACAGCCCCAGCCAGTCTAGCCAGCCTTTGCCTCCCTTCAGCAGAGACACCTGCTCTGAGGAGAGTCCTGAGCTATGGCTGGAATCCATGAACCCAGGGAGCAGGGAGCTGAACAATGATGAGGAAGAGGAAGGCAGTGAGGCAGACACTGAGGAGACAGCCTCATCTCCAGACTCACCTCGCTCTCTACTGACACAACTCCATGAATGGCAAAATCCCAAGATGGCCGATGTCACCTCCAATGTGTCTGAGCTTGAACTGCGCAAACTGGAGAGAGGTAAGGGTTGTTGCAACATTCTGTGTGTTTGCTGTCTGACAGTCTGTGTGTCTAAGTTCATTTTACTTGATGTATATCTTTGTGTGTCTATATCAACTCAAGTCAACTCCTCTGTTCTTACCGCTCCTCTTCTGCTTGTCTGCAGAGTTCTACCTGACCAGTCTGTCTCAGCTGCACTCAGCAGAAACCCAGGAGCAGCTACTGTCCTGCCTGAGCAGCAGTGACTGTTACTCCAACAGGGACTTATGGGACAGAAAGGTAACCCACCATACAAGCCTGCCATACCTGACATGTTAGATAATATGAACAGCTGTAGAGTGTAATGTGTTTCTGTGGGTTGGTATCTGGGTCTCTCAGATCACATTAATCAGCCCATTCACGGTTCTCCCTTTCTTTTCCCTGTCTCCCTCCTCCTCCCCTAACTATAGGACTCTGGCCGTTGGTCCATCAGCCCAGGTGATGACCTCAGCTCTGGCGTGTTCTCCTACAACAGCCAACCGGACGGACAGATTCTCAGTATGGACTGGCTGGTTCACCAAAGCCACCTGTCTCCACCCCGATGCTTTGAGGGTGAGTGACATCTCTGGTTAGCTGACCCTGGAAGGTGCTACAGGTCAGGATGTTTAGATAAGAGGATCATGTCATATTGTTTCCCACTGGATAGGACCTCATTCCCATACAGATATCACTCATGCTGAGAAAGCATGTGCAGTGCACTCATGTTGGCTGTTTCTCTGCACTGTGATTGGCTCAGGAGTTGACGTCTGCATCACGGACGTAAATGGGCAAAGCATCCGGATCCGAGAGAAACGCAGGGTGAAGGTGGGACACATCGCCACGGGGATCAGCGACCAGGTGAGTGAGGACTCATGGTTGAGTTTTCAATATGCCTCCCCTGACAAGTCATGCACAATCATATTTTCATTTTGATGCGCTTGTCCTTTTCACAGGCAACTACACGCAGGCCTTCATTACACCAGCTTACACCTGTGTGTCTCTCTCTCTCTCCCCTAGATCTCTGAGAGGGTGTTCACCATGGAGACTCAGGAGCGGGAGCCTGTGGCCCATGATGAGGAGGTGCAGGACTCTGGCCTCCTGCTCCGCTGTGTCCCTGCTCCTGACTACTGCCAGGCCTGGAGATGGAGGGTCAAGGAGGGGGTGCTGGAGACTCGTAACTGAGCCATCAACTCCCCCCACTCATCAGTAGCAGTCTTATCAAGCATCAGGACTGTGAACTCACTCTTGTAGGCCTGTCTCAGTCAATCCTGCTTTTTATCAAACTGTGTGTTATGTATAATCCTCGTAAGGATCGTACCCTTTTTTTTCAATTTTCGCCTAAAATTACATACCCAAATCTAACTGCCTGTAGCTCAGGACCTGAAGCAAGGATATGCATATTCTTGGTACCATTTGAAATGAAACACTTTGAAGTTTGTGGAAATTCTCAATTAATGTAGGAGAATATTAACAGCAGGGGTTCAACCTTTAGAACCAAGTTCCTATATTTGATTATAAGAATGTATTTTATCAAACAAAACTATGCGAAATTGTATCTCTGGGACCCTCAGGATAACAAATCAGAACAAGATTACTGAATGTAAGTACATTATTTACCTTCAGAGGTGAATGTATCAAACCAAGTGCCGTGATAAGTTTTTTGTTGTTGTGCACTCTCCTCAAACAATAGAATGGTATTTTTTTCACTGTAATAGCTACTGTAAATTGTACAGTGCAGTTAGATTAACAAGAATTTAAGCTTTCTGCACATATAAGACATGTCTATGTCCTGGAAAGTTGATGTTACTTACGTCATTCTAGTCACATTAACGCACGTTAGCAACAATCGTCCCGATATTGGGACACCGATCCCGTAGAGGATAAAGGGACAAATGTCATGTGTTTCTTATAAATGGATATCCCTGTAAATTACAGGAGCACACACGTGTGGTGTTTGTGTTCTCTTTAGAGAAAATGGTTAATGTGAATAAGCTACAACTGCCTTTTCTCAAAGGTATGGAAAGTCCAACAATACTGTAAACCTAGCATCATTTTTTACACCTATCCAAAAACAACAGCCCTTTTCTGTACTTAGCTAGAGCACACCCAGCAATAGCACTGAGCCAATAGGATGTTAACATGTCAACCCTGTGTACCTTACAGTAACATGGAATCATGTCATGAAATAAAAGCTGTACTCCGGAGTATTTCATATCCATTTGCTGATCAATAGGAAAGTTTAAATCCAACTACTACTGGACACTCTCTTTAGATATAATGCTTCCAGTTGAGAATTAGTGTACAAGCAGGCAGTAGTTTTAAATTCATCTCATTCACACCCCACAATCTTTCCCCAAATATGTCACAGCTTAATAATGATCGCAATCCATAAAACGTTTTTATTTTATGTTCATATTACAACATACAAAAACAAACCAGTGTCACTGCAAAAAGATTGTTTTGGGGGACAAGAGTTTTACAAAAGATATAGAAAAAGTGGAAAAATGTGAATATCAAAGCAATTTATTGTAGAAAAGAAAAAGGACCAAGGCACTGACAACTTAAAAGAAATAAGAAAGCTTACTTATTTAACACATTAACAAGGTGTATAAAAAGAGCATTTGATTGTGAAGGATTATGGTATAGTCTACTTTTAAATAGCCCACCATAGAATACAGTACTTTGAACACTATGCTGAGAGAGAGGTAAACATCTGTGAGACAAGGACAGTGCTGTGTGTGTCTGCAGTAGAATTGCACACACGTACTTGGAACATCTGTTGATCCTATGACCACAAGTAAATAATCACAGACACACACCCCAAAATGCATACTCCAGCAAAGAGATACCATGAAGAGACGGATGGAGAATGATCAGATAGGAAAAAGGAGAGACTCAATGGAAGAAAAGTACAACAGAAAAAAAGCACAGCAAGAAAGCATAGGAGATTCTCATGGCTAACCTGAGGGAAAAAATGTCATAAGACCTAAGCAACAAAATGTCATGCAGCGACTTGTTTGTTTGCAAGAAATAAAAAATAATTTAATTAAAATATGTGCCCTGGCCGAGTCTCTACACATCTCTTTCCATCCTTCTCTCTGTGCGGTCAAGAGCTGCTCACATTTTTCAGCGGTGTAGGGAACAGAGGCAAGAAGAACCTTGAATCTGACTCAATCCTTTGCCATGGATGGATGGATGGAGGGTGGGAAAGAGGAGTGGTTCAAACGTTGCTGCTTTTCCATCCCCAACTATCTTTCCTCACCTTTTCCTTCCCCTGAAACACTTCCCATTTACTCCCACATCATGTCTGCCTCTACTAACCAGTTTCCCTCCCAGTCTTATGTCCCCCCCCTCTTTGTCCTTTCTTCTCTCAGGCTCTCCACCCCCTCACATCTTGCGGATGACCAGCACAGTGGTAAGAACTCCAGCGAGGAACACCCCCACGGTCTGCCAGGTGGGAGTGCCAAAGTAGGAACGGATTCCCTCCTAAAAATTAGGAAGAGACACCATTGTCTTCAACCATCACCACAATTTCAAAAAGACATTTGTAAAAAAACATGTATGAAACTTGTAAGTCAATGTGGGGAAAGCACATCTACTGATTCCTTACCCAGCCACCCTGATCCCTAATCCAGTTGATCACATGATCTCGCAGGTAGTCTGTAGCCCAGCTGATAATGGTTCTGATGATGTCAGGGACCTTGGTCAACAGAGCCTGAGGAGAGAAAGACGATGCTGTCTTATTACACAATGAAGAAGACAACTCATCCCAAAACGTGTAAATTGCAGTTCCATTCCAAGCACTGCGGTTTACAAGACAGTGAATCTATTCCGACTGAGATGAGCCCTGTTTCCTTTGTCTAACGGAGGACAAGAGAGCAAGAGAATGACAGAGAGAAAGGAGAGCTAAATAAAATACTACCACTGATAACACTCACCTTGATGACCAGCCGACAGGCAAAGTAGAAGAGTGCCACCACCCTGCCCCAGTTGAACTTTCCATCAGAGAAGATCTCACGGGCCACTCTCATAAAAACCTCATGGCTGGGCTGGAGTGCAGTATCATTTAACATACTGAAGGGGAAAACGAGATGCTCTGAGTATTGCACAAATTCCAGAGGTCAATTTAAAGTGAATATCTATTCAAGCAAAGAGCTGGAGTCCCTTTCTAAGTCCTTGGTTTAAGATACCTTTGGAGCTGCGTATTGCCATCCAGCTCATCTCCAATCTGCTGCAGGCACAGGGCCAGTTTCTTGTGGTTGGGGTCACACAGCTCACTCCCGCCCAACTGGGTCCGTGACACTGACAACTGAGTACTGCTGTCAGCATGGTGACGAACCCGCTCGTAGATGAAACTGCGAAGAGAGGGTCCCGGGTAAACAACTAGCTAGTATATTTTGATCCTTGTCTGATTAATCAGGCTGTAACAAACAATTAATTGGTATATACAGCCTAAAACAGTGCAACATCTTATAAAACATTCAGCCAGAATGTTGAATGAAATTACATTTCAACTTACTCTACTGGTTGTCTATGCAGTTTGTCCTTCAGACGCTCAATTTGAGACAAAATATCCACAGGAAAGTATTGTTTACCAGACTTTTTAGAGAGCTGGTAGGTCAGCTGAATGTGAGCAATGGTCTTTGGTTTGCTTACGCTTGGCTATTATTTACATATTGTGCAAGTGTTTACGTCGCATCTGTCAGTAGAATAAAAATACACACCAGAACCATATACCTACCGGCTCTCTAAAAAGTCTGGTAAACAATACTTCCCTGTGGAAATTTTGTCTCATATTTCGAGCGTCTGAAGGACGAACCGCACAGACAACCAGTAATGCAAGTTTAAATTCAATTTTATTCAACATTCTGGCTTGTAAGGAACATTCACACGATTTGGCACTCCAATGTTTCAGGCTATATCTACCGATTAAATTGTGTATTACAGCCTGATTAATCAGACAAATGTGAATAAAGAATAAAGATCAAATTCAGGAGTAAACATGAAGGTATACTCACTCTGTCAGTAATTTTTCCCCCAGTTCTAGTACCTGATCAGTTCCATTACCTGAGAACACAAAGCAGCACTGGAGTTAGTACTACCAGGACATAAACCAAGGGCAGGTAGAGGCAAAATTAGTATTTATTTTTTTTACCCCTTTTTCTCCCCAATTTTGTGGTATCCAATTGGTAGTAGTTACTGTCTTGTCTTGTCTCATCGCTGCAACTCCTGTACGGACTCGGGAGAGGCGAATGTCGAGAGTCATGCATCCTCTGAAACACAACCCAACCAAGCCGCACTGCTTCTTGACACAACGCACATCCAACCCGGAAGCCAGCTGCACCAAGGTGTCGGAGGAAACACCGTACACCTGGCGACCTGGTCAGCGTGCACTGCACCCGGCCCGCCACAGGAGTCACTAGTGCGCAATGAGACAAGGAAACCCTCCCTAACCCGGACGACGCTGGGCCAATTATGCGTTGCCCTATGAGCCTCCCGGTCGCGTCTGGCTGCGGCAGAGCCTAGGCTCGAACCCAGAGTCTCTGGTGGCACAGCTAGCACTGCGATGCCTACCACTGCGCCACCCGGGAGGCCCGGTAGAGGCAATTTAAGACAATGCCTATGTGTGGGTAGTCTGGCAAACACTGAATTCTTGAAGTCCTCCTGACTGAGTCACGTGGGTAGCGTCAGCCAGGCTAATGTATAAGTGTCTGTCAAATCGAAACTGGGCAGTCATAAATATATTATGTAATGGGCTAAACATGTTTGAAATGTGACACACAGATATTCTTGAACAAGTAGCTACTGAAGTATGCATGTCTCATGACCAGTTCAGTGTGACAATGTGAAATAAAGTTAAAACACCAGCTGGCTCATTTTCAGAAGTTGACTTGTCAGCTGACATTAGTAAAACGCTGGGCTGGTCCAAGATAGACAACTAGCTTAACTGTAGTACATGATGTTTCTGGAATGACAACAATTAAGTATGAAGTACAAAGACTCAGACTGCCACATCTGGCCCTCCCACCCCAACATGAGGGCAGCTCCCACTCAGCCCAGTCCAAGCACTTCTGTGTCCTAGCACCCCAATGGTGGAACCAGCTTCCCCCTGCACATATTCTGATACTCTTTAAAGGGGTAGGGTTTTAGAGGTTATCTTAAATAATCCCACAGCCCCCCCTACTTTAGAGGGAAAATGTACTTTACTATGATTGTGATATGTGGTTGTCCCACTTAGCTATCTTAAGATAAGTGCACTAACTGTAAATCACTCTGGATGAGAGCGTCTGCTAAATTACTAAAATGCAAATTAAACACAGCTAGCTAGCTAGCACTCACATACTAGTCTGACTAATCAGTCTGTAATACACAATTAATTGGTATATAGAGCCTGAAACAAATGCCTACTAAATCATGTAAATGTTCCTTTCCAGAATGTTGAATAAACTTTAATTTAAACTTACTATACCGATTGTCTGTGTGGTTTGTCCTTCATCTGCTCAAGATTTGAGACAAAATATCCCCAGGAAAGTGTTGTTTAACAAACTTTTTAGAGAGCCGGTAGGGACAGTTGAAGTCGGAAGTTTACATACACCTTAGCCAAATACATTTAAACTCAGTTTCACAATTCCTGACATTTAATCCTAGTAATAATTCAATGTCTTAGGTCAGTTAGGATCACCACTATATTTTAAGAGTGTGAAATGTCAGAATAATGGTAGAGAGAATGATTAATGTCAGCTTTTATTTCTTTCATCACATTCCCATTGGGTCAGAAGTTTACATACCAAATACTATTTGAGTGTAGCATTTCCTTTCAATGATTTAACTTGGGTCAAACGTTTTAGGTAGCCTTCCACAAGCTTCCCACAATGAGTTGGGTGAATTTTAGCCCATTCCTCCTGACAGAGCTGGTGTTACTGAGTCAGGTTTGTAGGCCTCCTTGCTCACGCACACTTTTTCAGTTCTGCCCACAAATGTTCTATGGGATTGAGGTCAGGGCTTTGTGATGGCCACTCCAATACCTTGACTTTGTTGTCCTTAAGCCATTTTGCCACAACTTTGGAAGTATGCTTGGGGTCATTGTCCATTTGGAAGACCCATTTGCGACCAAGCTTTTAACTTCCTGACTGATGGCTTGAGATGTTTCTTCAACATATCCAAATAATTTCCCCTCCTCATGGTGCCATCTATTTGTGCACCAGTCCCTCCTGCAGCAAAGCACCCCCACGCTTCACGGTTGGGATGGTGTTGTTCAGCTTGCAAGCCTCCCCCTTTTTCCTCCAAACATAATGATGGTCATTATGGCCAAACAGTTCTATTTTTGTTTCACCAGACCAGAGGACATTTCTCAAAAATTACAATCTTTGTCCCCATGTGCAGTTGCAAACCATAGTCTGTTTTTTTTATGGCGGTTTTGGAGCAGTGGCTTCTTCCTTGCTGATCGGCCTTCCAGGTTATGTCAATATAAGACTCGTTTTACTGTCGATATGGATACTTTTGTACCCGTTTCCTCCAGCATCTTCACAAGATCCTTTGCTGCTGTTCTGGGATTGATTTGCACTTTTCGCACCAAAGTACATTCATCTCTTGGAGACATAACGCGTCTCCTTCCTGAGCGGTATGATGGCGGTGTGGTCTCATGGTGTTTATACTTGCGTACTATTGTTTGTACAGATGAACATGGTACCTTCAGGCATTTGGAAATTGCTCCCAATGATGAACCAGACTTGTGGAGGTCTACAATTCTTGGCTGATTTATTTTGATTTTCTCATGTCAGGCAAAGAGGCACTCAGTTTGAAGGTAGGCCTTAAAATACATCCACAGGTACACCTCCAATTAATTGACTCAAATTATGTCAATTAGCCTATCAGAAGCTTCTAAAGCCATGACATTTTCTGGAATTTCCCAAGCTGTTTAAAGGCACAGTCAACTTAGTGTATGTAAGCTTCTGACCCACTGGAATTGTGGTACAGTGAATTATAAGTTAGATAATATGTCTGTAAACAATTGTGGGAAAAATGACTTGTGTCATGCACAAAGTAGAAGTCCTAACTGCCTTGCCAAAACTATAGGTTTGTTAACAAGACATTTGTGGAGTGGTTTAAAAACGAGTTTTAATGACTCCAACCTAAGTGTATGTAAACTTCCGACTTCAACTGTATATGGTTCAGTACCAAGGTAAAGGTTGTTTTATATAGGATATTCGCTTGACTCGTCAATAGCTATTGAACCAAGCATGCCGTGACAATTAAAATATGTTCTAAATCTGGTTTAGGATGGATAATAATCCAGATCTTTTTTTTTGGTAATTTCAAATTTTCTGTTCAGATTACAATCTTCAAAAAGATCTAAGATTTACACACAAAAAAAGGTGTCGATTGTTCTCCATTCTCCCCTGATTCAGAATATAACGTTACAATACTCCATGTCATGGCATGCTTGGTTCAATAGCTATTGACGATTGAAAACCGAATATCCAAAACAAATGTTTGGGCTGTATATGTATATACCAATTAATTGTTTATTACATACTATCACATACATGCTTACAAGCTAGGTTAATGAGAAAATGAAACAAGTTAACTGTACACTTTTCCCCCAGTTGAACAGCTAACAATAATGTAGCTTTACTGGGTAACTAGCTTACCTAGTCATGTGTACGGGCATGTTTCAGAGATGGGATGGCTGGGTGTTATGTTAGCTAGCTGACTGGCTAGCTCGACGCGGCTGGGTCCAACCGACAACAAAACTCAATTATTTAACAAGTAAGCTAAATCGTGACAAATACTTTACGTTCCGGCTCACGATAATTACGATATCAGTACCACGGTTCCGTATCGATTGTGTTTATCATAGTTATGTCACTTACCTGAATCGCCTCCTCCCGACGGCGCTGCCATCTTGTACTAAGATTACTTTAGGTCTGCTTCCGCCTGCAGTCATGTGACATATGTTTACAGCACCAGAGGAGTGGCTTCGTTTTGCTCGTTCACGAATGCCAGCTTGCAACAGCACTACGTAGAAGGCCAATAATATTTATGAGTAGTCAACTTACAAAAGACTTACTACAGCAAGTTTAATCAGCAATGAATACAAACATTTTTGACACAAATGGAATCCAACGTTCCGCTTCTGCCTTACCCTTTCTTAAACGTCATATCCTGTCCTTTCTGACTTCTGTCCGTCGCGCGCATGCTTAGTTCTCTTTACGACTCGGCTGGCAAAGATGGCGGACGCACAAGTACGTTCAATTGAACATCGTGGCGTACAATAAATAGCGTCAATTAAGCGGAAAGCATGCGAGGAAAGTATCTCAAAGTAGACTGGGCCCGCCTGTCCTGCATCACTACTCTGGACGGTGCTGACTTAGAATATGTGGACAACTACAAATACCTAGGTGTTTGGTTAGACTAAACTCTCCTTCCAGACTCACATCAAACATCTCCAATCCAAAGTTAAATCAAGAATTGGCTTCCTATTTCGCAACCGATCCTCGACTTTGGCGATGTCATTTACAAAATAGCCTCCAATACCCTACTCAACAAACTGGATGCAGTCTATCACAGTGCCATCCGTTTTGTCACCAAAGCCCCATATACTACCCACCACTGCGACCTGTATGCTCTTGTTGGCTGGCCTTTGCTTCATAATCGTCGCCAAACCCACTGGCTCCAGGTCATCTACAAGCCCCTGCTAGGTAAAGTCCCCCCTTATCTCCGCTCACTGGTCACCATAGCAGCACCCACCTGTAGCACGCGCTCCAGCAGGTATATCTCTCTGGTCACCCCCAAAGCCAATTCTTCCTTTGGCCGTCTCTCCTTCCAGTTCTCTGCTGCCAATGACTGGAATGAACTACAAAAATCTCTAAAACTGGAAACACTTATCTCCCTCACTAGCTTTAAGCACCAGCTGTCAGAGCAGCTCACAGATCACTGCACCTGTACATAGCCCATCTATGATTTAGCCCAAACAACTACCTCTTCCCCTACTGTATTTATTTATTTTATTTTGCTCCTTTGCACCCCATTATCTCCATTTCTACTTTGCACTTTCTTCTACGACAAATCTACCATTCCAGTGTTTTACTTGCTATATTGTACTTACTTTGCCACCATGGACTTTTTTTGCCTTTACCTCCCTTATCTCACCTCATTTGCTCACATTGTACATACTTATTTTTCTACTGTATTATTGACTGTATATTTGTTTTACTGCATGTGTAACTCTGTGTTGTTGTATGTTGTCGAACTGCTTTGCTTTATCTTGGCCAGGTCGCAATTGTAAATGAGAACTTGTTCTCAACTTGCCTACCTGGTTAAATAAAGGTGAAATAAAAATAAATACAAATTGTGTTATTGTTCCAGACCCTGTGCTATGTGGAGCGCGTTGTCTGTGATCCAACTAGGAAGTCTGCTAACTAGGCCTTTACAGCATTGGATGTATGCTTCATCTGTAGTTGATCATCGAAGTATACTGATTTATGGCAGAGTTGATAGCTAAAACATGTCATTGCTAGATAAATGTATGCGCGAGAAGCTCAGTCCTCTTAGATCGGAAATCCCGTAATCGGGATCAAATTCGACAACATCAGGTGAAATCGGAGCGCGCCAAATACAAAATTGTAATATTAAACATTCATGAAAATACAAGTGTCTTACATTGTTTAAAAGCCTAACTTCTTGTTAATCCAGCTGCTTTGTCAGATTTCAAAAAGGCTGTACAGCGAAAACATACCATGGTGATAAAGAAATCACTTACCTTTTAAGATCTTTCTCTTTTTGCAATCCCAAGGGTCCCCGCTACATAACAAATGGTCCTTTTGTTCGATAAAGTCCTTTATATACCAAAAGTCAGTTTAGTTGGCGTGCTTGATTCAGTAATCCACCGGGTTCCCTTGTTCAAAATGAATCCCAAAGGTTACCAAAGTCAAACAACATTTCTAATCAATCCTCAGGCACCCTAATATGTAAATGATCAAATTTAAGATGGAGAAAAGTATGTTCATTACCGGAGATAAATAACGAAGTGTGCACCACAACACAACAGCCAAAATGGGAGCCACTTAGAAAAACTACAAATTCTAGCTCATTTAAAAAAAAAACAAGCCTGAAACTCTTTCTAAAGACTGACATCTACTGGAAGCCATTGGAACTGCAATCTGGGAGGTATAACTTTGATATGCCCATAGACAGCCATTATAATGAGTGGTGAGCTCAAACAACAACAAAAAAATCCCGATGGATTCTCCTCAGGTTTTTGCCTGCTATATCAGTTCTGTTATATTCACAGACATTATTTTAACAGTTTTGGAAACTTCAGTGTTTTCTATCCAATGTTACCAATTATATGCATATCCTAGCTTCTGGGCCTGAGTAACAGGCAGTTTACTTTGGGCACGTCAGTCATCCGAAATACAGAATACTGCCACCGGACCACAAGTTAACCCACTAAAGAAGCCAAAAGCCGCTAGGTGAGTTTTTACGCTAACTTGGCTGGCTGGCTACTCAGCTGTCTACTTTCTCAACTTGTGTATTCCAAATGTCATGGACTATATACGGCTATTGTTTTAGCTTCCTAGTTATTTTTCTCTGCTTTTGATTATAGCTAGCTGACTTTTCTGAACTTTCATTATGGTCAGCTTCATAGATTGTAAATCTTGCTAGTGCATCCTATCTGATCTACTGCTTTTCTGTAGTCAGGTCTATTTCAAAATGCACATTGATTTACCTGCAAATGATGTTTTTCTCACGATGGTCTTCCTAGCCTATGAGGCTCTGATGACACTGCCTAATGGCAACACTGATGCAGTGTAACTTGAAGATGGGTATTTTCAGATCCATGATGGAGCGACGGGTTAGTGTCTGCATAGATCAGTTTTTGACCTGGTGTTATGTATTTTCCCCACAGACGGAGAGGGCTTATCAGAAGCAGCCAACCATCTACCAGAACAAGAAGCATGTTCTGGATGGTGGTGGCAAGGAGGCCATGGAGAAGCTCCCACGCTACCACAAGAGTGTTGGGCTAGGCTTCAAAACCCCAAGAGGTGGGGGCGGAGCTAGCATGTTGGAGTGAACGGCTGTGTGTGAGGCTCCTGCAACTTTTTAGCGAAATAATCTAACTTAACCTACTTTATTGCACTTTTTACAACAAGCGTTTCTTTCTAATACAATATTGTAACTTTCTATGTGGAAATGCCGAGTAATAAGCGACCAAAGGACAATAAATCCACTTCGGAGGCCTACTCCCCGCCAAACAACGAGACAGACATGGCGGAAGGCACAGGTAACAACGTGACACTTACAGAACTTACCCGCGCTCTGGGAGAACTACGTGTTGCTATAGCTGAGGATCTTAAGGCTACTATTGCTGAACTGGACACTAAAATTGAGAGCACCGTTCGAACGGTCGCCTCGCAGGGCCAGAGTATTGTGGACCTTGAGAAAGCCTCTGAATTCAACGCTGGTAGGATCGACGAGTTGGAGAAGCTATGCACGTCATTGCAGGATAGTGTGCAGAGGCTTTCTGTGAAAGTGGTCGACCTGGAGGGCCGATCCAGACGTCACAACCTTCGCGTTGTTGGGCTGGCAGAGGGGATAGAGGCGGGCTCTCGCCCCACCGACTTCTTCGCCAAGCTATTGAAGGATGCAATGGGATCGGATGTTTTGGCTTCAGATCCCCAACTGGACCGTGCACATCGCGCCCTTGTCCCAGTGCCTCGACCGGGCCAACGTCCTCGCCCAGTAATCATCTGTTGTCACAGTTTCAAGACCAAGGATCTTATCCTGCGCGAGGCTCGACTGAGGGGCAACCTGTTACACAAAGGGCACCCCTTCCGTGTCTACGAGGATTATGCGCCCGATGTGGCAAAGCACCGCGCCGGCTACAGAGATGTCATGACCAAACTCTACAAACTCCATCTTCGCCCAGCCTTGCTCTTCCCTGCAAGACTAAGAATTACCCCGCCTTCCGGAGAGAAGATTTGGCTCTCCTCGGTCTCGGACGCAGAGAAGTTTATCCGGGAATATACGCCAATCCCCCGTACAGGTTAGAGTGCCTTGTCATTGTGTGATAGGGTCTGCTCATGGACTCGAACCCATACTATACCATAACGGGTGAAACCGTACTAAACGGTCTCGACAGGGCCTGCCGAACATGTAACACGCTGAGCTGACCAATGGAGGGCGGTTAGAGCTCTCATTTAACGTCAGTTTCACTTTAATTCCGACTGGGTTCGGGGTGGTGCCTGTTTGGGAGGCCTTCCAGGTCTGATCATTGACACTTTCGGATGGATATACTTATGTTCCCCCATTTTTGTTTTGTTTCGTTATTTATTTTTCAATTCTTACATTATTCCTATTACCATACCAGTTAGTTATTGCTTGCGGGGGTCTGGGGGTGATGGCTGGGAAGGGGCAGACGCAAACACCTGGATTGCAAGTTGATGTTTTGTGCTGTTCTGCCTTTGTCATAGCCTGGCCCGCTCTCACGATTAGATTCCCACCAGACCTCCGTGGTGCTTGTGTCTGTGTAGGTGTGCGTACATATAATTACTATGTGTACTTTATTATTAGTATTCTCTCTTAGCATTTTAGTATTAGGTATGTGTATATTTTAAATTAGTGTAGATTACTATTCTGGGGTGGGTATGTAGATGTGTGTGTGTGTGTGTGTGTGTGTCTGTATATATATTTTTTGTAATATTTATTTCTATAAGTATATATTTTTGGTTGTATGTGTATGCACGTGTGTACGTGTGTGTATGTGTATGCACGTGTGTACGTATGTGGGTATGCGTGTATATACTTGCGCATGGGTGTGTGTAGGTAGGTGTGCACGTGTGTATATATGTGCACGTGTGTGTGTGTGTATGTATGTATGTATGTATGTATATGTACAAGTGTGTGTATGTATGTATGTATGTAGGTATGTATGTATGTATATGTACGTGTGTGTATGGATGTATGTGTGTGTGTATGTGTGTATATAGGTATGTATGTGTGTATGTGTGTGTGTATATGTATATATGTATGTATGTGTGTATGTATGTATATATATATCACTATTGTTTTTTTAGTTATTAAAAATAATTTTTTAAATTTTATTTAGAAGGGGAAAAAAATGTATTTTTATTATTATTATTATTATTATTATTTTATTTTTTATTTTATTGGGGGGTACGTTCAATTTATCAAAATCCTTGTTCCCATCTCCTAACCCACAATATGTAATTGTACTGCTGTCTATGTCGGTTGCTGATGGTTTATGTTTAGACCGGCATTGCTTAGCAATGTAATCTTGTGATGCTATATCTTGCTTATCTCAGGGATTGACCCAAGATGAAGCTTAAGTGCACAATATGTTTAAGTTGCAACTTATTCTGTTTAGGTTTATTAGATGCTAATTGAACACTTTATTCGCGGGAGCCTCCTCAGTTCAGATGTTAGTAGAAGTTCTAGGATAATGAGAGGTGAACGTATAGTTGGGATTTTATTTTTGTTTTACCTCTTGTTCGAGGTCGCGCCGTGCTTTTTTGACATCGGCCAGACAATGTGTTTATTATTTTTATTTTCATGTTTTTTTCTCTCCTTTTTGTGTATGCCTGTTAAATGTGGGTTGATGGGAGGGGTAAATTTGGGGGAAAGTAGGGGAACAGGGTGGAAAGTAAAGGTGCTTGCAGGGGGGGAGGGGTGGGTTGGATACTGCTCGGGTGTAGGTGCTACATATGCTGATCATGATGGTTTGGTGCGCTTTCTTACCTTTTTAGTAACTTACATGCTATGCAGGCCACCATAGGAACTACAAATGAGAGGAGGGCGGGGCTTACATTCACTTCCTGGAATGTCAAGGGTTTAAATGAACCAATTAAGAGAGGCAAGGTCCTAGCCCACTTGAAAGCACTCTCGTCTGATATTATATTTTTGCAAGAAACCCATCTGAAAAACAATTCTCATAACAGACTTAAATGTAAGTGGGTGGGGCAAGTGTATCACTCTAACTTCTCTGCCAAAACGAGAGGCACAGCGATTCTGGTACGGAAAGGAATTCCCTTTCAACATAAAACCACTATTGTGGACAAAGAGGGTCGTTATGTGATCGTAATAGGAGAGATCCACTCTACTTCTGTAACTCTACTAAATATCTATGGGCCAAACATTGATAACCCCTCTTTTTTCCAAAAGAGTCCTTGCCCTAATTCCAGATATCTCCCATACTAACCTGGTCATTGGAGGGGACCTTAACTGTGTGCTAGACCAATATTTGGATAGATCCTCTACCCGGCGAACCCCTACCTCCTATTCAAGCGAATTCTTGAATACCTACATAAAAAATTCGAACTTATTTGATATATGGAGGATCTCTAACCCTACGGGTAGGGAATACTCCTTTTACTCTCATGTTCACAATGTTTATACTCGAATTGATTACTTTTTGGTTGATGCTAAACTACTCCCCTATACCTGTAATGTGAGGTATCATGATATTATAATCTCTGACCACAGTCCACTCACCTTCTCCCTGAGATTGGGTGACATCGTACCAGACGAGAGGGTCTGGAGGTTGAATCCTCAGCTCCTCACTGAACCAACATTCTGTGAACATCTTAAAGATCAAATTACATTTTTCTTTGATACCAACGACAACACAGAGACTTCCCCAGCATTATTGTGGGAAACACTGAAGGCTTATTTGAGAGGCTGTATCATCTCCTTTCAGACTGCCAGGAGTAGGCAAAACAGAAGAGAATTGGTAGAACTGGAGGGACAAATTCACTTACTGGATAGGGAGAATGCTAGACACCCATCTAGGGAGAAACATAAAAAAATGATGTCTTTAAAATTTAAATACAATCAGATCCTCTCTGCTAAAATTGCTAAATCTTTTCTCTATGCCAAGCAAAAATATTTTGAGTTTGGTGACAAACCACAAACTACTCGCCAGACAACTTCGTAAGAATGTGAGTGACCGTATGATTCACAAAGTTAAATCTGCATCTGGGGAATTACTCTCTTCCCCCAGAGACATAAATGACAGATTCCGTCAGTTTTATGAGACTTTATATACATCTAAAGCGGACCCTAACCCCTTAATTATGCAAAACTTTTTGGAGAACTGTAATCTTCCTGCCCTGAACCAGGAAGACTCTAACTTCCTGAATAAGGAAATATCTCTTGAAGAAATTACAGAAACAATAAAATCTCTAAAGAGTGGCAAGACCCCGGGCCCAGATGGATACCCGAGTGAATTCTACAAAACATTCAGCAACATGCTCTCTCCCTACCTACACAAAATGTTGGTTCAGGCCAACGAGGATGGAGTGCTCCCATCCACTTTGGATGAGGCGTTTATTACAGTTATACATAAGAAGGGTAAGGATCCGGAAGAGGTAGGGTCATACAGACCAATATCCCTCCTTAATACAGACCCAAAGATTTTAGCAAAAACTTTGGCTAACAGGCTGAGCACTTTAATTGGCAAATTGGTCCATTCAGACCAGACCGGCTTTATCCCTAACAGAAACTCATTCTTCAATCTCAGGCGCCTATTCAACATTATGTATTCTCAGAGGTTACCTAACGTGGACCTAGCCGTTATATCTCTTGACGCTGAAAAGCCTTTGACCAAGTTGAGTGGCCCTATCTATTCAAGGTCCTACAGAAATTTAATATTGGAGATGGGTTCATAAAGTGGATCCAGCTTTTATATAGGAACCCCTGTGCGAGAATACTCACTAACCAATCATTGTCACCCCGATTTAACCTTCACAGAGGGACAAGGCAGGGTTGTGCGCTGTCGCCTATGCTCTTCGCTCTAATTATTGAACCTCTCGCTCAAGCGATCAGATCTCACGCAGCAATACACGGCTATAATACTAAACATACTCTAAATAAGATTTCCCTATACGCAGATGACATTCTCCTCTATGTAACAGAACCCCAAGATAGTATTCCAGCTATTCTGGAGGTGATTAATTTGTTTGGTACCTTCTCGGGATACAGAATAAATTGGAACAAGAGTGAATTAATGCCCATTCGGTTGCAAAACACCTCCTGGCTAGAACATCTTCCACTTAAGCTATCTTCAGATAAATTTACCTACCTTGGAATTGTAGTTACCAAACAATACTCCTTACTATTTAAAGAGAATTTCCCCTCTCTGATGCAAAAACTTAAGGCAAACATACAATTTTGGAGAACTCTCCCAATTTCTCTGCTCGGAAGAATTAATGCCATTAAAATGGTCTTCCTCCCACAACTGCTCTACCTATACCAGAACATCCCAATATTCATACCTAAAGCCTTTCATAAACAACTGGACTCTATTATCAATCCTTTCATCTGGGATTATAAAACACACAGGATAGGTAAAAAACACCTCTGTAAATCCAAGCTGGAAGGAGGATTGTCTCTCCCAAACTTTATATTTTACTACTGGGCCGCCAACCTCCGCGCTGTTACGTTTCTGCTGGATGACGCACTCCCGCCACCCAGCTGGCTTAGTATGGAGCGAGAGGAGTGCCACCCCTTCTCTATTGGTGCTGTGATTCTGTCACCTGTCAATCTGGAGATTGTCACTTTACCGTAACAATCCTATTATACATAGCACAGTCCGAATCTGGAAGCAAATTAAAGTCCACTTTGATCTTAGACCAATATCATTCATGCTTCCTGTTGCCAGGAATCCCTCCTTTGCCCCCTCTAACCTCGATAACACCTTTGAGCGGTGGGGAGAGTTGGGGATAAGTACCATAGGGGATTTATATATAGGGGGAACCTTTGCTTCCTTTGAATCGCTGAGGGAAACTTATAATCTTCCCAGAAGTAACTTTTTCAGATACCTACAGATTAGAGACTATGTTAGAAAATACCTCCCAACATTTGGGAATGCTAAACCTTCCATGTTTGACGGATGCATAAAAATATGCCCCACCTCAGACAAACTGATATCTCGTATATATGATGCTTTTCAATCTGTTAGCGCACCCTCTACTGATGCCATTAAGGCAAAATGGGAGGAAGAACTAGGGACTGACATTTCGGTGGCAGACTGGGAAGATAGCTTGGTGTATATCCACACCTGCTCCATTAACTCCAGACATCGTCTCATACAATTCAAGGTATTACACAGATTACACTACTCCAAAACCAAACTGCATAGGATATTTCCTGGTACATCCCCTATGTGTGATAAATGTCAGGCTGAGCAGGGTACACTTCTCCACTGCTTTGCCCTATGCTCTAACTTGTATGGGTATTGGTGTGGAATTTTTGGGGTCCTCTCTGAAGTTCTGGAGACTTCAATAGACCCAGACCCGCTTCTGATAATCCTGGGAGTGTCCGATTCCCTAAACGGATTAACCAACTCCCAAAAACAACTCATCTCTTACAGTCTCATTTCGGCAAAAAAATTAATCTTGTTGTTTTGGAAAAAGAGGGAAGCGCCCTCTACCAAATTATGGCTCAGCGAATTGGCAAACACTGTACACTTAGAAAGAATTAGATATATTTTGAACAATAAATTATCAACATTTGATCAAATCTGGCAGCCTTTCCTCTCTTACTTGGACCAGGCGGCGCTGTGAATTTGCACTTAACGCACTCTCAATTGTCATGCGGTAATCTACCTTTGGGCAGCGTGTGCTGGCCCCGCCACCCGAGCAGTTGGGAGGGGAATAGGGTGGAATAAGGGGGGATAAAGTGTGGTATAAGTGGGGGGGCTACATCGACCCTTTTTTTTTTGTTCTTTTTTTTTTCTCTCCCTTTTTTTTTTTTCTTTTTTCTTTCTACCTGTCCTTGTTTTGTATGTCTTGTTTTGTAATATTTGTTTTGTGCCCAGAACTCTGGGTCTTTTGGTTAATGTCTGCTCTCTTATGTTTAGATAAGAACTGTAAACTTGTCTTTTATACCTATACACCATTCTTGTGTATGTGTTCAATAAAAAATATTTGAACAAAACCCCAAGAGGTAACTTACCCAATGGCCTAAACTGTCCTAAAACTGCAGTTGTGCTCCTTATGGGCAGTATGATTAATTTGTTGAATTATCTTTGGAATACAGCCTTGTCTCTAGTAGTCAATTAGCTTGTATGGTTAACTGCTCTTTGCAAGCTGCTAATGTTTTTCTCACGATGGTCTTCCAAGCCTGAGGCTCTGATGACACTGCCTAATGGCAACACTGATGCAGTTATAGGAGGGCTTTTGGCATCCATACTGAACAAAAATATAGATGTAATTTGTTGGTCCCATGTTTCATGAGTGGAAATAAAAGATCCCAGAAATGTTCCATATGCACAAACAGCTTATTTCTATGAAATGTTCACCAACTTGTTTACATCCCTGTTAGTGAGGATTTCTCCTTTGCCAAGATAATCCATCCACCTGTGGCATATCAAGAAGCCGATTAAACAGCATGACCATTACATAGGTGCGCACAATTAAAGGCCACATTAAAATATGAAGTTTTGTCAGACAATGCCACAGATGTCTCAAATTGAGGGAGCTTGCAATTGGCATGCTGACTGCAGGAATGTCCACCAGAGCTTTTGCAACAAAATGGAATGTTAATTTCTCTAACATTAGCTGCCTCCGTCGTTGTAGAGAATTTGGCAATAGGTCTAACCGGCCTCAACTGCAGACCACGTGTAACCATCGTCTGAGACAGCCAGATTTGCAGAGAACCTAACATGTATTTTGTTTCTACAGGCTATTGACGGCACTTACATTGACAAGAAATGCCCCTTCACTGGAAATGTCTCCATCCGTGGTCGTATCCTCTCCGGTTAGTCTTTACATTTCCTTGCTGTTTGTTTTGGATGTAAAAGTCAGCTTTGGCATTTAGAGCCCTTTATGACCAACTGTTTTCTCACTGAACTGCAAATGTTTTTCTCACGATGGTCTTCCAAGCCTTCTGGTTATGACGACAACGCCTTATGGCATTACTGATGCAACGACCCAAACCCCCTGCTCACCCTATTCAACGGTCTACTCCTATCCCTAGATCAGTGCTTAGATGTATTCTAAGATTGACCACACATTGACTTGATTCTGCCTTTTCAGGCGTGGTGACCAAGATGAAGAGGACCATCGTCATCAGACGTGACTACCTGCATTACATCCGCAAATACAACCGCTTTGAGAAGAGGCACAAGAACATGTCGGTCCATCTCTCACCTGCCTTCAGGTAAGAGGATCTCTGTCATACTGTTGAGCCTTTCCAACCTCTCTTCCTTGCATGTGTTTTTCTCGCGAGGCTGTATCCAATAATTGGCTGATCGTGCCTTTCCTACTGCAGGGATGGCTGTAACTCACTGTTGCACTACAGTTGAAGTTCCATTAAATCAGATTTGATGTTGGCTGCAAATGTTTCTCACGATCTTCCAAGCCCATGTGGCTCTGACGACACTGCCTAATGGCAACACTGATGCAGTTGTCATACCAAGAAAAGCACAGCTTAATAATGATCGCAATCCATAAATCATTCTTATTTTATGTTCATATTAAAACATACAAAACCAACAAGTGTAACTGCAAAAATATTGTTTTGGGGGACAAGAGTGTTAACAAAGATAGAAAGTGTAGAAATGTGAACAAAATAAAAGCAATTTATTGTAGAAAAGAAAAGGACCAAGGCACTGACAACTTAACAAATAAGGTAACTTTCTTATTTCTTTTAACACATTAACAAGGTGTATAAAAATAGAATTTGATTTAAGGATTATGGTCTGCTTTTAAATAGCCCACCATAGAATACAGTACTTGGAACACAATGCTGAGGTAAACATCTGAGCGGACAGTGTGTCTGCAGTAGAATTGCACAAACATGTACCTGCAACATCTGATCCTATGATCACACATGCACATATAAATGATCAGACACCCCAAAATGCATACTCCAGCAAAGAGATACCATGAAGAGACGGAGGGAGAGAATGATCAGATAGGAAAAAGGAGAGACTCAATGGAAGAAAAGTGCAACAGAAATAAAGCACAGAAGGAAAGCATAGGAGATTCTCATGGCTAACCTGATGGGGGGGGGGAAATGATCAGTTCATAAGACTTAATCAACCAAATATCATGCAGTGACTTGTTTGTAAGAAATACAAAAATTATTAAAAGATGTGCCCAGGCCGAGTCTCTACACATCTCGTTCCATCCTTCTCTCTGTATGTGCGGTCAAGAGCCGCTCACATTTTTCAGCGGTGTAGGGAACAGAGGTAAAGAACCTTGAATCTGACTCAATCCTTTGCGAGAGGAGTGGTTGATCAGGTCTAAACATTGCCGTTTTTCCATCCAACTCTATTTTTCCTCACCTTTTCCTTCCCTAGAAACATCTTCCATTCACCCCCACATGTCTGCCTCTACTACCCAGTCTTATGTCCCACCCCTTAATGTCCTTCTCACAGGCTCTCCACCCCCTCACATCTTGCGGATGACCAGCACAGTGGTAAGAACTCCAGCGAGGAACACTCCCACAGTCTGCCAGGTGGGAGTGCCAAAGTAGGAACGGATTCCCTCCTAAAAATTAGGAAGAGACACCATTGTCTTCAACCATCATCACCACAATTTCAAAAAGACATTTGTAAAAAAACATGTATGAAACTTGTAAGTCAATGTGGGGAAAGCACATTTACTGATTCCTTACCCAGCCACCCTGATCCCTAATCCAGTTGATCACATGATCTCGCAGGTAGTCTGTAGCCCAGCTGATAATGGTTCTGATGATGTGGGGGACCTTGGTCAACAGAGCCTGAGGAGAGAAAGACGATGCTGTCTTATTGCACAATGAAGAAGCCAACTCATCCCAAAACGTGTAAATTGCAGTTCCATTCCTAGCACTGCGGTTTACAAGACAGTGAATCTATTCCGACTGAGATGAGCCCTGTTTCCTTTGTCTAACGGAGGACAAGAGAGCGAGAGAATGATTGAGGGAGAAAGGAGAGCTAAATAAAATACTACCACTGATAACACTCACCTTGATGACCAGCCGACAGGCAAAGTAGAAGAGTGCCACCACCCTGCCCCAGTTGAACTTTCCATCAGAGAAGATCTCACGGGCCACTCTCATAAAAACCTCATGGCTGGGCTGGAGTGCAGTATCATTTATCATACTGAAGGGGAAAACGAGATGCTCTAAGTATTGCACAAACTCCAGAGGTCAATTTAAAGTGAATATCTATTCAAGCAAAGAGCTGGAGTCCCTTTCTAAGTCCTTGGTTTAAGATACCTTTGGAGCTGTGTATTGCCATCCAGCTCATTTCCAATCTGCTCCAGGCACAGGACCAGCTCCTTGTGGTTGGGGTCACACAGCATACTCCCAATCAACTGGGTCCGTGACACTGACAACTGAGTCCCGCTGTCAGCATGGTGACGAACCCGCTCGTAGATGAAACTGCGAAAAGAGGGTCCCGGGTAAACAACTAGCTAGTATATCGTGGACTACAGGAAAAGGTGGGTCGAACTGGCCCCCATTAACCTCGACGAGCTGGAGTGGAGCGGGTTGACAGTTTTCAAGTTCCTTGGTGTCCACATCACCAACAAACTATAGGGTTCAAACACACCAAGACAGTAGTGAAAAGGGCACGATAACACCTTTTCCCCTTCAGGAGACTGAGAAGATTTAGCATAGGTCCCCAGATCCTAAAAGTTCTACAGCTGCACCATCAAGAGCATCCTGACCGGTTGCAACACTGCCTGGTACGGCAACTGACCGTAAGGTGCTACAGCGGGTAGGGCGTGCGGTCAGGAACATCACTGGGGCCAAGCTTCCTGCCATCCAGGACCTATATACGTGGTGTCAGAGGAAAGCCCCCAAAAAATTGCCAAAGACAACAGCCACCCTAGTCAGACTGTTCTTTCTGCTACCACACGGCAAAGAGTACCAAAGCGCCAAGTCTAGGACCAAAAGGCTACTTAACAGCTTGTACACCCAAGCCAAAAGACTGCTGAAAAATTCATCAAATGGCCACCTGGACTATTTACATTGACCATTTGGTAAATATTTTCTTAAACAATAATGCAGTTCAAGAAAGAGTTAAGGGCTTGTAAGGTCTGTTGTATTCTGCACATGTGACAAAGTTTGATTTGATATGTTATCCTTCTCTAATGAATTGGTATATACAGCCTGAAACAGAGTGCAACAGCTTATAAAACGTTCAGCCAGAATGTTGAATAAAATTACATTTCAACTTACTCTACTGGTTGTCTGTGCAGTGTCCTTCAGACGCTCGAAATTTGAGACAAAATATCCACATAAGTGTTGTTTACCACACTTTTTAGAGAGCTGGTAGGTTTGCCCTTGCCAGCTGAATGCGAGCAATGTTTGGTCTTTGGTTCACTGACGCTTGGCTATTGTTTACATATTGTGCAAGTGTTTACGTCGCATCTGTCAGTAGAATGAAAATACACACCAGAACCATATACCTACCGGCTCTCTAAAAAGTCTGGTAAACAATACTTCCCTGTGGAAATTTTGATCTAAATTCCGTGTGGCTTAAAACCTCTTAAGGATCGGTGTCCCGTCTACAGGACAGTTGTTGCTCAATATACATAATGTGACTACGTCATTTTAAACACTTTTTTTCCGGTACACATGTCTTATATGGGCAGAAAGCTTATTCTAACTGCATTGTCCAATTTACAGTAGCTATTACAGTTTAAAAATACCATGCTATTGTTTGAGGAGTGCACAACAAAACACTTATCAACAAACAAAAGAGGAATAGTCACATGCAAACAAGCATACAATTTACATTGCCAGGAATCCTAAACAAACAAATCATATTCAATAATACAAGTTTTAATTGCCTTTTTGTTTTTCATTTGTTAAAGTAGTGCCATTGTTTAGACTCATTTATAAAGTGAAAAAAGTTAGGTTTTGAATTAGACCATTTGCATTTGTGAATATGAAATTTACCTAGTATTATTAGCAGTTGAATTAAATATACTACATCTTTATCTGTCAGAATTTCTGAAATAAATCCTATCAAAACCATTATAGTACAACCGGTCCTATTTTTTTGTAACAATTCTTTGTCAATCCAAAAACATTCTACTATAAATACAGGCAAAAAACAAATGCAAAATGGTCTCCTTCTCCATTCCACAGAAATCATTCATTCAATTCAGCTTGAATCTTTCCAAAACATGTTTCACAGGATACATTCTATGTAACATTGTTACTGAAACAATATTTGTTAGCAATTTTCCATGCTTTCCCCCATTGTATATCACCATAGATATTTGACCAAAAGAATCTTGCTGAGGGAATTGTAGTATGAAACAATATTCCTAATCTGTTTATTACTACATTTATCTTTGATGTTAATATTGCCAATGAATATATTTTAATGTAAATCAAAGTAATTACACCTTGCTTTAAGGAAGCTGGTAACTCCCCTTTTTCTATTGATTCTTGAAACAGCAAGAATGAAAGGAATCATTGAATGCTTATTAAACCATCATTTCCAGGGGACCTATTGTCCTTAAGGCTTTTAATAGTCTTATCTCAATTTCAGATAACTCATCACAAAAATCCCTGAAATCATTGTCTAAGAAAAGATCCATATTGGAAGTTGGCTGGGCTGATGTATACAGATTCTGATAAAACTGGGAAACATGCTGAGAGATTTCTTTTGGATTTTCATTGGGAGTATTATTAATCATTAATTTACATATGGAAGTCTTTTCGCCTGCCCTCTTTTCTAAATTAAAGAAGTATTTTGTATTTCTCTCTCCCTCTTCCATCCATTTTCGTCCTGATCTTACAACCGCTCCCCGGGGCCTTTACCTCGTAGATAGTCTAACTGCATTAGCAATGATGATAGCTCCAGTAATTCCTGATTAGTTAGTTCAGTTTTTTAAGTATGATGTCATATTCCCTTCTCTCTTGGCACGAGCAATTTCTTTCCCCATTGAAATAGCCAAAAGCCTTTATTACATTTTACTAGCTCCCAGTAACTTCCAAACGTATTCATAACACAGGCACAATTCTAGTATTTATCAATAATTCCTGCTACTTCCTCCTTAAATACTTCATTCTCTAGTAAAGACTTATTCATTTTCCAGTAACCTTTACTAACTTTTTTGTTGTTGACAAACCGTGCATATTTATCTTTATTGAGATCCCTTTGTGGTCTGTTAGTCTCAATTAGTATGCACAAAATATAGTATGCACAATCGATTTTATATCCACTCATTCAACTTACAAAGAAAGAAATGTGAAAATTGAACGCTAAATGTTTCAACCAGTCAAATTAGGTTGGTATTTATTCCTCAAACACTCTAAAAAGTAACCAACCTTTGCTATATCATTCTGCATTCAGTATATCCTTGGAAAGCCAATTTTAGCGAGGAAGGCACGACATAGTCAATCCAGTGAACAATCTTTGTCCAATGACCACCTATCGTTTTGAAACCTAGATAGCTTTACAGAAACCGTTTGCGCTAACCTCGTGCGGTTGCGAGTCGAGATTTATGCAAGAGCAGGTCACAAACTAGGTGTTTTGCAAATGTTGAACTTACAATATGGCTACTAATACTGGAAAAGCTAAAAGTCCAAGTATAGAGGTTGGATGATATTCTAGCAGAAATCTACCGGGACAGTGTCAGTTTAGACAACATCTGAAGGAGAGGACGCGACCTTAGACTGGTGAGTGAAATACGTTTATTTTTCTATTCTCATGCTAATGCAGTTTGAATGGTTGCATATTATTAATTTGATTTCTGAAATTTTCTTTGATTGCTATATGTATATCGTTAATGAGATGTGTGTATGAATAGCAAACAAGGCACTCGAAAGGCACAACATGTCAAAGTCAACCTACAATACACATTGGGCTCCCGAGTGGCGCAACACACCACAGTACCTGGTTCGAATCCGGGCTGCATTATATCCGGCTGTGATTGGGAGTCCCGCACACAATTGTCCCAGCGTCGTCAGGGTTTGGCGTCATTGTAAATAAGAATTTGTACTGACTTGCCTAGTTAATAAAAAAATAATAGGTATACACTTCACCACAGTGTTCCTCTATATGTTTATTTGATGTATTGCTAAAATAAAGGCTCAAAATAAAACTTGTTCTCACTTTTTTTTTTATCTTCAAATTGTGGTTAAGACTGATTTCAGAGACCACATTCAAGTTCTCCCCCCACAACAAACCACCACCTAGCCAGTCTACAATTAGAGGATGGTAAGTGCTTTACAGCAGAAAGAGACTTGGGACCAGCAGCACAACCTTGTGTAGATGGGGTTCTAAATACTTTAATCAGTGTGTACAATTTCTTAACTTTGTGTGGTTTTTGATGTGTTCACTTGACATTAGATCAGTGTTGGCTGCTAACTTGGCCCTTAAATATTTCACTTCTGTGTTTGGAGACGTTGAATCAGCATTCTTGTCGCGTATCCTGTTAGTACATTTTATGTAGGGAAGCTAATGATCCATCATGCATGACATTACTGGGGGTGTGTAAACGTGTATATTTTATTAGTATAGTATTTTTGTATGTTTTCTGTAGTTATGTTTTTAAATTTGCCACTTTGGAACATTTTGGGCAAATCTTGAGGGACACCTGGGTGACTTCATACTAAATGTCATGTTGCTTGCTCATTCTTGGAGTGATCAGTCTGGAACTTTGCACATACACTGTTGCCCTCATGGACACCATCTAAATTACCTCCAGCTTCCTAGCTGAATGTGTGGTTTTTCTTTTTCATGTCAAAAATGATAACTAAAAATAGAAAACTTTTTTTTGTCCTTTGTATTATCTTATACCAGATCTATTGTCATGTTCTCCTACATTAAATTCACATTTCCAAACTTAAGTGTTTCCTTTCAAATGGTATCAAGAATATGCATATCCTGGCAGTTAGATTTGGGTATGTAATTTTAGGCGGAAATTGAAAATGGCCTGCTCTTAAGGACAAACCGCACAGACAACCGATATGTACCAATTATATGGTGTATTACAGCCTGATTTAAATCAGACAAATGTGAATAAACATCAAATTCAGGAGTAAACATGAAGGTATACTCACTCTGTCAGTAATTTTTCCCCCAGTTCTAGTACCTGATCAGTTCCATTACCTGAGAACACAAAGCAGCACTGGAGTTAGTACTACCAGGACATAAACCAAGGCCCAGTAGAGGCAATTTAAGACAATGCCTATGTGTGGGTAGTCTGGCAAACACTGAATTCTTGAAGTCCTCCTGACTGAGTCACGTGGGTAGCGTCAGCCAGGCTAATGTATAAGTGTCTGTCAAATCGAAACTGGGCAGTCATAAATATATTATGTAATGGGCTAAACATGTTTGAAATGTGACACACAGATATTCTTGAACAAGTAGCTACTGAAGTATGCATGTCTCATGACCAGTTCAGTGTGACAATGTGAAATAAAGTTAAAACACCAGCTGGCTCATTTTCAGAAGTTGACTTGTCAGCTGACATTAGTAAAACGCTGGGCTGGTCCAAGATGTACTACAGTTAAGCTAGTTGTCTATGATGTTTCTGGAATGACGAGTATGAAGTACAAAGACTCAGACTGCCACATCTGGCCCTCCCACCCCTACATGAGGGCAGCTCCCACTCAGCCCAGTCCAAGCACTTCTGTGTCCTAGCACCCCAATGGTGGAACCAGCTTCTCCGTGAAAACAGCAGAGTCCCTGCCCATCTTCTAAAAACATCAAATCCCACCCCCAAATGACTAAATGTAACAAACACAGCTAGCTAGCACTCACATACTAGTCTGATGAATCAGTCTAATACACAATTAAAGTCCAGAACAGACTATGGAAGGCTCACAGTACTACATGGAACTCTGTTCCACATCAAGTAACTGATGCAAGCAGTAAAATTCCATTTAAAAAATATAAAAATACACCTTATGGAACAGCGGGGACTGTGAAGCAACACAGGCACAGACATGCATACACGATAACATGCGCACTGAGGAAAATGGCGCCGGAGGGGAGGGCTGCCGTTTTATCGGCTCTAAACCAACCATGCTATATTGTCTTTCTTTTTGCATTGTTTCTAACTTGTTTTGTACATAATGTTGCTGCTACCATCTCTTATGACCGAAAAGAGCTTCTGGACATCAGAACTGGGATTACTCACCTCAAATTGGACGAGTAGTTATTTTTCAATGAGTCGGACGCGAGGGGTATACTGCAGACACCCGACCAGGCCCCGATCCCCGTGAATCGCTGGAGAAGGAAACTGAGATTTTGTGGCAAAAGATCAGGGTACCTTGCAAGGATCAGTCGACGAGTGGCTAATCTGCCCTTGCCTTCCACCCTGCTAGCTAACATTCAAATCGCTGGAAAATAAATGGGACGAACTGAAAGCACGTATATTCTACCAACAGGGCATTAAAAACTGTAATATCTTATGTTTCACTGAGTCTTGGCTTAACGACGACAATAACATACAACTGGTGGGTTATACACTATCGGCAGGACAGAACAGAAGCTTCTGGTAAGACACTGTGCGGGGGCCTATGCATATTTGTAAATAATAGCTGGTGGACGTTATATAAGGAAGTCTTAAGGTTTTGCTCATCTGAGGTAGAGTATCTCATGATAAGCTGTTGACCACACTACCTAGAGAGATCTGTATTTGTCGTAGCTGTCTACATACAACCACAGACAGAAGCTGGCACTAAAACCGCACTCAATGAGCTGTATTCCGCCATAAGCAAATAGGGAAACACTCATCCAGAGGCGGCGCTCCTCGTGGCCGGGGACTTTAATGCAGGGAAACTTAAATCAGTTTTACCTAAATTCTATCAGCATGTTAAATGTGCAACCAGAGGGAAAAAAATTCTAGACCACCTTTACTCCACACACAGAGACGCGTACAAAGCTCTCCCTCGCCCGCCATTTGGCAAATCTGACCATAACTATCCTCCTGATTCCTGCTTACAAGCTCAAATTTAAGCAGGAAGCACCAGTGATGCTAAACTACAGGACTGTTTTGCTAGCACAGACTGGAATATGTTTCGGGATTCTTCCGATGGCATTGAGGAGTACACCACACCAGTCACTGGCTTTATCAATAAGTGCATCGAGGATGTCGTCTCCACAGTGACTGTACGTACATACACCAACCAGAAGCCATGGAATTCAGGCAACGTTCGCACTAAGCTAAAGGGTAGAGCTGCCGCTTTCAAGGAGCGGGACTAACCCGGAAGCTTAAGAAATCCTGCTATGCCCTCCGATGAACTATCAAACAGGCAAAGCGTCAATACAGGACTAAGATCAAATCATACTACACTGGCTCCGATGCTCGTCGGATCTGGCAGGGCTTGCAAACTATTACAGACTACAAAGGGAAGCACAGCCGAGAGCTGCCAAGTGACACAAGCCTACCAGACGAGCTAAATTACTTATATGCTCGCTTTGAGGCAAGTAACACTGAAACATGCATGAGGGCATCAGCTGTTCCAGACGACTGTGTGATCACGCTCTCCGCAGCCAACTTGAGTAAGACCTTTAAACAGGTCAACATTCACAGGGCTGCTGGGCCAGACGGATTACCAGGACGTGTTCTCTGAGCATGCGCTGACCAACTGGCAAGTGTCTTCACTGACATTTTCAGCCCCTCCCTGTCTGAGTCTGTAATACCAACATGTTTCAAGCAGACCACCATAGTCCCTGTGCCCAAGAACACTGAGGTAACCTGCCTAAATGACTACAGACCGGTAGCACTCACATCTATAGCCATGAAATGCTATATCAACACCATTATCCCAGAAACCCTAGACCCACTCCAATTTGCATACCGCACCAACAGATCTACAGATGATGCAATCTCTATTGCACTCCACACTGCCCTTTCCCACCTGGACAAAAGAAACACCTATGTGAGAATGCTATTTATTGACTACAGCTCAGCGTTCAACACCATAGTGTCCTCAATGCTCATCGCTAAGGACCCTTGGACTAAACTGGATCCAGGACTTCCTGGGGGTGGTAAGGGTAGGTAACAACACATCCGCCACGCTGATCCTCAACACGGGGGCCCCTCAGGGGTGCGTGCTCAAATCCCTCCTGTACTCCCTGTTCACTCATGACTGCACGGCCAGGCACGACTCTAACACCACCATTAAGTTTGCCGATGACAAAGTGGTAGGCCTGCTCATCGACAACGATGACACAACATATAGGGAGGAGGTCAGAGACCTGACCGTGTGGTGCAAGGACATCAACCTCTCCCTCAATGTGATCAAGACAAAGGAGATAATTGCGGACTACAGGAAAAAGAGGACCGAGCACGCCCCCATTCTCATCGACGGGGCTGTAGTGGAGCAGGTTGAGAGCTTCAAGTTCCTTGGCGTCCACATCACCAACATGGTCCAAGCACACTAAGACAGTCTGAAGAGGGCACGACAAAACCTATTCCCCCTCAGGGGACTGAAAAGACTTGGCATGGGTCCTCAGATCCTCAAAAGGTTCTACAGCTGCACCATCGAGAGCCTCTTGACGAGGGTAGTGTATACGGCCCAGTACATCACCAGGGCCAAGCTTCCTGCCATCCAGGACCTCTATACCAGGCGGTGTCAGAGGAAGGCCCTAAAAATTGCCAAAGACTCCAGCCACCCTAGTCATTGACTGATCTCTCTGCTTCTGCATGGCAAGCGGTACCGGAGCGCCAAGTCTAGGTCCAAGATGCTTCTACCCCCAAGCCATAAGACTCCTGAACAGCTAATCAAACGGCTACTTGCATTGCCGCCCCCGTCTCTTCTATGCTGCTGCTACTCTGTTATTATCTATGCATAGTCACTTTAATAACTATCTACATATTACCTCAATTACCTCAACATTGGTGCTCCTGCACATTGACTCTGTACCGGTACCGTCTGTATATAACCCAGCTGTTGTTATTTACCACTGCTCTTTAATTATTTGTTATTCTTATCTCTTACTTTTTTGGGGGGGGTTCTTAACTGCATTGTTGGTTAAGGGCTTGTAAGTAAGCATTTCACTGTAAAGTCTACACCTGTTGTTTTCGGCGCATGTGACAAATACAATTTGATTTGACTATACACACATGTACACATGGATTTTGGACTGTATATATGTGGTAGTGGTGGAGTAGGGGCCAGAGCGCACACCGTTTGTTGTGAAATCTGTGAATGTATTGTGTTTTTAAAGGCTGACTGGCTCTCGTTCAGGCAAATGAGAAACAAGTGCACTCAAGCTATCCAGAAGGCCAAAGTTAGTTACTTTAAGGAGCCGTTCTCTCTCTGTGGGTCTAACCCCAAGAAGTTCAGGAAAACTATTAAAGACCTGGAGAATTAACACCCCTCACAGCTGCCCATATCCCTTAAAGTTGATGATGTGGTTGTTACTGACAAGAAGCACATGGCTGAGCTCTTTAATCACCACTTCATTAAGTCAGGATTCCTATTTGACTGAGCCATGCCTCCTTGCCCGTCCAACATTTCCTCATCTCCCACTCCTTCTAATGCGACTAGCCCCGATGCTTCTCCCTCTTTTTCCCACTGCTCCGCTACAAAGTTTCTCCCTGCAGGCGGTCACTGAGTCTGAGGTGCTAGAGGAGCTCCTGAAACTTGACCCCAAAAAATCATCTGGGTCAGATGGTTTCTTCTTTAAGGTTGCTGCCCCTATCATCGCCAAGCCTGTCTCTCCTTTCTGGTGAGGTTCCCATTGCTTGAAAGACAGCTACGGAGATCAAGCTGATCCTAACTGTTATAGGCCTATTTCTATTTTTCCCTGTTTATCAAAAGTGTTGGGAAAATGTGTCAATAATCAACTGACTGGCTTTCTTGATGTCTATAGTATTCTCTCTGGTATGCAGTCTGGTTTCCACTCAGGTTATGGATGTGTCACTGCAACCTTAAAGGTCCTCAATGATGTCACCATTGCCCTTGATTCTAAGCAATGTTGTGCTGCTATTTTTATTGACTTGGCCAAAGCTTTTGATACGGTAGACCATTCCATTCTTGTTTGCCGGCTAAGGAGTATTGGTGTCTCTGAAGGGTCTTTAGCCTTTTTTGCTAACTACCTCTCTCAAAGAGTGCAGTGTATAAAGTCAGAAAATCTGCTGTCTCCGCCACTGCCTGTCACCAAGGGAGTACCCCAAGGCTCAATCCTAGGCCCCACGCTCTTCTCAATTTACATCAACAACATAGCTCAGGCTGTAGGAAGCTCTCTCATCCATTTATATGCAGATGATAGTCTTATACTCAGCTGTCCCCTCCCCATATTGTGTGTTAAATGTTCTAAAACAAAGATTTCTTAGTGTCCAACAAGCTTTCTCTAACCTTAACCTTGTTCTGAACACCTCCAAAACAAAGGTCATGTGGTTTGGTAAGAAGAATGCCCCTCTCCCCAGAGGTGATTAGTACCTCTGAGGGTTTAGAGCTTGAGGTAGTCACCTCAAACAAGTACTTGGGAGTATGGCTAGACAGTACACTGACCTTCTCTCAGCACATATCAAAGCTGCAGGCTTAGGTTAAATCTAGACTTGGTTTCCTCTATCGTAACCGCTCCTCTTTCACCCCAGCTGCCAAACTAACCCTGATTCAGATGACCATCCTACCCATGCTAGATTACGGAGACATAATTTACAGATCAGCAGGTAAGGGTGCTCTCGAGCGGCTAGATGTTCTTTACCATTCAGCCATCAGATTTGCCACCAAAGCTCCTTATAGGATACATCACTGCACTCTATACTCCTCTGTAAACTGGTCATCTCTGAATACCCGTCGCAAGACCCACTGGTTGATGCTTATTTATAAAAACCCTCTTAGGCCTCACTCCCGTCTATCTGAGATATCTACTGCAGCCTTCATCCTCCACATACAACACCCGTTCTGCCAGTCACTTTCTGTTAAAGGTCCCCAAAGCACACACTTCCCTAGGTCGCTCGTCTTTTCAATTAGCTGCAGCTAGCAACTGGTACGAGCTGCAACAAACACTCAAGCTCAACAGTTTAATCTCAAACTCTTCATTCAAATACTCAATCATGGACACTTACTGTCAGTTGTGGCTGCTTTGCGTGATGTATTGTGTCTCTACCTTCTTGCCCTATGTGCTGTTGTCTGTGCCCAATAATGTTTGTACCATGTTTTGTGCTGCTCCCATGTTGCCATGTTGTGTTGCTACCATGCTGTGTTGTCATGTGTTGCTGCCTTGCTATGTTTTTGTCTAAGGTCTCTCTTTATGTAGTGTTGTCTCTTGTTGTAATGTGTGTTTTGTCCTACATTTATTTTTAATCCCAGCCCCCTGTCCCCGCAGGAGGTCTTTTGCCTTTTGGTAGGCCGTCATTGTAAATAAGAATTTGTTCTTAACAAACTTGCCTAGTTAAATACAAATAAATAGATTTTAAAATTGTATTGACTGCCTTAATTTTGCTGGACCCCAGGAAAAGTAGCTGTTGCCTTAGCAGCAGCTAATGGGGATCCATAATAAATACAAAATTGGTATATACAGCCTTAAACGAATGCCTGCAAAACCGTGTAAATGTTCCTTGACAGAATGTTGAATAAAATTACATTTAAATTTACTGTACCGATTGTCTGTGGTTTGTCCTTCACCTGCTCGAGATATGAGACAAAATATCCCCAGGAAAATATTGTTTAACCAACTTTTTAGAGAGCCGGTAGGTATATGGTTCAGTACCAAGGTAAAGGTTGTTTTATATAGGATATTCACTTCTCTCGTCAATAACTATTGAACCAGGCATGCCATGACAATTGTATATTCTAAACCAGGGAAGGATGGAGAACAATCCAGAGCTTTTTTGTGTCAATAAAAAAAATATGTCCGATTTCAATCTTCGAAAAAATCTAAGATTTACACACAAAAAGGTGTCGATTGTTGTCCATCCTCCCGATTCAGAATATCTCATGGCATGCTTGGTTCAATAGTGAAAACGAAGCCACTCCTCTGTTACCATTTTATATTTGGGCTCCTGAGTGGCGCAGCGGTCAAAGGCACTGCATCTCAGTGCAAGCGGCGTGACTACAGTCCCTGGTTCGAATCCCCTGATTCAGAATATACAATATTCATTGTCATGGCATACTTGGTTCAATAGCTATTGACGAGTGAAAACCGAATATCCAACATAATACAAATGATTGGGCTGTCGCAAGTCGCAGTTGTAAATGAGAATTTGTTCTCAACTTGCCTACCTGGTTAAATAAAAGGTTCAATATTTTTTTGGTTTAAATATACCAATTGTTTATTACAGACTATCACATACAGGCTTTAAAGCTAGCTTGATGAGAACAGGAAACAAGTTAACTGTACACTTTTCCCCCAGTTGAACAACTAGATAACAATAATGTAGCTTTCCTAGATAGTTTACCAAGTTATGTGTAAGGGCATGTTTCAGAGATGGGATGGCTGGGTGTTATGTTAGCTGGCTAGCTCGACACGCCTGGGTCCTACCGGCAACAAACAAAAGTTCGCTAAATCGTGACAAATACTTTTTGTTCCGGCTCACGATAATTACGATATCAGTACTACGGTTCCGTATCGATTGTGTTTATCATAGTTATGTCACTTACCTGAATCGCTTCCCCCCGACGTCGCTGCCATCTTGTACTAAGATTACTTTAGGTCTGCTTCCGCCTGCAGTCATGTGACATATGTTTACAGCACCAGAGGAGTGGCTTCGTTTTGCTCGTTCACGAATGCCAGCTTGCAACAGCACTATGCAGAGGGCCGATAGCATTTGTGAGTAGTCAACTTACAAAAGACTAAGTCTATAGCAAGTTTAATTAGCAATGAATACAAACATTTTGACACAAATGGAATCCAACGTTCCGCTTCTGACTTACCCTTTCTTAAACGTCATATCCTGTCCTTTCTGACTTCTGTCCGTCGCGCGCATGCTTAGTTCTCTTTACGACTCGGCTGGCAAAGATGGCGGACGCACAAGTACGTTCAACAAAAAGCGTGGCGAAATGAATGTGCTTTTTAGATAGAAAAATTAACATCATTGCATTGTAGCCTACAATAAATAGCGTTTGTTAAGCGAAGAGCATGCGATTGAAGTATATCAAAGTTGACTGGGCCCTTAACGGTCTTATTTAATTCGACTATCACGTTCTAGGCCCTGTGCTGTCTGGTGCGCTTTTTCGGAGATCCAGTAGGAAGTCTGCTAACTAGGCCTTTACAGCATTTGGCGTATGCTTCATCTGTAGTTAATAATCGAAATTTACTGACTAGATAAATGTATGCGCGAGAAGCTTAGCGTACTGGGAAAGCTATAGCCGTTAGGTTAGTTTATACGCGAATTTAGCTAGCTAGCCAGATCACCGGTTGGTTGGCTAAACTCAGCGGTCTACTTTCTCAACTTGTATATTCCAAATGTTATGGACTTTTTATGGCTATTGTTAAGTTAGCTACCTAGTTATTCATAACGTTCATTATGGTCAGCTTCATAGATTGTAAATCTTGCTAGTGCATCCTGTCATCTACTGCTTCTCTGTAGTCAGGTCTATTTCAAAATGCACATTGATTTACCTGCAAATGATGTTTTTCTCACGATGGTCTTCCTAGCCTATGAGGCTCTGATGACACTGCCTAATGGCAACACTGATGCAGTGTAACTTGAAGATTGGTCTTTTCAGATCCATGATGGAGCGATGGGTTAGTCTCTGCATAGATCAGTTTTTGACCTGGTGTTACGTATTTTCCCCACAGACGGAGAGGGCTTATCAGAAGCAGCCAACCATCTTCCAGAACAAGAAGCGTGTTCTGGTTGGTGAAGGTGGCAAGGAGGCCAAGGAGAAGCTCCCACGCTACCACAAGAGCGTTGGGCTAGGCTTCAAAACTCCAAGAGAGGTAATTTACCCAACGACCTAAACTATCCTAAAACTACAGTTGTGCTCCTTATGGGCAGTATGATTCATCTTTGAATACAGCCTTGTATCTAGTAGTCAATTAGCTTGTATGGTTAACTGCTTTTTGCAAGCTGCAAATGATGTTTTTCTCACGATGGTCTTCCAAGCCTGAGGCTCTGACGACACTGCCTAATGGCAACACTGATGCAGTTATAGGAGGGCTTTTGGCATCCATACTGAAAAAAAAATATAGATGTAATTTGTTGGTCCCATGTTTCATGAGTGGAAATAAAAGATCCCAGAAATCTTCCATATGCACAAACAGCTTATTTCTATAAAATGTTGTTCAAACTTGTTTACATCCCTGTTACTGAGGATTTATCATTTGCCAAAATAATCCATCCACCTGTGGCATATCAAGAAGCTGATTAAACAGCATTATCATTACACAGGTGAACCTTGTGCTGGGCGCAATTAAAGGCCATACTAAAATATCAAGTTTTGCCATAATGCCACAGATGTCTAAAATTTAGGGAGCTTGCAATTGGCATGCTGATTGCAGGAATGTCCACCAGAGCTTTTGCAAGAAAATTGAATTTTCATTTCTCTACCATAAGCTGCCTCCAACGTCGTTGTAGAGAATTTGGCAGTATGTCTAACCGGCCTCAACTGCAGACCACGTGTAACCATTGTCTGAGACCAGCCACCCTGACAGCTGAAACGGGTATTTCTGTCCAAAGCCCTTTTGTGGGGAAAACTTTCTGGGTCTGGCTCCTCAGTGGGTGGGTCTATGCCCACCCATGGCTGTGCCCCTGCCCATTCATGTGAAATCCAAAGATTAGGGCCTAATGAATTTTTTTCAATTGACTGGTTTCCATATGAACTCAACCTCAGTAAAATCATTAATTGTTGAATGTTGGGTTTCTTTTTGTTATTTTTTTACCTGGGTTTGAGAATTTTGGAAGGATTTGCAGAGAACCTAACATATTTTGTTTCTACAGGCTATTGATGGCACTTACATTGACAAGAAATGCCCCTTCACTGGAAATGTCTCCATCCGTGGTCGTATCCTCTCCGGTTAGTCTTTACATTTCCTTGCTGTTTATTGTTTTTGGTTTGGATGTAAAACAGTCAGCTTTGTTTTCTCACTGAACTGCAAATGATGTTTTTCTCACGATGGTCTTCCAAGCCTTCTGGTTATGACGACAACGCCTTATGGCATTACTGATGCAACGACCCAAACCCCCTGCTCACCCTATTCAACGGTCTACTCCTATCCCTAGATCAGTGCTTAGATGTATTCTAAGATTGACCACACATTGACCTGATTCTGCCTTTTCAGGCGTGGTGACCAAGATGAAGATGCAGAGGACCATCGTCATCAGACGTGACTACCTGCATTACATCCGCAAATACAACCGCTTTGAGAAGAGGCACAAGAACATGTCGGTCCATCTCTCACCTGCCTTCAGGTAAGAGGATCTCTGTCATACTGTTGAGCCTTTCCAACCTCTCTTCCTTGCATGCGTTTTTCTGACCAGGCTGTATCTGATAATTGGCTGACCGTGCCTTTCCTACTGCAGGGATGGCTGTAACTCACTTGCACTACAGTTGAAGTTCCATTAAATCAGATTTGATGTTGGCTGCAAATGATGTTTTTCTCACGATGGTCTTCCAAGCCCATGTGGCTCTGACGACACTGCCTAATGGCAACACTGATGCAGTTTGGCCTACCTATCACATGAGATGGCACATTGGTTTCCGTGTTTCTAAATTTCCCTTGGATTATCTTGACGTTGTCATACCTCCAAAAGCAGTGCCTTGGTGACTTCAGGATTATGCTCCAATAATGCCCTCCTTTTCTCTGCAGAGACGTCTCCGTCGGAGACATTGTTACCGTCGGAGAGTGCCGACCCCTCAGCAAGACAGTGAGGTTCAACGTCCTCAAGGTCACAAAGGCCGCTGGAGCGAAGAAGCAGTTCCAGAAATTCTAATCTAGGATGTGCATGAGATGAGACCAATTGACAGGAAGGCTTTCTTTCTAGGCTGACCTGCTCTGTTGTATCTGAAATAAAGAATGTTCTGTATCTTGGTCTTCTGGCCTGTCTTTTGTAAAATAATTGTTTGTATAATTCAAAGGGAGCCTTTGCCAATTAACTGAAATGAGTGCTTTGTTTTGTGTAATGGCTGAGGCTGATTTATTGAGTGTTCTGCTGGACAGTTCTTTCCTTTGTCCATCCGTCAACTGATGACTTCCATTCAAAAAAAACATTGGCTCAGCCGTCATTTTCCAACTATCGTGTTCCTGTAGTGTTGTGAACGTGAAATTGGTGTCTCCAGCCGCAGGGCCATTTGCCTGTCTTTTAAAGCCTGAGTTTTTCTTGAAGTTGTAATGAAACTCCAGCACAGTGATCTAGCTGCTCCACAAATGTATAGGTTCTTACATAAATGTAATTGTAAACAAGATCAAATTTAATGTCAAATGCGCTGGATACAACGGGTGTAGACCTTACAGTGAAATGCTTGCTTACCAGCCGTTAACCAACAATGCAGATTTAAGAAAAGGTTTAAGTATTTACTAAATAGACTGAAGTAAACAAATAAAATAGAAAAATAACAGCAGGCTATATGGGGGCACCGGTTAGTTCAGGTAATATGTACATATAGGTAAAGTGAAACAGTAGCAGCAGTGTAAAAAAAAAAGGGGGGGGGGGGTAGAAACTGTCAAAAAGCCTTTAGGACCTAGTCTTGTCAATCCGGTACCGCTTGCTGTGCAGTAGGAAAGAGAAGTCTGACTAGGGTGACTGGAGTTTTTGCCAATTTTTAGGGCTTTACTCTGACACCACCTGGTATAGAGGTCCTGGATGGTAGGAAGCTTAGCCCCGGTGATGTACTGGGCCGTACGCACTACCCTCTGTAGTGCCTTGCGGTTGGAGGCCGAGCAGTTGCCATACTAGGCGGTGATGCAACCAGTCAGGATCCTCTCGATGGTGCAGCTGTGGAACCTTTTGAGGATCTGAGGACCCGTGCCAAATCTTTTTATTCCTTTAAAGATCCATTAAATTGTGGACCGTCAAGACAACCAGTGTGATGGAGTTTATTTTTCATTTCGGTATATTCGTTAGTGTTGCAATTTTTTTTGCAGTGGAAACATTTATGCCCAACAATCGTTTTGCAGCAAATTAGTTTCTATTGGACTAATTCAGGTAGGTCCCCCTAGTTTATTTTCGTTTGGTTCCTAGAGTAAACTGGTCCCTACCTGAATCTGTTCAATAAACTAGCTTTTGTTGCAAAACGTTTTCTGTTTGGAGCAAACGGTCTCTGTTGCAGATCAAGTTATACTTAGGCATACTTTAGTTTTATTGTAATGGGATCTGCAGTGATCTGATAATCTAGGCTGGTTGTATTCAAATCTGTTTGTAGGTGCAGAGTACTGCTGGTTTTCTGTTTTACTTGATAAGTTGTGTCCATCTGGTGACCTAAATCACAGAACCTGAATTGGAAGTGAGACACCACACACGCTGTTATTTTAATTTGTTTTGTTTTTTTGTTTCAATGAAAGTCAATTAACTAAGTAGACCAGAACCAGCTGCTATTGCGTTGGTGTCTATGGGGGAGACACCCAGTTAAGTAGACTGGAACGTATAATTTTTTTCAATGATAAATGTCCTGGGTGAACTATCTTCATTTATTCACCATCTTTGTAAATCAGTCCTTGATTTGATGGGAAGCATGAACATCAGCAGTGGAACTAGCTTCAAGGTCCAGATTTGAATGAGCCTGTATTAGGCTTTTACAACCAGCACTTGAAGTTGGATGGAATTGGAAGAAAAAAAATACATTATACACAATGTCTCTGTATTTGCTATTTTATTTGGAACAGTATTATGCATTGAGCATTTTGCGTTTTTGGCTCAGCCATTAAAATAAAGTGAATGGTCTCAGCAATTTAATAGTCTTGTCAATCTAAGTAACACAAATAAAGAAAATCTCCGGAAAAATCTGTAAATTTAGACTAGAGCGATATGCTTTTTTCTTTTTACATGGGATGCATCTCAAATCCACTGCATCCGCAGATGTCAGCCTTCCGCATCTGCAGTGGAAGGGGGCCGAGCTACAGCGGTGTTTGTCAAACCGTGAGACATCCCGAAAATTGATTTTCTCCTACAAACTAATATGACTACTCTATGGAAAGACAATGGTTTTGCTCTACGACCCCCACGGGACTCGTCTGAAGTCGGTAAAGCTGATGTGCCCATTTCTGTCTAGCTTCAGACCCATTTGGGCTACAAACTAATATGACCCCACTGTAGAAATGGGAGACTAGCGAACCCCCACAGACACTTCATTCCTTATTATTTATTTTTTGACTTGTCTTTTTTTCCATTTATGAATGTGTTATTCAATGCATTTCTATGGGCTATATTAAAGGACAAATTAAATATTTTATCCTTTATTTTTTTATACTTAAAGGGGTCCTAAAATTCAAAATAAAATTAAAACAACTCCAAATGGTAGCTGAGTAGAGGTTAAACCCATGTATACTGAACAAAAATATAAACGCAACATAAAGTGTTGTTTCATGAGCTGACCACGTGTAACCACGCCAGCCCAGGACATCCACATCTGAATTCTTCACCTGAGGGATCATCTGAGAGCAGCCACCCGGACAAGTGATGAAACTGAGGAGTATTTCTGTCTGAAATAAAGCCCTCATTCTGATTGGCTGGGCCTGGCTCCCCAGTGGGCTGGCCTGGCTCCAAAATGGGTGGGCCTATGCCCTCCCAGGACCCACCCATGGCTGTGCCCCTGTCCAGTCATGTGAAATCCAAAGATTAGGGCCTAATAAATGTATTTCAATTGACTGATTTCCTTATTTGAACTGTAACTCAGTAAAATTGTTGAAATTGCTGCACGTTGCATTTATATTTTTGTTCAGTGTATATATATATATATATATATATATATATATATATATATATATATATAGCCTACACTGACTGTACAAAACAATAAGAACACCTTCCTAATATTGAGTTACACCCTCCCCTTTGCCCTCAGAACAGTCTCAATGTGTCTGGCATGGACCCTACAAGGTCTCAAAAGCGTTCCACAAGGATGCTGACCCATGTTGGCTCCATTGCTTTCCACAGTTGTGTCAAGTTGACTGGATGACCTTTATGTGGTGGACCATTCTTGATACACACGGGAAACTGTTGAGCATGAAAAACCCAGCAGCGTGGCAGTTCTTGACACAAACCAGTGCGCCTGGCACCTACTACCGTACCCCGTTCAAAGGCACTTCAATCTTTTGTCTTGCCCATTCACCCTCCGAATGGCGCACATATATACAGTACCAGTCAAAAGGTTGGACACACCTACTCATTCCAGGGTTTTTCTTCATATTTACTATTTTATACATTGTAGAATAATAGTGAAGACATCAAAACTATGAAATAACACATACAGTGGCAAGAAAAAGTATGTGAACCCTTTGGAATTACCTGGACTTCTGCATAAATTGGTCATAAAATGTGATCTGATCTGATCTTCATCTAAGTCACAACAATAGACAAACACAGTCTGCTTAAACTAATAACACACAAACAATTATACGTTTTCATGTCTTTCTTGAACACACCGTGTAAACATTCACAGTGCAGGGTGGAAAAAGTATGTGAACCCTTGGATTTAATAACTGGTTGAACCTTCTTTGGCAGCAATAACCTCAACCAAACGTTTTCTGTAGTTGTGGATCAGACCTGCATAACAGTCAGGAGGAATTTTGGACCATTCCTCTTTACAAAACTGTTTCAGTTCAGAAATATTCTTGGGACGTCTGGTGTGAACCGCTCTCTTGAGGTCATGCCACAGCGTCTCAATCGGGTTGAGGTCAGGACTCTGACTGGGCCATTCCAGAAGGCGTATTTTCTTCTGTTGAAGCCATTCTGTTGTTGATTTACTTCTGTGTTTAGGATCGTTGTCCTGTTGCATCACCTAACTTCTGTTGAGCTTCAATTGGCAGACAGATAGCCTTACATTCTCCTGCAAAATGTCTTGATTAACTTGGGAATTCATTTTTCCGTCGATGATAGCAAGCTGTCCAGGCCCTGAGGCAGCAAAGCAGCTCCAAACCATGATGCTCCCTTCACCATACTTTACACTTGGGATGAGGTTTTGATGTTGTTGTGCTGTGCCTTTTTTCTCTCCACACATAGTGTTGTGTTCCTTCCGAACAACCGAACTTTAGTTTCATCTGTCCACAGAATATTTTGCCAGTAGCGCTGTGGAACATCCAGATGCTCTTTTGCTAACTTCAGACTTGCAGCAATGTTTTTTTTGGACAGCAGTGGCTTCTTCCGTGGTGTCCTACCATGAACACCAATCTTATTTAGTGTTTTACGTATCGTAGACTCGTCAACAGAGATGTTAGCATGTTCCAGAGATTTCTGTAAGTCTTTAGCTGACACTCTAGGATTCTTCTTAACCTCATTGAGCATTCTGCGCTGTGCTCTTGCAGTCATCTTTGCAGGACGGCCACTCCAAGGGAGAGTAGCAACAGTGCTGAACTTTCTCCATTTATAGACATTTTGTCTTACTGTGGACTAATGAACCCCAAGACTTCTAGAGATACTTTTGTAATCCTTTCCAGTTTAATGCAAGTCAACAATTCTTAATCTTGGGTCTTCTAAGATCTCTTTTGTTCGAGGCATGGTTCACATCAGGCAATGCTGCTTGTGAATAGCAAACTCAAATTTTGTGAGTGTTTTTATAGGGCAGGGCAGCTCTAACCAACATATCCAATATCGTCTCAATGATTGTACTCCAGGCTAGCTGACTCCTGACTCCAATTAGCTTTTGGATAAGTCATTAGCCTAGAGGTTCACATACTTTTCCCACACTACACTGTGAATGTTTAAATGATGTATTCAATATAGACAATAAAAATACAATAATTTGTGTGTTATTAGTTTAAGCAGACTGTGTTTGTCTGTTGTTGTGACTTAGATGAAGATCAGATCTAATTTTATGACCAATTTATGCAGAAATACAGGTAATTCCAAAGGGTTTGCATACTTTTTCTTGCCACTGTATGGAATCATGTAGTAACCAAAGAAATGTTAAACAAATCAAAATATATTTATATTTGAGTTTCTTCAAGGTAGCCACCTTGATGACAGCGTTGCACACTCTTGGCCTTCTATCAACCAGATTCATGAGGTAGTCACCTGAAATGTATTTCAATTAACAGGTGTGCCTTGTTAAAAGTTGATTTGTGGAATTTATTTCCTTCTTAAGGAGTTTGAGACAATCAGTTGTGTTGTGACAAGGTAGGGGTGGTATAGAGAAGATAGCCCAATTTGGTAAAAGACCAAGTCCATATTATGGCAAGAACATCTCAAATAAGCAAAAAGAAACAACAGTACATCATTACGTTAAGACATGATGGTCAGTCAATCCGGAAAATGTCAAGAACTTTGAACGTTTCTTCAAGTGCAGTTGCAAAAACCATCAAGCGCTATGATGAAACTGTCTCTCATGAGGATCGCCACAGGAAAGGAAGACCCAGAGTTACCTCTGCTGCAGAGGATAAATTCATTCGAGTTAATGGCACCTCAGATTGCAGCCCAAATAAATGCTTCACAGAGTTCAAGTAACAGACACATCTCAACATCAACTGTTCAGAGTAGACTGTGTGAATCAGGCCTTTATGGTCGAATTTCTTGATGGAAAACCACTACTAAAGGACACCAATAAGAAGAAGAGACTTGCTTGCTGCCAAGGGAATGTCTGACAGCTTGAAAGAGGTTTTGAACACTTCAGTGAGAATGGTTAACTTTGTTAAAGCAAGGCCCCTGAACTCTCGTGTATTTTCTGCACTATGCAATGATATGGGCAGCGACCATGTAATGCTTTTACAACATACAGAAGTGTGTTGGTTATCAAGGGGCAAAGTATTGACACGTTTTTTTAAATTGAGATGAGCTTAAAGTTTTCTTTACTGACCATAATTTTCACTTGTCTGACCGCTTGCATGATGACAAGTTTTTCACACGACTGGCCTATCTGGGTGATGTTTTTTCTCGCCTGAATGATCTGAATCTAGGATTACAGGGACTCTCCACAACTGTATTCAATGTGCGGGACAAAATTGAAGCTATGATTAAGAAGTTAGAGCTCTTCACTGTCTGCATTAACAAGGACAACACAAAGGTCTTTCCATCATTGTGTGATTTTTTTGTGTGCAAATGAATTCAAGCTTACGGACAATGTCAAATGTGATATAGCAAAGCACCTATTACGCAGGTACTTTCCAGAAACGAATGACACAAAGAATTGGATTCGTTATCCGTTTCATGCCCTGCCTCCAGTCCACTTACCGAAATCTGAACAAGAGAGCCTCATCGAAATTGCAACAAGCAGTTTTGTGAAAATTGAATTTATTCAGAAGCCACTGCCAGATTTCTGGATTGGGCTGCGCTCAGAGTATCCTGCCTTGGAACATCGTGCTGTTAAGACACTGATGCTCTTTGCAACCACGTACCTATGTGAGAGTGGATTCTCGGCCCTCACTAGCATGACAACTAAATACAGGCACAGACTGTGTGTGGAAAATGATTTAAGACTGAGACTCTCTCCAATACAACCCAACATTGCAGAGTTGTGTGCATCCTTTCAAGCCACCGTTCTCATTAACCTGTGGTGAGTTATTCACAATTTCCGATGATCAAATAAGGTTTTATATGTAAGATGGTTAAATAAAGAGCAAAATGATTGATTATTATTATATCATTATTTGTGCCCTGGTCCTATAAGAGCTCTTTGTCACTTCCAAAGAGCCGGGTTGTGACAAAAACTCACACTCATTCTTATGTTTAATAAATGTATCGTATAGTTTGTGTGTGGCAGGCTTACAATGATGGCAAAAAAACAACACTTGTTCTATGGTTAACCAACAGAGGGCGACTAACACCTATTTTTAAATCAAAACAAAATGTACTGATGAGATTTGAAGTAATATCAGCACACTGGCTTCCATCCGGGGACTGGATGTAAATAGGGTGTAGAAAGAGGATAAAAAGTATTGTTATTAGTACCATAACAGTAAACAATGATTCTCAGATGTCATTTTATTTAAATAATCTGTGATATCAGACAAATAAAGTAGTGACATTAATTCATCTTCATCCTTTAATTCATTCACATTTAGTGTCATACAACACGGCAAACAGCTGAGGCTGTTTGAGGCAAGTTGAATATGATGTCACTCATGGTCCACATAGCATAGATTCCAAGTATTCTCAAGTCATGGGAGAGATATGCAGTGAGTTGTGACATGCTACTGAAACTCCCAATGTGAATACAAAGCAACATATCAATGTGAATACAAAGAAACATAGCAATGTGGAATACCAAAGAAATGCTTTTAGAAATCAAACATTCAAATGTTTCAACTGCCAAATACCAGTGGGGCTTTCCCTTTCGAACTGGCAATGTGAGATTTTATTATTTTTTTATTGTGCCCTAAGTTTGGTTGGTCTGAATGATGCACAATATAGTATTTCTCCCATGAGACCATATACATTTGAACCCAAACATAAAATCACGTACACAAGTCCTTTGTCGGACTCATTCTAGTATTGTCTTGTTTTTCAGCTTGTTCCATTGTTTCCTAGGTGTTTTGCTGTAGGACTGTACACACAATGGCTTCTGAGATCCAGAAGAAAACATACCCAAACATATGCAATACATGCTAAATTGCCTGCGTGCATCAGCTGAGGCATTATCATGTGGCTTTGACGGCCAACCCCTCAGTATCTCTGCATGGGAATGAGAGAGAGAGCCCCTCAGCCCCTCCCTCAGGCTGGGCTTCTGTCTACTTTTCTGCCTGGGTCTACCAAGGCCTTGGCGTCTACATTTACATAATTATGCTGAGGGTACTGCTTTCCCAGTGCCTATGTGAATGTGGACCATATGGTGGTGACGTGAAAGGTCCATGTTGCTGATGTGAGTGAGTCCAGCCATGGTAGGGGGCTGAGTGGGGCATGTTCTCACATTGTAGACACACTGATGAAGCCAGACCCATAAGTGACCTTGCTAGACAGCATTCATAGGAAACTTGCAGTCCCATAGAATCCCTGAGCCTTGGCCACTCTGCTAATGCCCACCTCCCATTTGACCTTGTCACGGAATAAGGGCTGGATTCAATCCGAATCAAGGAAGATCCACGTTATAGCTCGACAGAAATTTCAAGGCAATGTTCCCGCGTTCGCAGAGACTGCATTCACGGTAAACGTGGATCTTCCGCGATACTTCAGCTATACAGATTGAATCCAGCCCTATACCTTCTACCAAACTGTTGTCTGACTCCTAATCACTGCAGAATCATGGCATACAATACAGCTTCTCAAGAAAGGTAGTAACAGAAATAAATAAATGAAACACGTCTAACAGGGTAGAGTTTCTGTCAACTCCCAAGATTAGGACATCAGTTCAATGGAAATCATTGTAGATACTGGGATAAAAAAATAACTACAGGGCCAACTGCATTACTTCATCAGAAAGGCTTGTCTCCAACGCTGGGGCCGTCACTCCATAGGCCTCCATAGACAGGGGACTGTGTAATGGGGTTAGGATAGGCCCCAGGGGTGATCTGTGGACCATAGCTCCTCTCACGCACAGACACCCCAGGGAGAGGAAGGAGAGACCCGACCATGACCCCTCAATGGTCAAGCTGCTCATGAATCCATACTGAGGGGAGGCAAGAGAGATGAATCATCGTTTAGTGAGTTTGTTTAGTGAGCAGTCATAGTGTCCATCTGGTTTTGTTCTCTTTAATGCTACTCTGAACCTTGCCGCGTCACTTACAGTGAGGTCCAAAAGTATTTGGACGGTGTCACATTTTCTGTTGTTTTGGCTCTGTACTCCAGCACTTTGGATTTGAAATGATACAGTGACTATGAGGTTAAAATGCATACTGTCAGCTTTAATTTCAGGTTACTTTCATCTGTATTGGGTGAACCATGTAGAAATTACAGCACTTTTTGGGAACCAAATGTATTCTGACAAATTCACTTACATGTGTATTAAAGTAGTTAAAAGTTTAATATTTGGTCCCATATTCCTAGTACACAATGACTACGTCACTCTACAAACTTTTTGGATGCTTTTGCTGTTCATTTTGGTTGTGTTTCAGATTATTTTGTGCCCAATAGAAATGAATGGTAAATAACATATTGTATCATTTTTGAGACAGTTTATTGTAAATAAGAATAAAATATGTTTCTGGATGTTACCATGATTACGGATAATCCTGAATGAACGGTGAATAATGATGAGTGAGAAAGTTACAGAAGCTCAAAGATCAAACTCCCAAGACATGCTAACCTATCACCATTACCATTAACAGAGGAGGTTAGCATTTTTTGGAGGGGTATGATATTTATGCCTCTCGTTATTCACGATTCATTCAGGATTATCCGTAGTTGTGGTGGCATCCACATTAATGTAGAAGTGTTTAGGAACATATTCTCTAATATTTTTAATAAAAGTGACTCCATAAAGTGCTGTAATTTCTAAACGGTTCACCCGACATGGATGAAAATACCCTCAAATTGGAGCTCACTATATCACTGACAAATAGTTTTTAGCCTCATTTTTAAAAGGGTCACTACGCACCATTGTTTTGGTGTTAGTTGGTGATTTGCTAAGGCAATCAATTGCAAGTAGTTTTCCGTGGAGGATGGAGGATTCTGGAACTAAAGAGACTTTATAGAGATGGTTTTATTATGAATCATAAACACAGGTCTCAGTTTGATGAGGATAGGTCCATAAATTACAGGAGATCAAAGGATGTGGAGGTTTTTAAGGTGGGGAACAGTGTCACCACTGTTCTATCCTCATAAAATAGATATAGCCATTGACCTTTGCAATGCGTTTTGCAAAAAAATACTTGAACATTTTATGATATCATCTTTATAAGGCTTTTAATTAAAATCTCTTTCATAAATCCAGCTTGATTTAGTTTCATAGTGGATAGAAATACATATAACCATGGTACAGTACCCACTGTGCACAGATGTCAATTCAACATCTATTCCCTGTTAGTTCAACGTAATTTCATTGAAATGACGTGGAAACAATGGTGATTCAACCAGTTTGTGCCCAGTGGGAAGTTACCCATTTCTGATTTTGTGTACATTAACTTTGTATTGCAGGTTTTCTGACCAAACCGTTGGCAAACAGGGGGAACTCCAGTGACTGATTTCATTATCCTAGGCGCACACAACAATGCCATCAAGCAAGGAAATATTAACTTATGTAACAACTTGAGAAGCAACCACTTGCTGCAGTTCAAAGCATATCTGTTTCATTTATTACATGGCAGTTAAAGCTGCCTGTTACGGAGTATGCCTCATTGTTAGTCCATGTTGATACGTGCATCTTGCGCTCACACCTGCCGCAGCTGTTAGTTCAATACCAATGACTCACTGGGGGATCCACATACTTAAATGTAACTCTAAAATAAATGTTCACAATGCAAAAAGACAGGAAGAAGATGCAGATATTCTATATTGTTCTCATCTTTTGGTTCTTTCTCAGTCAGAAACTGTTTTCGGTGGGTAAAATGGGACTGAATGATTCTTCTTGTACGTTTTCAATGTTTTGTATAGGTTCAATTAAGATGCCAAACTCTCTAGATGATTTGCTCTCGCTACAATATCATCTAATTTGTATTTTCTTCCATGTCTCAATCTTCACTGTATCATTAGTTAGGTAACCTGACTCATGAGATTTGCTACTTTTGAGCAGTGAGTAATGTGGCTGTAAGTCTCCACTAAACAAACATCTGCATGTCAACTGGTACTGTACAGTACAGCCCATTCCAGTGGGGATCATTTCCACGTAACATCCGGATGGAGTGGGGATCATTTCCATGTAACATCATGATGGAGTGGGGATCATTTCCATGTAACATCCTGATGGAGTGGGGATAATTTCCATGTAACATCCTGATGGAGTGGGGATCATTTCCATGTAACATCCTGATGGAGTGGGGATCATTTCCATGTAACATCCTGATGGAGTGGGGATCATTTCCATGTAACATCCTGATGGAGTGGAGATCATTTCCATGTAACATCCTTATGGAGTGGGGATCATTTCCATGTAACATCCTGATGGAGTGGAGATCATTTCTATGTAACATCCTTATGGAGTGGGGATCATTTCCATGTAACATCCTGATGGAGTGGAGATCATTTCTATGTAACATCCTTATGGAGTGGGGATCATTTCCATGTAACATCCTGATGGAGTGGAGATCATTTCCATGTGACATCCTTATGGAGTGGGGATCATTTCCATGTAACATCCTGATGGAGTGGAGATAATTTCCATGTAACATCCTGATGGAGTGGGGATCATTTCCATGTAACATCCTGATGGAGTGGAGATCATTTCTATGTAACATCCTTATGGAGTGGGGATCATTTCCATGTAACATCCTGATGGAGTGGAGATCATTTCCATGTGACATCCTGATGGAGTGGGGATCATTTCCATGTAACATCCTGATGGAAAATCTAGCTCTTTCTCCAGGTGAGGATACTGTTGAAAGAGGGCCCAGGGCAAACCTGTCCCTGTCCATCTAATTTCTCTGCTAAAGAGCTCAACACTTTCTAGCTGGAAAAAGTCCCCAAAGGTGCAGCTAAGCACTACTGAGAGGGTTAGAAGTGAATGGACCATCAATCACAGGCATGTAACCTGGGCCCATGCTGCCCTAGCAGGTTCAGATTAGACTGCCAGGGGGGCGATAGAGAGCTGCTCTAAATGGTGGCATGCCACTGGGCACAGACATCATTTCAACATCTAGTTTTGACGTACATTTTATTGAGTTGTCAGCGAGCGCAAATTCAATGTGAAATCAACAAGATTTTTTTTAACCGTGCCATTAGATTTTTTTTGGGGGGGGGGGAATACAGGAATCCCTGAAATCCCTTTACGTTGATGACTTTTTGCAAAACCAATCCCCCATTCCAATCCCCAACCAATCCCCCATTTCCCCCATTGATTCAATGGCATCACATTTATTTTTGTTGTTGAAATAACGTGGAAACATTGTTGATTCTACCAGTTTGGTCCCAGTGGGATGGCACTACAGCCCACAGCAGATCACTGCCCTGCATTGCCAGGCTTCCTTTCCTCTCCACAACATTTACTGTCCACCACTTAACAGTCCAGTGCCTTGCAGGTTTACATGTTTACCTAGTGTCACTGAGCATGCACACAGGTTTTCTTACTTGTCTATTCAGCAGCAGGGATGTTAGTCCAGAGGCTCATTTCTGTAAGGGTCATGTCTGAAAGTAAAACACAGGCCTTATGGTGTCCCAGCAGGGGTCTGGGCAGGCGGCAGGAGGGGTCACGGTGCTGCACTGTGCCCTCATCTTGGTTTGTTTTGACATGTCAGCAAGCAGCACACAAACTCTTTTCCAGCAGCAGTGCAGGAGGCCTGATGACTTGAGCAGATGGAAGCAGAGCGGGGTTGTATACTGTAACGTAGTGGAACATGGTCCCTGGCATCAGCAGCCCCTCAGATGGCCCCTTGCCCTCTGTCAGTAGTCAGCATAGAGCCAGAGGCGGGGGTGGGGCAGGGGCTGAGTCCTCTGCTCTACTGGGGTTACCAACACAGAGCTGTCAAGGTACTGCGCTCTGAGGTTGCACGTAGGAGGAGGATATTGTCTTACTATGATGCCCTGGTGGCTTATGTATGATTATGTGAATGTTAAGAGTTGTTGTAGAGGACTCTCAACATGTGAATGTAATCATACAGGAACATTTGTACTTTTTTGTACAGTTTTTATTGTTATCTTTGTTGACGTTTGTCATTCTCTTGAGATGATACAAATCATTAGCAAGTATTTGCTTTGCTGATGTCTAGCTGCATGCTTTTCTGTTTCACAAAGGGGAGTAAATTTTCCGGGCTCAGGCGGTCTTCTGGGGGCACTGTGGGTCAGCGCCGGGGCACACACCACATCTGGACAACGAATCAGCCCTTCAGATGCGCACAAAGATATCCACTGTCCCTGGATCAAATCAACTATATTTGTGTCCAACAACTTCCTGTTGAAAGACAAGGGAGTCAATAGAATAGCAGACAATCAGGCACCCATATGCATATCTTACACCCTTATTTATTTTAACTAGGCAAGTCAGTTAAGAACAACTTCTTATTTACAATGACGGCCTAGGAACAGTGCCTTAACTGCCTTATTCAGGGGCAGAATGACAGATTTTTACCTTGGGGATTCAATCTAGCAACCTTTCGGTTACTGGCCCAACGCTCTAACCACTAGGCTACCTGCCGCCCCTTAGAAGCAGATGATATAGGATGAGCTGATGTAAGTTGTTTGGTGCCAGTGAAAGTAGTTGATGTGCTGATCATTAGCATGTCAGAATACATGAGGCAAAGGTCAGAGGTGCTGGTCATGACTTGAGGTGTCTGGTACCAACAACAGCAGTGCATTTAGAAGTGTGAGGTCGACTCCTTAACTGATTTGAAATTATTTTGCAGATGGGGCTTACCCTTCTCTCATTTCATCAAAATGTGATATCCATACCATAAATCAATCTCTGAATTTTGGTTATGAAATGGCTTGAGTTGCATCCATTAAGTGAGCATACTCTTATCAAAGTTTTCATTTCCGTATTCAATGGTAAAGATTTATTTATAAATCAATGCAAATGAAAATGCAGGTACTTCACATTTGGTGCATTTACTCTCAAAACAATGTTACAAGTTTGTTTTGAGCAGTGAGATATTTAATAGAAAAGTCGGAAGTTTACATACACTTAGGTTGGAGTCATTAAAACTAGTTTTTCAACCACACCACAAATTTCTTGTTAACAAACTATAGTTTTGGCAAGTCGGTTAGGACATCTACTTTGTGCATGACACAAGTAATTTTTCCAACAATTGTTTACAGACAGATTATTTCACATATAATTCACTGTATAACAATTCCAGTGAGTCCGACGTTTACATACACTAAGTTGACTGTGCCTTTAAACAGCTTGGAAAATTCCAGAAAAGGATGTCATGGATTTAGAAGCTTCTGATAGGCTAATTGACATAATTTGAGTCAATTGGAGGTGTACCTGGGGATATATTTCAAGGCCTACCCTCAAACTCAGTGCCTCGTTGCTTGACATCATGGGAAAATCAAAAGAAATCAGCCAAGACTTCAGAAAAAGAATTGTAGACCTCCACAAGTCTGGTTCATCCTTGGGAGCAATTTCCAAACGCCTGAAGGTACCACGTTCATCTGTACAAAAAATAGTAAGCAAGTATAAACATCATGGGACCACGCAGCCGTCATACCGCTCAGGAAGGAGACGTGTTCTGTCTCCTAGAGATGAACGTACTTTGGTGTGAAAAGTGCAAATCAATCCCAGAACAACAGCAAAGGACCTTGTGAAGATGCTGGAGGAAACAGGTACAAAAGTATCTATATCCACAGAAAAACGAGTCCTATATCGACATAACCTGAAAGGATGCTCAGCAAGGAAGAAGCCACTGCTCCAAAACCGCCATAAAAAAGACAGACTACGGTTTGCAACTGCACATGGGGACAAAGATCGTACTTTTTGTAGAAATGTCCTCTGGTCTGATGAAACAAAAATAGAACTCTTTGGCCATAATGACCATCGTTATGTTTGGGGGGAAAAGGAGGAGGCTTGCAAGCCGAAGAACACCATCCCAACCGTGAAGCACGGGGGTTGCAGCATCATGTTGTGGGGGTGCTTTGCTGCAGGAGGGACTGGTGCACGTCACAAAATAGATGGCATCATGAGGAAGGGAAAATGATGTGGATATATTGAAGCAACATCTCAAGACATCAGTCAGGAAGTTAAAGCTTGGTCGCAAATGGGTCTTCCAAATGGACAATGACACCAAGCATACTTCCAAAGTTGTGGCAAAATGGCTTAAGGACAACAAAGTCAAGGTATTGGAGTGGCCATCACAAAGCCCTGACCTCAATCCTATAGAAGATTTGTGGGTAGAACTGAAAAAGCGTGTGCGAGCAAGGAGGCATACAAACCTTACTCAGTTACACCAACTCTGTCGAGAGGAATGGGCCAAAATTCACCCAACTTATTGTGGAAAGCTTGTGGAAGGCTACCTAAAACGTTTGACCCAAGTTAAATCATTGAAAGGAAATGCTACCAAATACTAATTGAGTGTATGTAAACGTCTGACCCACTGGGAATGTGATGAAAGAAATAAAAGCTGAAATAAATCATTCTCTGTACTGTTATTCAGACATTTCACATTCTTAAAATATAGTGGTGATCCTAACTGACCTAAGACAGGGAATTTTTACTAGGATTAAATGTCAGGAATTGTGAAAAACTGAGTTTAAATGTATTTGGCTAAGGTGTATGTAAACTTCCGACTTCAACAATACTTCACCTGGCCTGTCCGTGAAAGCTGATAGCTGTTACCAGCTGCTCTTGAAGCTGGCTGGTCAGAGACGGGGCATGGGGCCAGCCTCATCCTCTTAACAACTGGCTCCTGCTTTCCAGTCAAAGCAGCAGGTCCTAATTCAATATTCCCAGGTTCTGCCGTGTCTGCCTGTCAGACTGGACGGATGGCTGGCATGTGTGGGCACCTCTGATTTTACACCAGGTTCTCAGATCAAACAGGCGCTGGGGTCAGAGGTCAAGGTACAGGGTGTACCCAGCGTCAGCACACTGAGGTCATGTGTGTGAACCATCCAACATGGCTTTCATCAGAGCATCCTTGGGGTGTGCTCTCAGTGACTGATGGTCCTGTAAACCTACTGGAATTTGAGAATCTGAAAACCCATATAATGTGGGCCACATATCTGACTGGCAGAAGGACAGGTTCCACAATTCATGCACTATGTTCTACAGGTCAGCTCCTATGACTATATAGCTAGAATAAATCTGAAATGCTACAAATCTGTTTTTCCTTAGGATGTAGTCCGCCACTAAGGCTATGATAAACAGACACTACTATAGATCAAAGTTTTTCAAACCATATTCATTCTCATTCATCTGTTTACAAAAAGAGACAAAAAAACTAGACATACCAAAGCCAAAACAACACAAACATTTCGTTTCCCTGTTGAATTGGCTCTTGGCTTGAGCTCTGAGCTCGAGGAATTCTCCGTGGCAGATGGTGAGTCATAACCCCTGAGGCCAGCAGCAATGCTACACCCTGGGACCCGGATACCTAATCATGCCCTGTTGAGCTTCTCACCTGCTGCTCCTCACCCACAATGTTATCTCATCTCCCTGACCTATTGTGGCACTCACTGGCAGTAATGACAGTGGGGAGACCCAAGCTGTGATCAGGTCTCTCCCCAGAGAGAGACAAGACCCTGGGAACCTGCTAGTAATCAGCACACAGGCCCAATCTCTCCATCTTGTCTCAGTGGCGTATCTCGTTTCCTATCACAGCACACGGCTAGTCTAGATACTGCTGCTCCTGCTGCTGCTGTTATTTGAGGTCAGCTACCAAAGACTATGCTTTTAGTGGAAACTGTTGAATTACAACTTTTGGTGTCAGTGTAGATACTTGGGATTGTTTGTAATGAGGTTTTTGCTGAGGCTCAACCTGGTCTCAGAGCATTTGGTATTATTCTTTACGTAAAATCAGAGACCCTCCAATTAGGGAAAAGGGAGATACTTAGTCAGTTGTACAACTGAATGCCTTCAACTGAAATGTGTCTTCTCTGAATCAGAGAGGTGTGTGGGGCTGCCATAATCGACATCCACATCTTCGGCGCCCGGGGAACAGTGGGTTAACTGCCTTGGTTAGAGGCAGAATGACAGGTTTTTACCTTGTCAGCTCGGGGATTCAATCCAGCAACCTTTTGGTTACTGGCCCAACACTCTTATGATATGTTACATTTCGTATGGTATGTATTAATTTGTGGATGTCCATCACCCATTTTGTATGATATGTTACGAGTCACAATTCGTATTATATGTGAACATTTGCAAAATGTACAATATGTTACAAATCTGCAAAACATACAGTATGTTACGAATTTGCTAAGTGTATGATATGTTATGAATTCTAGCTAGGCTAGGGGTTATGGTTAAGATTAGGGTTAAGTTTAGGATTATGGTTAAAGGGTTAAGGTTAGGGTTAGAGGAAGGGTTAGCTATCATGCTAAGTAGCTAAAAAGTAGTAAGTCGTTGAAAAGTTGGTAATTAGCTAAAATGCTAAAGTTGTCCATGATGAGATTCGAACTCGCAACCTTTTGGTTGCTTGACATTCATGTTATACCCCCAACCACCTTACTTTTGTTTTTGCTTTAAGTAGCCATCTGTCTTATGTAACCATAGAAAACGTAACCTATCATAGTAATTTGAGTGTCCCAGGTTTACATTTACTATTTTACGTCTAGTCTATGAGACCAGGCTGTGATCCTAGATAAAGTAGGTGGATATTGTTGTTTGTTCTGTCTTTTGTTCCTGATGTGTTCCACAAGACAAATATAGTGTAAATACAGTGCAACCAAACAAAGGAGAGAAAGAAAGAATAGCAGAGAGTAACCACATAACAATAGTGTTTCCCCAAGAAAAAAAAGGGTTAGCTCCAAGAGGATCACTGTGTATTCTTACCAAACTATAAATTAGAAGGAAACAGCTGACTGATGCCTTTTAATAAAATGCACACAATGCATACAGTGTCATTACCATGACAATAAGATATGCCAGTACCCAGGACATTTTCCCAAGATGCCAAAACAAATGGTCATATGTAGGCCAGTTACAATCAGTAAAATATGTTAATAAGAAGACGTCATGCTGACCCCAGCATATCTCGATCAGATAGTGACTGACCCAATGTCCCCATTCCCACTGCTCTCCTATGATCATTAGTCCATCAATTACACTGTTCTCATTTACAAAACAAAATAGAATCCTTCAAACAAGACCCCCCAACAAATATAATCACTGAGGTTAATGTTTAAACCATCCACCTTTATAAACAGGAATAAAAAATATGATTAGATTTGGTTCTTCATGAGCCATCCCACGATTCAGCGTCTATACCACATTGGTTCAATATCATTTCATTGAAATGACGTGGAAGCAACGTTGACTCAACCAGTTTGTGCCCAGCGGAATCTATCTATGAGAGTCTTTCAACAAACTCAATTGATGAAACTGAAGTGTACCAAGAGGCGAAAAGTCACATTTCAATGGAGTTCCACAAACGAGGTACTTTCTATGGAGAGGAGAAAGAAACTGTATCTTGTTCCTTCAGCAAATTGTAGAGGGAAAGAGTGAACAATAGAGATCAAATGCTGACAGCACACCCAAGTGCTCTCTGAGAACCTTCAGGTTGTGATCCATTCATAGTGACAATAGAGTCATGTGACCGAGAAAACGGGAAAAAGGGCTTTCTATTTAACCTTGTTTCAGACCAGGCTCAATGAGAACACTGTATCATGGCTCCACTGGGGTAGGCTCAGGAATCTGCTGCAGCTCAGCATTTAATAACACTTCCCTTACATGACTCTACAGATATGTATGCTGTGCTGGGTATAAAATAGATTGATTTGCGGTTCCCATGGTAACGTGGTACAAAAAGTGTGAGAGTTTGCAGCTGACCGCCATGTCAGCTCTGATATTTGCAGTGGCAGTGAGGCAGCAGTCCGTGACATCCCCTGCATGCTGGGAATGAGAGCTGTGATCGGGCACTAACTGAGAGAGAGGGGGGTTTCATGAGCGTTTGTCTGTTAAGTCATTCTCAGGGGAGGCAGAAAAGTGACAGCAACAGATAGCCCTTGTGCCTCTGTGCAATATTACTGTAATTGTTGCCAGAAGAACATATCTCACATCAGTCTATTAAGTGACAGGCTTGAAATAGATGACTGAAAATCTCAAAAGCGCAAACAAGTCACCCATTCTGTGCTATGTTAAAACACACAGTATCTCCTGTTATCTGGAGACAGATAGCATCTCTGAACCCACAGCAATTCAAAGTACGTATAATGAGGGGTTTCTGGGTATTTTAATGCCCTAGGGGACAGGGAGCTAACACATTTCCATCTCTTTCTTTTCTGCTATTAGAAACTGATAGAACGTATATACAAAGAAGAGTATATTAGTACGAAGATTTTTTTTATAAAAAAATGTATGAAATGTATGCATTCACTACTGTAAGTCACTCTGGATAAGAGCGTCTGCTAAATGACTAAAATGTAAAATGTAATTAGAGTATGGGACCAAATAAACTGATTTGAGGCAATCATGATAGAGTTACGGAGATACATTACACACTATGCAGAAACGTTTCCCGAATAGCTTTAAAGTCCCAGTGCTGTCAAAAATGTGATTTGCCTGTGTTTTATATATATTTCCACACTATGATGTTGAAATTATACTGTGAAATTGTGAAAATTATGATAATGCCCTTTTAGTGTAAGAGCCGTTTGAAAAGACTGCCTGAAATGTCAGCCTGTTTTGGTGGGATGGATTTTTGACCTGCCTGTGACATCCCCAGGCGGTAAATTAGTTAATAGACCAATAAGAAAGAGAGTTCCAACCCTCTCTGCCAATAACAGCTAGTTTTCAGTTTTCCCCTCTAAACTCAGACCAGTCCCAGACAGTCCTAGCAACATTTTTGCTTGAGAAATTGCTATTTTGTTTCCTTTGGACCATTTTAATGGAAAACAATCACAGTAAGGTGCTTAATTGTTACCCAAAAATGATTTTGATATTGAGATAAAAACATCTGTATTGGACGTGATCCAGCATTCAGTTATGCTCATAGTGAAGCGAGAGGACAACTTTTTACGCCGACTCTCAGTCCCAGCAGTAAAAGTGACGAGTGTGTGTTTTATGGGAGGAAACCTGCTTGAAACCAAACCTCCATCCTGTTATCAGCACGTTGGCCTCATGTATCCTCAACCAGCAGCTGAGGTCCAACGCACCTTTTACAGAACCAGCGTATCTTTTCCATACAAACATACACTACTAACCCACATCACAGCCAGTCAATTAACCATTATAACATTCCTTTGGAATTTCAACAACTCTCCGATGTCTTCTAGAGCAGAGTCACATCCTGTGCTCTGCCAATAACAGCAGATTCAAACTGTTTGCTCTATACTTATCAAATGGAAAAAGTGACTCATCTGATGACACAGGGAGTCTGAGCCCACCACCGCTGCTTCTACTGCTGCTACACTGCTTCCTACTGAGGTGGCCCCAACGTAAACACTGATCTGTTCAGCAGCAGTGTAAACTTTCCATGGTTGAACTGGTGCACACGCTTCCTGGGGGGTTGAGACTATAGAGATAGAGTTCCGTCAGATAGAAGCCTCCTCTTCTTCATAAAGCTTAAAGCTGTTTTAGGCCTCTCCACAGGCAAACAATTCACTGATACAAATTCAAGCCATGTGTCCTTTTCAATGCCGCTCTTGTGCACGGAAACGTGTACTCGTCCAAACTTCTTGTCAACACATTGTGTGCGATACAGACTGCTTTATGATGTGATATGACAACGTGAGCTATGTCAAATTCAGTGACACGTAGAAATGGCTGAAAAACGTTCTTGGACTATACTGATGTATTTTTTGTAATTTATTATACATTTATTCATGATTTGTTATTTTTCCAAATGCACCATTTAATTCTTACCAAGGCCTGATCTCTCTCGAATTATCAGTCACTCTGATCATAATAAGGGAAGGTTACAAAAGGAAACAGGGACATACCACAGTGTTATTGTTATGGCAGAGGATTCATTAACTATTTCACCCTTTTTGCGTATTTTAAGGATTACTTTTCATTTCCTGCTTAAAAACAGCAGATTAATATCTCCCATGGCAGAAACCCAACTGAAACAAACTGACAGATTTCCCTCCCTACTACTCCAGCCAGGCAATACATGTTATCTCTCAGTACCAGTTCCTAAGACTACTAACTAGAGAAACACTAGCCAGGCAGAGAGCGAGAGAATGCATGGCTAGCATAATTGAAGACAATGGTCATGAGAACAGTAGATATGTGTGATTTCTAGCAGCCTGGGGGGAGTCCCACCCAGGGAGTTGGGAGAGGAAGCAGTGGGGAGGGAGGTCAGAGTTGGGTGCTCACATCCTACTCACAATTTAGTTATTCCACTCCCTCGTCCCCGCTCACACACACACACACACACACACACACACACACACACACACACACACACACACACACACACACACACACACACACACACACACACACACAGACAGACAGGACTTTCCTAATGGTGAGAGACTCATCTAAAACAACGTTTTGTTCTCAAATAGACTTAATTTCTCTCTACGAGGATGCATATATAAGAGTAAGGTTTGGTTGTAATGGGTCATGGCCTGGGTCCACCCATGATTGTTTTTGGTCACATAACTGTACAGATTTTTCTGGTCATCAGAGCTACTGTCATATAATGTCACATAGAGCTGGTAAACCAGGATAATTAGCCAAGGCTCTCCTGCTAAGCTGGTATTAACAGTGTACAATAGACCATTGATCCAGAAGACATGGTGGTGCCAGTAGCAAGCCCTTTAACGCTTTGAAGATTTTAAACCAACAGGCTAAATGGATCAAATCCCAGATCAGCCAAATTTCATGTTTGCTCACTTCCAATTTGCTGAAGTTGTAAACAAAAGTTTTCTGGAATATTTTGTGTACTATCCCTTATCCTCATATGATTTGAATTTGTTAGTGTTTGGACTATTTCTGTTATATAGACAGTGGTGTGTTTCTCAGTTCCTGTTTCTCTATATACACTATGCATACAGTATCTTCAAAATGTATGTTATGTACACAACCATGTTCCTGAATTTGAACAGAAAATAATGACACTGGGAAGTTATTTTCATCCTGTCTACAATAACAAAGGGTCACCCCCAGCTGCTAAATATATCTCCAGCAAAAAACACTTCTAAACAAATATATATTTCTAAACAGATAGCCTGACCCTCTAAACAAACATTTTTAGCCGCGGCTTCTTTGGACAAGGCAAGAGTTAAAGTAGATGATAAACAACTATCTTGATGCTTTCCAGAAAACGCCTTCACAGCAGACAATGGTGGGAAATAACAGATTGAAAACAGTAAACACTACTGAACACATAAAAGGACAAGGACTCTCAAACTCAACACCGCCTCAACTTGAACGCCCTAGCTTCAGTCACTCTTTGAAAATGCACACGCTGCATACATATTGGAAACATATCAGAGATACACATGAAGCAAGCCTGTGCCCACGATAAGGAGGAAATGGGAGAAGAACAGAGAGGAACCCCTGCTGACCACAAAGGTCTAATCATAATCAGGAGTCTTCCTGCAGATGTGACCGTGTCCATATGGTCTCACAGCAGGGGTCAGACCTGCCAAGATGAGCCAGGTCTACTTCAGACATTCCTTGGCTTGGACCAGCGATGGTTCCGCCATCAGTAGTGATCATCATCTCCCCGAGGAGAAACAGTGGATAGGATTTTTTTTCAGTCGGTACAGACACAAAGGGATGTCAGGGAAAGGATGACCCTTTATTCCCACTAATCAGGAGGAGATTGGCTGAGAGGAAGGGGTCCTGCCCGGGCCTAACTTCTGCTCCCACTATGATGAGGTTTCCATGTTTGACTTGGCTCAAACTGAAAAACACAGACACGAGGATTGATCGTAATGCTCCTGGCTTGCTACTGAGCACCCTAGCTCATGTGCTCAACCAATGATTTATTTCAATGTAATCTCATTCAATTTGTTTTAAATCCCTCAACATAGCCAGGGTGCTGGTCACTCTAAACTACTGGAAATTACACTGAACAAAAAAATAAACGCAATATGCAATAATTTCAAAGATTTTACTGAGTTACAGTTCATATAAGGAAATCTGTGAATTTAAATAAATTCCTTCAGCCCTAATCTATGGATTTTACATGACTGGGAACACAGATATGCATCTGATGGTCACATATATCTTAAACAAAAGCTAGGGGCATGGATCAGAAAACCAGTCAGTATCTGGTGTGACCACCATTTGCCTAATGCAGCTTGACACAACTCCTTTGCAGAGAGTTGATCATGCTGTTGATTGTGGCCTGCTGGATGTTGTCCCACTCCTCTTCAATGGCTGTGCGAAGTTGCTGGATATTGGCGGGAACTGGAACACGCTGTCGTACAAGTCTATCCAGAGCATCCCAAACATGCTAAATGTGTGACATGTCTGGTGAGTATGCAGGCCATGGAGGAACTGGGAAATGTTCAGTTTCCAGGAATTGTGTACAGATCCTTGCGATGTAGGGCTGTGCATTATCATGCTGAAACATGAAGTGATGGCGGGCGATGAATGAGCCTCGGGACCTCGTCACGGTATCTCGTCACGGTATCTCTACACGCTGTCTGCCATCAGTTCAGTACAGTTGAAACTGGGATTCTTCTGTGAAGAGCACACTTCTCCAGCATGCCAGCATTTGCCCACTGAAGTCGGGTACGATGCCAAACTGCAGTCAGGTCAAGACTCTGGTGAGGACGACGAGCACGCAGATGAGCTTCCCTGAGATGGTTTCTGACAGTTGGTGCAGAAATTATTAGGTCGTGCAAACCCACAGTTTCATCAGCTATCGGGGTGGCTGGTCTCAGATGATCCTGCAGGTGAAGAAGCAGGATGTGGAGGTCCTGGGCTGGCATGGTTACACGCTGCTGGTGTGAGGCCTGTTGGACGTACTACCAAATTCTCTAAAACGACATTGGAGGCGGCTTATGGTAGAGAGATTAACATTCAGTTCTCTGGCAACAGCTCTGGTGGACATTCCTGCAGTTAGCATGCCAGTTGCAAGCTCCCTCAACTTGAGACATCTGTGGCATTGTGTTGTGTGACAAAACTGCACATTTTAGAATGGCCTTTTATTGCCCCCAGCACAAGGTGCACCTGTGTAATGATCATGCTGTTTAATCAGCTTTTTGATATGCTACACCTGTCAGGTGGATGTATTATCTTGGCAAAGGAGAAATGCTCACTAAGAGGGATGTAAACAAATTTGTACACAACATTTGAGAGAAATACGCTTATTGTGCGTCTGGAAAATGTCTTGTATCTTTTATTTAAGCTCATGAGACATGGGACCAACACTTTACATATTGCATTTATATTTTTGTTCGGTATACTTTCCTACCTCCAGGCATGTTCTGGACTACGCCAATATGACTGAGCAAGATGTCTTAAAATGAGCTGCAGTGCTGGATTCCTAAAATAACCATTGCTTTAAAACCCCTTTGTCCTAGCAATACAGCGGTGAAGAATAACCTCTAAGTTGCTCCTTTCTATTGTAATACTTTTGTCTGTATTGTAATGACACAGTAGGAAACGAACCCTGGGAAAGACTGTTGTCAGTTTGTCTGTGAGGAAGATCATTTCTCAGAGGTGAGAACCAGAAACTGCTGTAGGGTTTGTGGTTGTGGTAGAAAACGTGAAAGTCGGACAAAAAAACAGGTACTGTAGATGCCTGTTTTAAAAGTCTTAATTTAGATGTGAAGAAACCCAGCTCTATTTTCAAAAGCCATCAACGTAGTCTGTTTGTTTTAACTTTGTGGCAATGTTTATTTATTTATTTTATTTTATTTTACCGTTATTTTACCAGGTAAGTTGACTGAGAACACATTCTCATTTACAGCAACGACCTGGGGAATAGTTTCAGGGGAGAGGAGGGGGATGAATGAGCCAATTGTAAGCTGGGGATGATTAGACAGCCGTGATGGTATGAGTGCCAGATTGGGAATTTAGCCAGGACACCGGGGTTAACACCCCTACTCTTACGATAAGTGCCTTATATTTTAGCCTATTTTCTATAAGGTGTTTGTGGTGGTTACTGAGAGCTGAAAGTGATATGTATATACATTATATAGAAAGAGCTAGCAGAGCTACAGAGTAAGTTGCTGCAGCCATTAACAGGGAGATGAATTCACCTTTCAGCAGGACAATAACCTAAAACACAAGACCAAATCTACACTGGAGTTGCTTACCAAGAAGACAGACAATGTTCCTGAGTGGCCGAGTTACAGTTTTGACTTAAATCTACTTAAAATTCTATGGCAATACCTGAAAATGGTTATCTAGCAATGATCAACAACCAAATTGACAGAGCTTGAATAATTTTGAAAATAATAATTGGCAAATGTTGCATAATCCAGGTATGAAAGCTCTTAAAGATTTGCCCCCCCAAAAAGACAGCTGTAATCACTGGCAAATATGCTCTTTAAAGTATTGACTCAGTGGTGTGCAGACATATGTAAATGAGATATTTCTGTATTTCATTTCAATTCATTTGCACACAAAATATTTAACATATTTTTACTTTGTCATTATGGGGTATTGTGTGCAGATGGGTAAGAAAAAAAACCTCTATTTAATCCATTCTGAATTCAGGATGTAACACCATTTTTTTTAATAAGTCAAGGGGTATGAATACTTAATGTATATTTCAAATCAATTTCATATTCATTAAATGTAGTTTTATTTATCTATTTGGCTACTGTCAAATGTTTTACCTCAATATATGAAGTATAGCCTTACATGTGCGCAGTGATGTGTCAAATCTTGATTTAGTGCAATATTATAGGGTAACCATTAGAATAAGCCACATCAATATTTGCAGCCATAGTGTTAGGGTTGAACTGGCTATTTGTTTGTATAACCTATATAATATACCGGGGAAGCTATGCTACAATATTAAGTATATAAACTACGGATAAGTCAACTGCTGAAGACAAGAACTACACCCGGCAACAGGAAGTGCGTCACGAGGCTGGGACCAGCCTGCACGCCGAAGATAGGATGAGGAAGTTTAAACCACGCTCATCCTCGCTCTGACAGGCCAGCAATGAGCGGGAACTCTCTCTGTCAGAGTATATAAGGGAGAACAAAGGATGTGTCGTTCTCTTCGCTGTCTGGTCCTGCGTGGTGTTACAGTGAGACCGTATATACGAACAACATTTTTACCATTCAAGTGTTTGCAATAATTAAAGAACAAAGAAATCATGAGATACTATTTGCTAAATAATTTGTTCTAATACCAGATTCGAATTGACGTGACCCGACAATAGGTTATAATATATTTCTAGGAGTTGATCCGTCATCAGCATTGTGGAATAATTATATTGTTAAGGTAAGATTTTAATGGAGAAAGCTGACCCGAGAGTAGGGCTGCATTTCTTTCCATCCTATTAGTATCGACCCATTTTTTAAATTTAACTAGGCAAGTCAGTTAAGAACAAATTCTTATTTACAATGACGGCCTACCGGGGAACAGTGGGTTAACTGCCTTGTTCAGGGGCAGAACGACAGATTTTTACCTTGTCAACTCAGGGATTTGCTCCAGCAACATTTCGGTTACTGGCCCAATGCTCTAACCACTACGCTACCTGCTGCCCCCAAATGCCTCAACGACGCACTTAGCGAACGTTCTCTGCGTAGTGTTTTCGGAAATGTCGGAAATGTAGGAAAGATGTATCGTTAAAACACTCGTAAGCCAAAATTCCATCGCTATCTAGAAACTGGGCCTAGGTCTGTTCATTTGCATGCTCAACAAATCACATTGTAAATCAGTGGTGTATCATTTACTAATCTCACCAAATAAATACACGTGAAACTTGGCTAGACATTCAAGAGGCCACACTATGTATCTGTCCCAAAAATATAACAGATCTTCATCCCCCATAAAAAAAACTTCCATACTATTGTATTACATTTGTCAACACAAATTCCATAAGGTAAATAAATGAAGTGGTTACAATTAGAAGAAAATGGTAGACCTCATATTGTACAAACTGTACATCATCTCTATAGGTTCTGAAGGGGCTTTCTTTGGTGTCCTTCTGCAGACCTTAAGCAGCAGCTGCAGCGCCCGATCTCTCTCAATGGGAGATGATGACCATGGCTTTTGGGGCAAAACGTTTAAAGCAATAATCTTTAGATCGTTTCAAAGACTTGCTAGCCGAGCTAAAGCCAAGATGCCTATCTAAGGGTTGTTTGACCTGTGCTTTCTTTCTGATGGCTGAAGTTCAAGATTTATCCTCAGGCCTGGACCTGGCTCTTTCTTTTCCCTGGGTCACTTTGACCCCAGGCTGTGAACCCAGTAATGTTATACAAATGTCATGCGTCATTGGACTGACATCTCCCATACAAGGCACCAGCGTTTACTCTCCGAACATTGTCCTGGAGGCAGAGAAGAGCAGAGACCCTGGCAAAATGAACAAAGATATTTTATAGACAAGGTCATGTTGAAAAAAGAAAAAACACACTAGCACAGTAAGGCAATGTTTTCTACTCACAGCAGCTTCCTTTCAGAACTGCTTCCTAAGACTTTTCTCCTCGGTTCCTGCCCGATTACCATTTATTCTTAGAGGTTGTCTGTTCTCCCTCCGTTTCCCCCTGAGCATTTCATGTGAAAACTTTCCAGGAACTAAGTTCAAAATGCTCTCTGAATGTAAATTCAATGCAAAAAAAACAGGTCAGCACAGAGAAAAGTCAATGCAAGGTCTTCCCACAGATTTGTCTGAGTGAAAAGTCATCCTGTATCACCCACTGGGGAGTGCTGAACAGCTACAGATTCTCCATGTATTATTCCCTAAGTCTTTATATCTTTCATCATTATATTGTTTTGGTTTTATGACCTTCCATGCACCTTCCATTCCAATCACTCTCATCAATCTGGGGCTCTCGAGTAGCGCAGAGGTCTAAGGCACTGCATCTCAGTGCTAGAGGTGTCACTACAGACCCTGGTTTGATTCCAGGCTGTATCACAACTGGCCATGATTGGGAGTCCCATAGGGCGGCGCACAATTGGCCCTGTGTCGTCCGGATTTGGCCGGGGTAGACCGTCATTGTAAATAAGAATTTGTTCCTAACTGACTTGCCTAGTTAAATATAGGTACAAAAAAACATGGCACTTCCAAGATCATTTTATGGTGGCCAGACTGGAGAAACTAGATCTCGACTAGCTGCAGAGACTCTCTCCTGTCCATGAAGCTTTACTACAGTCATGATGCAATGTGCTTGTGTGCATTAGTACTCAACTGGAAAGAGTTGTCAGCGATTGAAGCTATTGAAGTGATTGGTTTACTGCTCATTTATTGTGTACTATGACCTGATTAGGCCGTGGATTGATCAAAGACAGTGGCAGACTCTCACATTCCTCTGCAGCAGCCATCTCCTCAAAGGAAACGACCCAAGCGCAGTAAACAGACAGGACAACAAGCTGTGCTGTCTGCTACACCCCACCGCTTTGAAGCTTTAGCAATTCCATGTTGGAATTGTCCACAGACACAGTGCATTCCTCACACTCTGTCCATGTGCGTTGGCCAGGATTCAAGATGGAGTCTATTACAACTGTAGGACCTGGGCCTGTTTTCATAATTTGGCTGATCTAGGAACAGGTCCCCCCTTGTCCATATAAGCATATGATCTAAAAGGCTAAACTGATCCTAGATCAGCACTCCACTCTTAGACGTTTTATGAATAGGGGCTCAGGACCCTGCAGAACACTGACTCAGTGGACACAAAACTGTTTGTTTGTCAGAGACGGTTCAAATGCAACCGGTCTTCTTTCATCATCCCACATAATGGAAATTACTCTACAATTGTGGCACAGTTAACCATATTGTGCAACCTCCATTTTGGTTTTATACAAATGAGTGGTGCAGGCATGATCTATTCATGAGGTCACATGCAAACAGATGGTGAGAGAGATGATGAAACCATATGGCTGTAACAATGCTCTACGTGAAGTGTTGTTATTTGGTTCATCATACTGACTTCACAATTTACCCCCCAAAAAATGGGGTTTGACCGTATCAAGGGCGTTGAGTGAGAAGCTAAGCAGATACATTTTGTGCGATTCTAACTAGAACAGACATGGTTGTATGATTGCAGCAGTGGAATAAAGGCATATTTTGTTTTTGGGGATCCCGGTTCCCAGGGCATAATTAATGTCACAGTGAACACACGGGTCTTAGTTCTGCGGCCAGAGCAACAAGCTGCCATGGAAACCGGGGGCTTGTGTGTTGTGTGGCTGCTTGTGTCAGAGATCTGCCTTATTGTTCTGCCCTCCCCTCTTTAGTGACGGCACACTTTCCCTGGACGTTTTCACATACAACATCTGTCCTGTGCAGGCCCCTCCTCCCCCACCACTGACCCACCCCCTCTAGGAAAGGCCAGAGGGGGCACCTCTCTCAATAAAGCCTGGCCACACACACCTGCTGAGAGGGTCAGGGGTCGCTGACCAAGGCATACGCACATTACCCACAACACAGCAGGACTCCAGCCTCCTGTCAACCAATGGCAGGCCTGGGGCTTCCCTCTCTCCCAATGTTCAGGAGAAAGTCATACACTCTCTCTAGTTCCTGACTGTGTCTTTTACAGTCAATATAAAATCTTATGGATGATTATCAACCAATAAAGTCATATGTCAAATTGTTCAATCAAGCAATCAAATGTATTTATAAAGCCCTTCTTACATCAGCCGATATCACAAAGTGCTAAACAGAAACCCAGCCTAAAACCCCAAACAGTAAGCAATGCAGATGTAGAAGCATGGTGGCTAGGAAAAACTCCCTAGAAAGGCAGGAACCTAGGAAGAAACCTAGAGAGGAACCAGGCTCTTTGTTATCGACTAAGGTTCCAGAAAGGTCACTCACAACAACAAAAAAACACACCGATCAAAAACATGTTTCACAGAGAATGACCGTGCACTTCTGGAAAGATCTGTTGTCGGGCATTAACAGGGTTTATAACAAGGAATTCACTTTGAAACTTATGATGGGTTCAACCATTCTACATGTAAGAGGATTAATTCTCTTAAAGTACTTTCATCTATCAACTTTGAGAAATTGCTCAATTTCAATGGGTATTACAAACTACATTTACCAACCACAAAGCATCTGCTTAATCTCTTGTGGTATGTCCACAATGTTCCACTGAAGTGAAAAATTACCGTTGAGAGCACTGATAACCTTGGTTTTATGTAGGCTAACTTCACATTGACTTAAAAAAAAGTACATTCCCTCTATATTTACAGAGCACAGAAAGCCCTGCTGCTGAATCCTCCTGTGATTGGTGGATGTGTCTGTGGACAGGGACAGGGAGAGGGAGGGAGCCAGGGTTTGCTCCTTGTTGTGAGCCCTGTGGTGAGACCTGTGGTGAGCCCTGTGGTGTGCTCTGTGGTGTGCCCTGTGCATGGTGTTCTCTCTGTGCTGTCTGCTGCCTCGGAGGACCCTGAAGGAATCACCCTCATCAATCTGGCCACACATTCCACAATGACTGACAATGGGACTCCACTCTTTCCATGGCAGATGGCTTGCCTTGGGCTGTCCACGCCAAGCTCCCATTGTTAACCCCTGGGTTTAAAACTGCTGGCCCGGGACCTTCACTCCTCCCACTTCAGCGCCAAAGAAGGGACATTTAAATGTAGAAGATGAAATATAGGAGTTTGGTTTTTCTCGAACAACCGGTTGCGTGTTTAGGGATATGACTTACTTTTTCAAGTGAAGTAAAAGATTGACACAACACAAGGAGTGTTGCTTTGTGTGGTTGGATTTACATTGTGGAATAGGCTGCATTCCCACATGGATAGTGCTAAACCTTTATTCCCACAGGAGTCTCTGACACAGTAGGAGCCAGGCTAGGCCCCAGCACTAACATGGCTTCAGGCTGTACGTAGCACCATAGCAAAACATGTGATCCTGACTACACAATGTGTCTGTCCCCAGACTACAACAGCTCAATATAATGCTACCTGTTAAAATAAGGATAACAATCTATTGATTTTAAGATTCTATACTAGGTTTATAGATTTAATAGATGGAAAAACAGGACAGTATGGTGTGTACTACATTTAGTGAATGAAATGTATACCAAAAAATCTATTCCCCCCCTCAAACTAGGGTTGTGATGTTGGGATCATGTGGCATCCTTGCATTTCACTGAGTGGAAGAAGCTCATGCTAAGCCTTTTCTCCAACAACCTCACTTACACTCACAACCTGAAAATGGAGGGAAGAGACAGCTACTCTTTGCTTTGTGACATGGGCGTCCTCGGACGTGCTCACCAAAGGCATCAGAGATGAACCAGCGTTGAGCAACTCTATTCAGCAATTAGCATAAAGCTGCCCCTCTTAAAGGACGCAGAAGTCCTCCTTCTAAACTTTTGTCAGAGGGTTCACTGTGTTTAACACATCTGTTGTGTCCCATGTCTGTGCAGCCCATGGACAGGTCTGTCTAAAGCGCACCCTTTATTCTGCTGTGAAAAGAGCTATACGGGCCCCTGATAGATTGCCTTCATTTCAATGAAAATGACAGCCCCCAGTGAAAGAGAATAATGGAGAACCACCACTTCAGGCCCCGACCCCCCCCCCCCAGCTTAAGGCCCTAAAGCTCCCTTTAAAACGCTCCTCTTAAACAGTCTGATACGGAGCATAATCACGTAGAGAATAGAAACCATGTCTGACCAAGTCTTATGTTCTCCCTTTAAAAGCTGTCCCCTTTTTTTTTTGCGTTAACATGCCAGCACCTTCAAAGACAACCGTTATGGCGTAGGACATGGGCATCTACACCCAAACTACGCAATAAACAGCGAGAACATTAAAAGAGAAAAACATGTCAATGATATGTGTGAACAAAGCATGAAGATATACATTTAGAGCCAGAGTTGGTTGTTCGGAGGCTGGGGTTTATTTGTAAAACACAAAAACACAACAAGCGATGAGGTTTGACAGGATGATGCTATGTTTATTTCATTTAACTGACCACATGATGAAAAGGGATGTCAAGCAACTGAGGTTCTGGGACATTGTTTTCATAAGTGCCAGTTGCGATCAGTTGCTTCGAGTTGTCCCAGCAGGAAAGTGACCAACCAAAACAAAAATGAAACAGTCCAGCACTGTAAACTTTTCTTAAAGTTTTCCTAAACACATCCGATCATGTGGACTACTGTCGTCCATGGTTACACTCAAACATGTTAACAAATATTGTTCAATATATTTCACTACACATCAGATAGAAATAGCTCTGGTCATAATCCCAGCTACAACTTTCAGATGTATTTTCATACGACAAAGAAGACACTTAGTTTGACAGTTCATTTGACCATATCTTCATGATGAAATCCCCATTGAGACAAAAGGACTCTCATCATCCATGTTAGATCGGTTCGCAAGATGTTTACCGGAGAATGGCAGAGACGTGAGCATTAATGGTGAGGACAGTACCAGGATGGGAACACAATGGACAAAACATTTTTTGTGTGTGTGTGTGTGTGGCTTAGTGCTATTAATACACCAACTGAAGTTATGGGTCAAACAACAAACAAGGCTTAAGCAGAACAGTTGAAAGTTAATATTTATCTTCAATTGATTTTAAGGTATGGCTCCCACGTTCTGTAAGCATGTCTTTGCCAGTCTGGATTAAAGACTAATTCAAAAGAGTGTTTTACTGTGAGCGTTTCTTGTCTTCTTTTGTTGTAGGGTAACCTGAGCGTTCTACTCTTGCTAGAGTAGACCTACTGTTATCAGAGAGGAAACCCAGGCCGGAATCCTGTCCTGTCTCTCCCCACATCCATTTGTCACAGTTAGCCCTTGTTGTGACATTCACTTGAGCCCGTTACATCAGTTCTAGTAGAATACATCTTGTCCCAACAACAACACACTGAATAAAGGACCTTCTTTAATAAGATAAGACACCAGTCAGTAATCTGCTGATATGGTTACTTTATTACAGTAAGCTTCGGAGAGCATCGTGTATGCATCATAGACAAGTATAACTTTTGTTCTTCTGAGTGACCATTTTTCCAGAAAAAAAGGCTGTCATTCATAATGTTTCCTATGCAAACATTACAAAAGAAGGATTTGAGTCATTCGACATAACAAATAAAAACGTTAAAACTGAGAGCTCTTTTGATTTTCTCATGTTGTGAAGTTCTGTCCCAAAAGTGTACTGGTGTATTGGGGACAAATATAGCCCCTCTGTGTTGTCTATCTGCTGGAAAGAGCCCCTCTAAATCAAAATGGACAGTTCTGCACCAAGACAATGGGTGCCATTGTTTCCTGCTGAAAGGAGAGCATGTGCTTTGCTAATGCCGCACTTGCAGCAGCCAACCTCCGGGACAACTTCTACATTCAGTCTTTGATTAAGGAGCACAGTTAGCCATGGATGACTTCCTCCAAGGTGCCTGGAGGTTGTGGGAAAGGCCCAGTGAGTGAGTGTGGCCTCGACTGGGGCTGGCACTGGTCACAGTGAATGGCTCTGCGGAGGTTAACGGTATAGGGGGGTGTCCAACAGAACCAATGGGTTCAGTGTGGGGAGATCACATGATCGCAGTCTCGGTCACAACTTGTCTTGGGGACAAAAGTGATGGTGTGTGTGGGTTACTGTGTTTGCGTGTGTGTTTACTAATGAGTCCTTAGTGGGGGAGCTTTAGCGATCAAGCCCTCCCCACCACATCATCAGGTCATATGAGCACAGATGCTCCATGATCTCTTGCTCTCTCCTTGGTCCCCAGACAAGAGCTGCCTTGAAAAAATATGCATTGAGGGGAAAATGACAGTGTTTGATGGGATATTTTACTTTGACAAACTTAAGCTGATATAGTTAAATGTTCTGTCAAAAAGGAAGAACCAAAACGTGAGGAGATGACACTTGAAGATACAGAGGTATGCATGCAGTAGGCTGATATCCCAGTGAAGGCAAATCCTGCTCCCCATGATCCATGCTAAGGGGGTGTTAGCTAAACACAGGCTAAACACAGGCTAACCCAGGCTTTACATTCTAGCCCATACCCAGACTTCTGGGCTGGCCTGGGCCGGGGTGTTTATGTTCAGTCTGATCTCAGGCACATCTGTGTTGGGCCGTGTGGCCGGCAGGCAGGGCTGTGATTAGCATGGCGTCCATATGGAGCAGTCTGAGGGGTGAGAGGGTCGCTGCCTTGTGAAGGAGATTATTACACAAGCATAGGCAGGGAGGGGCACCTGCTGCTCTTCTACTCTAAGGACTAGTCTACCAGAGACACAGACTCTCCTACAAACACCCGGCATCCCATAAACTAACACTATCTAATCTGGTTTTGGGACTGTTGTCACCCCATGCAATGCTGCAAGTCTGGCTCACATACTATTTCATCACAATATATTGCATTTAATTACCCGCGAGGAATTCTTAGTTGACATTTGTGCAATATCATAGTATAACAAACTGATATATTATAACATTGTTGTGATGGTATTCTGCGCCTGTTAGTGTTTATTCTAGAGAAATTATTCGACAAATTTTTCTCATTTGACTGACCTGCTCCATGGGATCTTTGCCTATAGGTAATTTGATCCGTTCTGTCCAGTCGTATACTGGACCATATAGTTGCAACAGGATCTTACCCTAACCTGGTCCCCATTGATGCTCCCTGAGGGAAATCAAAATGCTTGTAACTTGCAACAATCCTGGAGTTTCCCACGGTTACTATGAGGGCTAAGCAGAAGTCTGATTCCCCACAGGGGTTAGATATGCAGTATGCTTTCCTAATACCACGTAGGTAATAAGTTGTAACCATAGCCAAATGTAAAAGCGCAAAATACAAACAATACAACGATTCATAATCTATTTACTACTTTGAATTAATAAAAGGAATTTTGCATATAATATTAATCATATACATTAATTTCATATTTTTCTTTATGTTATTTATAACGGGTAAACTTAGATAAGCCCCTGTTGCATTCAGTACAGGCTGACAGTTAAACAACATTTTACATTTCAGTCATTTAGAAGACGCTCTCGTCCAGAGCGACTTACAGTTCGATCATTTATCTTAATATAACTAGGTGGGACAATCGCACATCACAGTCATAGTAAGTTGATTTTTCTTCAATAAAGTAGTCATCAGCAAAGTCAGTAAACGTAGACATGCCCCTGTTGTATTCATTAAAGGCTGACAGTTAAACAGGGTCTAGGATAATCCACTTATTACGAGAGCATCAGCTCTGTTAGACCCTCCACAAGGGGTAGGCTGCTGCCTTGTGGGATGGCGACATGGAGGTGCTATTGTTTTTCATCGGTGGAGCTGTGCCAGGAATGAACCTCCCTCAGCAGCAAATAGAGCAGAAGATTCCCTCATCTGACTTGGATGAACAGTCTGGGGAGCAGAAGGCTGTGCGTGTGTGTCTGTCTCTCTGTGTTTGTGTGTTTTTTGGGGGTTTTACTATCCTTGCGGGGACCAGAAATCCTCACTAGGATAGTAAAACATGGTCCCCACGAGGACAAAGGCTATTTTAGGCTTAGGGGTTAGGTTTAGGTTTTGGGTTACAATTAGGGTTTATTGTTAGAATTAGGATTAGGAGTTAGGTTTAGGATTAGATTTAGGGTTAGGGATAAGGGAAAATATAATTTTGAATGGAAATAAATTGTAGGTCCCCACAAGGATAGTAAAACATATGCGTGTGTATGTGTTTGTGTGTATGTGTTTGTGTGTGTGGGGGACACACCTCATTATCATTCTGCTCTGCTGATATTCCAGACTGAGAGACAGACTGGCATTTCTGCCGAGCAGGTTGTATCCTCAGCATGTAGCATGTGGCCAGGCCTGCTCTACCCCAGCCATACAGATGGCCAAGCATGACTGCAGTAAGCCTTGTTTACGTGTGGTCCTTGGTACTTGAATTATTAATGGAGAATGGCTAATCAGTATTGAGCCATATGCATGTCTTGCATTAAATTATGCATCACAAGATGGCAGTGGAATAAAAAGAGTTTAGCATAACAACAACCACAAATATTTATGTGATTATGTTGGACTCAATTTGCTAATGGAGGAGCCAAGAAGTGGTTTGTGTCATTTATCACAAAAGGAGAAATGGGAGTAACTTGACATAAATTATATGTGGGTTCCAACAGGAAATGCAGTCTTAGTATCCCATGTCAGTTCAATTACCAGTTAGTCCTTAGTAATTAGCTAGTCCTCTTTGTGTCATCTCTCACTGGTTTTGACAAGGCAGTAAAGTCATTTAACAACCTTACAATCACATCTGCTTTACATTGTTGGCTGGTAATTCGCCTGGCCTCCCATGGTGCTATCCATTAAACCCTGCTCTCTGCTCAGCGTCACTGCTTTTATTTACCCTGGCTAAAGGCTAGGACATGATAGAGGGATGCTACTCTCCAGATTGGGCTCCCGAGTGGCGCAGCAGTCTAAGGCACTGCATCTCAGTGCTAGAGGCGTCACTACAGACCCTGGTTCTGATTCCAGGCTGTATCACATCCGGCCGTGATTGGGAGTCCCATAGGGCGGCGCACAATATGCCCGGCGTTGTCTGGGTTAGGGTTTGGCCGGAGTAGGCTGTCATTGTAAATAAGAATTTGTTCTTATTAACTGACTTGCATAGTAAAAAAAAAAAAAAAAAACCTTACAAGACACAAGCCAGAAGGTTATCAATCAGGAACTGCTTGATAAACAACATCAGTGAAATAATATGAATCTTGACATTTTAGTCATTTAGCAGATGCTCTTATCCATAGCGACTTACCATTTAGTGCATTCATCTTAAGATAGCTAGGTGAGACAACCACATATCACAGTCAAGTACATTTGTCCTCGATAAAGTAGTTATCAGCAAAGACAGTACTAGTAGGAAAAGACAAGTGCGAGTGTTGTTTTTTGTATGAAATTAACAAAACTTTTTTTAAGCCTCAGTATAATGAAAAAATTAAGTAGACTCCCAAAATGATGAGTGTGTAACTGACACCGTAGAGATGTTTTAAAAGTAGCTGTGAAGCTCTAAATAGAGTATAGATGTAGTATAATATCACTGATTGTGGTGATAATTAACCCAGAGAGCCTGGCCCATCCGTCATTGTTCTCTGTGGCGTATTATGAAGAACACAATGATAGAGCTCTGGCAGGGCGAAGGCCCTCGGCATCACACACATGTTACAGACAGGGCCTCTGTTGATGTAGACAGTGTCTCCCCTCGGCCTGTTGGGAGCCCCCGGGCCCCTGAGGGTAGGGAAGTTAGGGGTTCACACAGAGTTGGTCATTTCCAAACAGATCATGTATCAGTCCCTTCTGAAGTGCGAGACTCAAGGGAAGATTATTTTTACCTGTGGTCGGAAGGAGATTGGTAGGAAGACAAGTTACACGATTCAACGAAGAGAAACTGTTGATGAGGGAAGTCAAGGGGGGGGGGGGGGGTAGCCCAACAACCGAAACCACCTCAGATAAGCTGTTAATACTAATCCAACATGTAATTGTTCCCATTTCATTTAACATTTACATGTTAGTCATTTAGCAGACACTCATATCCAGAGTGACTTACAGTTAGTACATTCATCTTAAGGTAGATATAGTCATAGTAAGCAAATGTTTCCTCAATAAAGCAGCTATTAACAAAGTCAGTGAGTGCAAGAAAGGCAAGGGTGGTAGTATTTTTATAGATTTTTTTCAAGGGGGGTGCTATGGAATTAAATCGAATTTAAATCTAATCTAAATCTAATTTCCATTTGAGATGAAGTAATTCACACAATATACATATCACCCACACCTAACCTCAGCAGTTTCCCGTCTGAATCTCTCCCAGGCCAGCTCAGCATTCAGTCCTGTGAGATTCTCACACATTGGCATGCCTTGTCATTTATACTGTATCAGTTCCCAGAGCTCCATTCTTCCACCATAATACACAGGCAGACCGGGTCCCCAGCCTGCATCTCTTCAGATTGCACACCATACAAAACACAAAGCCCTCCCAGGAACATGGGTGACAATTGAAAACAATCAAAACAAATTCAAAACTTGACACTCAATGTCCCCTCCAGCATCCATAATTAGAACTGTTCAACTAAAGACAGTTGAAGTTCTCACTATTTTCCTATGTCCCTCCCCCTCCCCCAGAGCCCTATAGTCTTATGAAGGGTAGACTAGATCTCTCCCAGTGTAACCTGTCAATCAGCAGTGGTTTTCAGGACAACATGAGGTTAGACAAAGGGAAAGTTATTGGAAGCGTTAGTTAGGTTGAAAGAGTGGAAGTAGGGCAGGGACGGGGAGGAGAACAGTGGGAGTCTGAACAGCTATGCAAATGGGCTGTGCACCTCTATAGTTGTGGAAGGGAAGAGGAGGGTTGAGGAGAGAAGCGGACAACGCTCACTCTATATAATACACCGGGGACAGGAAGCTAGACTTGCTCTGTGGCTGCTCTGATATTAGGAGCAGCTGGGGCTCCTGGGTGGACACAGCTCCTGATTTCACCCCTTGAAAAGATGTGGATTCTGACTTCAGAGCATCGATACAGTGCTTTTCATCTTGCTGACGTTTTTTACACAAGTATTAGTAGACCACCACTAGGACAATCACCAGAGACAACCTAGGATGGTCATAATGTAGTGGGTAGCTGTTGCATGGTTCTGTAACAGCTACCCACTTCAAGAGAATAGCACACAAGTATAATTCACTCTAAGAGCATTTCTTATAGAAGCGACACAGTATGTGTAGTCAGTATGGGGTTTCAGGTTTTTAAGTTCAATGTCCTCATTCTGAATTTTGAGGTTTTGAATATCAGTGAAAAAACTGTTATTGTAGAGAACCAGGCTGTACATCTTCTTGAAGGGATGGGGGATCTGAACAGTGATGGTAGCTCATGTTTCAGAGACTTGCATCAGCCTTATACTCGGCCAATCAAGGAGTCTGGACTCTGGTGGGAAGGTGGTGTTCTCAGGAGGCACAGGTATGTACGGTGTCACATAGTAGTCCGTACACACAGTGGAGAGCATATGGAGAGATGGAGGCGGCAGTGGAGCCATTGTCCTGGTGGCATTTGTGGAAGGGTGGGTAAGCTCTGCAAGCAGAGATAGCTGGAGCTTGGCAGCATCATCGCTGTCGGGCTTGGCGGTGGCCTCGGTGGTTAGATGCTGTTGCTCATCGCTCTCTCCTTCTCCTTTGTTTTGGAACTTTGACGAAGCCAATTTCTGAAATCCATCGTGAAAGATTAGCTGGTTCGAGCTAGCTAAATAGGCTAAGGGTAATAACAGTAATGCTTTTTACAGCCTGCTAGCTAAGAGTGAAGCAGCTTCAATGGTAAACTTGACCCCGCCCTTAAAAATCGAAATGAAATATTACAGGCGGAGGTGTATCACGTTACTCACATAGCCTACCACAAAGATGAGAGAGGAGAAGCGTTTTCCCACTCTTTCTATGGATAGGTGATACACACACCACAGCGCACCCTGTCCATTATATAGAGACATAACTAAAAGTGAGGTTGCTAAAGTTGAACTGAAGGGGCTAAGCCCCCTCTAGCCCCCTCGTTGAGCTGGACCGGTCATAATAGATTGTAGCTCAAACCGTTAGACTTTTACAGACGTTTCCCTGAGATCATCTGCTCTCGAGATCCTCCCTTGTCTCACACACACCGCTCAAGCGCAGCCCCCCCTGATTCCAGACGCTGTCTGCGATTCAGTAACCTTTTGTAAGACAAATGAATGGTTGAAATTCCCCAAAACAAACACGTATTGAAAGAAATTCACACATTTATGGTTAAATTTGATGTTTAGAAATAGACAGGTTTTCATGTTTTTAACAGTTATTTTGATCAATTTTATCCATTGCAACTTGTCATGAAAATGTTTCTGTTATTAATTTAAAGTGTTGTGTTTCTGTCATACTTAGAGGAAGAGTAATTGGCAATTGAGCTAATCTGACATAGCCTACTGCAGGGTCATGGACAGACCTTGGGGCGACAAGTGCTAAAAAAGGGCCTTGCATGGCCACTTCATTCAAGTCAGATGACTGTGCACCTGGAGTGGGGGGTATTTTCTGAGATTCAAGAGCTCATGAAATTAGCTAGTTGGATGTGCAATTCGTTACATTAAAAATAAAAATGCAAAGAGACTCAAAATATAATGACTAAATAATTCATAAAATTCCTAAAATCCACCGAGCTGAGAGGGCACTTTTTCATAGGAGGGCACAAGGGCAGGTGCTCGGGCACTGGTTGAGCCCTATCTGTGCACGTGCCTGGCCTACTGGTATGACCTAAGATGGCTGCCGATATTGGAGATTTGACTGCCAGTGCCATATCCGACTTTTAGCTCTAACTTTCAACTCAGTTTCAATTGCTTCATCTGAGTTTCATCTGAGTGATGACATTCTCAACTTGGTATAGAGCAATTGATAAAATGTTGTATTTATAAGGGTAAATATGTGTTTGTATTTTTCAGTCATAGTGGCAAACTATGGGTACTATAATTGACAAAGAAAGTGCCCAATTTTTTTTTTTTAACTAGACAAGTCAGTTAAGAAAAAAAATCTTATTTTCAATGACGGCCTAGGAACAGTGGGTTAACTGCCTTGTTCAGGGGCAGAACGACAGATTTGTACCTTGTCAGCTCAGGGATTTGAACTTGCCACCTTTCGGTTAACTAGTCCAATGCTCTAACCACTAAGCTACCCTGCCACCCCATATAGGGTACAACTTGAAGTATTTTAATCGAGGTATCTCTTGAGAAATACACTCTATCCTCTAGGGCAGGAGAATTAAAATCTGACCCTATGAAGTCCAGACTACTGATGGTTTTCTGTTCTACCTGATAATTGTGTCCCAGTTATAAATCAGTCCCTGATTAGAGGGAGAGAATGAAAAAAAGCAGTGGAACTGGCTTTGGAGTCCATATTTAAATTTGAGGGCTCTAGGGGTTTAGTGGGACCACTACTACATAGACATCTCCTTTAGAAGGGGTGCCAGAGGACTGTTGGTGCCTGAGGGATATTGAATGCAATGACAGTGGGTTACGACAAAGTAACAAAAATCTAGCTATCGGAGTCAGATTTACTCTATAGCTAGATTTCGCTCTCACCATAAATCTATCTCTGTGACATATTTGGTGCCTTTCTCTCAAAATAGTCCTCCTGAATTGTCCAACAATGTTACCATAGAAAAATGGCTGCCCAGGTCCCCAGGGGCCAAATCTGGGGTGGCTCTTTATTTTTTCAGGTTACATACATCTACCTCTGTGACAAATTTGGTGTGTTTATCACAAATTGCATGATTGACTGAAATTGTTCAGCTTATTTTTAATTCCTCCATATTTACACAGAAATCATAGAAAATTGTGTGGGGGGTTTGTTGGTAACTACTTGCTTGACAAATTCCTAACATTTTAGAAGGATCAAATAAAAGGCTTTTAAAATTATGACGTTTTTAAGTTGGCACTTTTATGGTTAAAGAGATCGTTCACCCAAATGACAAAATTACACACTGGTTTTCTTACCCTGTAAGCAGTGTATGGACAAGGTTTGACATCAAAATGACATATTGGTTTCCTTACCCTGTAAGCAGTCTATGGACAAGGTATGACAGCAATCCAACTTTTTACACATACTTTACAGTGCGGATCAGAGTACCAAATGCTCCAGGATCCAGATCATACAGGGTATATGTGAAAGCGCCCTGGGCCTCCAGAGTGGCACAGTGGTCTAAGGCACTGCATCGCAGTGCTAGATGTGCCACTAAAGATCCTGGTTCGAGTCCAGGCTTTGCCGCAACCAGGAGACCCATGGGGCGGCGCACAACCGTCTGGGTTAGGGGAGGGTTTGGCCGGCAGGGATGTTCTTGTCCCATCGTGCACTAGCGACTCCTGTGGTGGGGCGGGCACAGTGCATGCTGACACGGTCGCCAGGTGTACGGTGTTTCCTCTGACACATTGGTGCGACTGGCTTCTGGGTTAAGCAGGCGTTGTCTCAAGAAGCTGTGCGGCTTGGCTGGGTTGTGTGGCTCTCATCCTTCGTCTCTCCCGTATGGGAGTTGGGAGTTGAAGCGATGGAACAAGACTGTAACTACCAATTGGGGAGAAAAAAGAGTAAAAAAATTAAATACATATATTTTTAAAAAGCACCCTAAATGGGTCACTGTGTCCGTCCATGAAGTTCAGTACTGAATGTCATGGTGTTTTGATAAACCACTGTTTCTTACAACAAAGTCTTTCAAGTGGCATGGAGAGTGGTCGAAAAGCTTCCAAATAGAGCTCCCCAACAGTGAGAATGATTATAAAGTAGTCTAATGTTAGATCATCAATGTAAATAGTTTTGATAATCTATTTAATGTTTGAAGACATAAAGCACCCAAGGATTACAACATACCTTACTTGATGGCTGTAATAGATCAGACTGGGAAAACCACCCACCCAAAAAAGATAAATATACATATTTTTTCAACTATAAAGTCTAAACACACTTTTCGACTGCTATACAGTAGCTGGCTCTGGTTTTCACATAGGCATGCAGCATTGGGCCATTTGAATGAGAATAGACCTGATGAGAGCACTGGGCAGTAACGCTTGAGTACTTAAAGGAATCCAGTCATCACAGTGACATGTTGCATTATCCTCTGGATCTCCCATTGTGAACACCCAGCAAGGTAGCTAGTGGCCGGCTGGGGACAAAACGACACTGTACAGGTTGAAGAAAAGCAATTCATTCCAACAGAGACCACTTGTCTTCAGGCCCTAGCTGCCACAGCCAGCACCCACACAGTACAAATGAATCATTTCCAACTTTCTCATCACGTATAGTTTCATGAACATAAAATATAAATTACATTTGTCAACAGGTATTAGAAGTTCTGACGATTACAGAACAATTAAAACTATGGATGCTGTAATAAATCTCTTTATTCTCACTTTTCTCCCTCTTTCTAACTCTTTCCAAATATCACAATAATTGTAGCATTACTGCTATTTGTAGCAGTAATGCAGCAGAAACTTCTGGAAGAAAGGCTGTTTGGGGTGTAGTCAACAAAATGTTTTCACTCTGCCCAACATGGGTACCATAGCAATATGTTAGTGTTGCAAGCCGAATAGAAGAGTTTCACCCAGGCCTTTTTGGCAGAACAAGATGGAGTCAGTTGAACATGCCTGGACATGTCAGAGTGTAACCTGACCTGGAGCTGTAGTAGATTGGACATCTAATCCACTGTCATAGTACTGTAATCAATTAGATTAGCTGGAAATAAAGCACAAGCCGCACACAACAACTGCAACTGGCCACACAAGGCACCCACTGCCAACGCTGCAGAAAATGACTTCCAAAAATCTAGAAATATTCTGTCATGTCCAGAGAATTTAATGTATAAGTCAAACTTGTTTTAAAACAAAAATAATTCACCTCTGCCTAATAGCCTGCATGCAAGTTTAAGTGTTGAACATTGAGAAAGTGGAAGATACACAATATATACAAAAGTATGTGGACATACATTCAAATTAGTGGATTCGGCTATTTCAGCCACACCAGTTGCTGACAAGTGTATAAGATCAAGCACACAGCCATGCAATCTCCATAGACAAACATTGCCAGTAGAATGGCCTCACTGAAGAGCTCAGAGACTTTCAACGTGGCACCGTCATTGGATGCCACCTTTCAAACCAGTCAGTTAGAGCCGCCCCGGGCAACTGTAAGTGTTGTTATTGGGGGGAAAGGGGGATACCTAGTCAGTTGTTCAACTGAATGCATTCAACTGAAACCCAACCCCTTTGAATCCGAGAGGTGCGGGGGGCTGCCATAATCAACATCCACGTCTTCGGCACCCGGGGAACAGTGGGTTAACTGCCTTGCTCAGGGGCAGAAAGACAGATTTTTACCTTGTCAGCTCTGAGATTCGATCCAGCAACCTGCCCGAATGCATAGTGCCAACAGTAATGGTCTGGGGCTGTTTTTCATGGTTCGGGCTCGGCCCCTTATTTCCAGTGAAAGGAAATCTTAACTCTACAGTACACAATGACATTCTAGACGATTCTGTGCTTTCAACTTTGTGGCAACAGTTTGGAGGAAGGCCCTTTCCTGTTTCAGCATGACAATGCCTCAGTGCACAAAGCAAGGTCCATGCAGAAATGGTTTGTTGAGATCAGTGTGAAAGAACTTGACTGGCATGCACAGAGTCCTGACCTCAACCGCATCGAACACCTTTGGGATGAATTGGAATACCGACAGCGAGCCAGGCCTAATCGCCCAACATCAATTCCCGACCTCACTAATGCTCTTGTGGCTGAATGGAAACAAGTCCCCACAGCAATGTTCCAGCATCTCGTGGAAAGCTTTCCCAGAAGAGACTGTTATAGCAGCAAAGGGGGGACCAACTCCATATTAATGTCCATGATTTTTGAATGACATGATCAACGAGCAAGTTTACGCATACTTTTGGTCATGTAGTGTATCTTAGACTTAGAACTGCAAAAAAGTAAATATGCTATCTTTTAGAATAGTAGTTATACACTGAGTACACAAAACATTAGGAACATCTTCTCTTTCCATGACATAGACTGACCAGGTGAATCCAGGTGAAAGCTATGATCTCTTATTGATGTTAAATCCACTTCAATCAGTGTAGATAAAAGGGGAGAAGACAGGTTAAAGAAAGATTTTTAAGTCTTGAAACAATTGAGACATGGACTGTGTGTGTGTGCCATTCAGAGGGTGTATGGGCAAGACAAAAGATTTGAGTGCCTTTGAACGGGGTATGGTAGTAGATGCCAGGCACACCGATTTGAGTGTGTCAGATCTGCAACGCTGCTTGGTCTTTCATGCTTAACAGTTTCCCAGGTGTCTCAAGAATGGTCCACCACCCAAAGGACATCCAGCCAACTTGACACAACTGTGGGAAGCATTGAGTCAACATGTCCCAGCATCCCTGTGGAACACTTTTGACACCTTGTAGAGTCCATGCCCCAACGAACTGAAGCTGTTCTGAGGGCAAAAGGGCAACTCAATATTAATGATTAGTACATTCCATCTAGTATGCCTATAAAATATGTGACAGTGAACGTTTATATCTCTCTCTCAGAGAAGGCATGTGGGCCTGGGCCAGAGAACCAGTCAAAGACAAACGGGCAGCAGGAGAAGCCCCTGCCTCTGCTTATTCTCCCAGCATGGACACACTAGCAGTGATAGGATTACAGGTCACACTAGAAGTGAGAGCCAGGGGACTGGTCGGCCCCTCAGAAAAGGGTTTCAATTTCCTTGCCCCCCATGCAACATTAGAGGATGCTCTCCGCAAGATCATAAGAGGCAGAATGTCTCGCTGCTTGACAGACAAATAAATAGAGCCTGTTTATCTCTATCGGTCCACAATACACAGATAGAGTTTCCGTTAAGTTGAATGGAAGCGCTCCAAAGAGACATACACGGGTTGATTTCTCTGTAAAGTAGGCCATAAGTCAGGTCTGGGTCTGGGACACTCCCTCAGTGGGATATTAGTGTTTTCCTGCTCACCCAGCAGAGAACAGAAATACACTCTATCAGCAGGGTGTATGAGCAGGTCTGTGTCAAGAAACAATGAATCAAAGGCAGGAAAAGATGGCTTTTATCACTGTGGCTACTTGCAAAATATGTCCACGAATCCATTTCATGACCGTGCCTCAAGGTTTACAGGAGGCTCAACATTTTCCAGAGCTCACAGAGAAGCCAGAGGTACAGAGAGCTCATAAAATACTTAAATACAGCACACAGTTCATTCAACAAAAGGCAAGGATGCATTCAATTGTGGTCAACTAGAACACTGGTATAGTTATATTCACACAAGACATATTCCCTTTTCAGTTGTTTTCGAAGTGTGCAATCTCTTTGACTAATAAGTTGAAGTCTATGGCCAAGTCTAAGCATGTGATTGATAGATGATCTACTCAGAGAAACATTATCATTACCGTATGTTTCCGTTACTGTACAGAGCTTTCGGAAAGTATTCAGACCCCATTTTGTTATGTTACAGCTTTAATCCAAAATAGATTAAATAAAATCCTCAGCAATCTACACACAATACCCCATAAAGACAAAGCAAAAACAGGTTGTTAGAATGTTTTGCAAATTTAAAAACAGAAATACCTTATTTATGTAAGTAGTCAGACCCTTTGCTATGAGACTCGAAATTGAGCTCAGGTGCATCCTGTTTCCATTGATCATCCTTGAGATGTTTCTACAACTTTATTGGAGTCCACCAATCATTGATTGTACGTAGAGCTCTGTGACAGGATTGTCCAGGCACAGATCTGGAGAAGGGTACCTAAAAATGTATGCAGCATTGAAGGTCCCCAAGAACACAGTGGCCTCCATCATTCTTTAATGTAAGAAGTTTGGAACCACCAAGACTCTTCCTAGACCTGGCCGCCCGGCCAAACTGAGCAATCGGGGGAGAAGGACCTTGGTCAGGGAGGTGACCAAGAACCGGATGGTCACTCTGACAGAGCTCTAGAGTTCCTCTGTGGAGATGGGAGAACCTTCCAGAAGGACAACCATCTCTGCACCACTCCAACAATCAGGCTTTTATGGTAGAGTGGCCAGACAGAAGCTACTCCTCAGTAAAAGGCACATGACAGCCCGCTTGGAGTTTGCCAAAAGGCTCCTAAAGACTCTCAGACCATGAAAAAGAAGATTTGATGGTCTTATGAAACCAAGATTGAACTCTTTAGCCTGAATGCTAAGCATCACCTCTGGAGGAACCCTGGCACCATCCCTACAGTGAAGCATGGTGGTTGCAGCATCATGCTGTGGGGATGTTTTTCAGCGGCAGGGACTGGGAGACTAGTCAGGATCGAGGGAAAGATGAACAGAGCAAAGTACAGAGAGATCCTTGATGAAAACCTGCTCCAGAGCGCTCAGGACCTCAGACTGGGACGAAGAATCACCTTCCAACAGGACAACAACCCTAAGCACACAGCCAAGACAAGGCAGGAGTGGCTTCGGGACAAGTCTCTGTAATCAATTTTAGAATAAGGCTGTAACGTAACAACATGTGTACAAATCAAGGGGTCTGAATACTTCCCGAAGGCACTGTATGTGTCTGTTCATAGTCAAGAGCAGCACATTTTGTCAAATGCTGAAGGAGATGTGAAGCGAAGATGTAAATTAAATAAATAGAAAACGTATGAGTCCAGGATTTGCCCAGAGCGATATGCAACATCTTTACCATGTACAGATGCTTCTGTATGTAGTCAGTTTCAACAGTGAGTGTGCAATCTTTCAGCGCTGAGTGCATGTGTTTTGTAAGTTTCCGTGGTGAGAACAAGGCCTTAACAATAAGTGGTCTGACAGAGACATTTTTGTGGCTAGACACAAACATAAAAAACAAGAGTAATATTTCTCAAACTGACCTCAGAACTGACAGGAATGCTTTACCTCCCCTTTGTGCATCCATCCTACAGTAAATGAGGAATATAAATAGCACCCTTCTAATCATAACCACCCCACTCAGGCCCCCCAGGCCCTCTCTATTCAGATCCCCAGAGATGTTCAGAGAAAGATCAAGCGCTGTTGTGTTTATTGGTGGGTCTGTGGGCACTCTCTGGTGGAAGTGGGATACTCTTTACAAAGGGGATTTCATTTCATTGTAATTCAGCGGTAACATCGTTAGAAGGGCTCAGGGATGGAATGGGGTGCTGTTTAATGTGGTGGGTAGTTTAAGGGGAAAAGAAGGTTTTATGTTTCTGTTGTTGCTGTCAGTGGAGGGAAGATAGGAGCAAAAAGGGGGATGGCTGGCATAAAGCTGGTATAGAAGAAGGACTTTCACTTAGTACATTTCACCCGCCATTTTAACAACTGTCATTGTCCCAGGAGTCCAAGGAGCTGTCTGACCAAAAGCCTTTTTAGAGGTGGGACAAATCTCCCGCAGAACCAGGAGAAAGAGCCTGTTGATCCAAGAAGAATGAGGGCCAGGGAGACAACCCCCTATCCCTGGTTTCTAATACTTGTTTTTTAGCTGCCTTTTTGTGAGCTGTTTTAAAAGATGCACAAAAGGATTTGTCCGTAGGAACAAATCGAAGTGAAAGGATTACTTCTCAGCGACGTTTTGTGATTTTTGTTTGATAAAAAGCCCACCTTTCAGTTTGTTTAAAAGGGTCATTAAAGGAGAAAGGCTTATTGGTTCTTCTCCTCCATCACACAGTGTGTTCTCTAACTGGTTCTCCTCCATCTCACAGTGTGTTCTCTAACTGGTTCTCCTCCATCTCACAGTGTGTTCTCTAACTGGTTCTCCTCCATCTCACAGTGTGTTCTCTAACTGGTTCTCCTCCATCTCACAGTGTGTTCTCTAACTGGTTCTCCTGCATCTCACAGTGTGTTCTCTAACTGGTTCTCCTCCATCTCACAGTGTGTTCTCTAACTGGTTCTCCTCCATCTCACAGTGTGTTCTCTAACTGGTTCTCCTCCATCTCACAGTGTGTTCTCTAATTGGTTCTTCTCCTCCATCTCACAGTGTGTTCTCTAACTGGTTCTCCTCCATCTCACAGTGTGTTCTCTAACTGGTTCTCCTCCATCTCACAGTGTGTTCTCTAACTGGTTCTCCTCCATCTCACAGTGTGTTCTCTAACTGGTTCTCCTCCATCTCACAGTGTGTTCTCTAACTGGTTCTCCTGCATCTCACAGTGTGTTCTCTAACTGGTTCTCCTCCATCTCACAGTGTGTTCTCTAACTGGTTCTCCTCCATCTCACAGTGTGTTCTCTAACTGGTTCTCCTCCATCTCACAGTGTGTTCTCTAACTGGTTCTCCTCCATCTCACAGTGTGTTCTCTAACTGGTTCTCCTCCATCTCACAGTGTGTTCTCTAACTGGTTCTCCTCCATCTCACAGTGTGTTCTCTAACTGGTTCTCCTCCATCTCACAGTGTGTTCTCTAACTGGTTCTCCTCCATCTCACAGTGTGTTCTCTAACTGGTTCTCCTCCATCTCACAGTGTGTTCTCTAACTGGTTCTCCTGCATCTCACAGTGTGTTCTCTAACTGGTTCTCCTCCATCTCACAGTGTGTTCTCTAACTGGTTCTCCTCCATCTCACAGTGTGTTCTCTAACTGGTTCTCCTCCATCTCACAGTGTGTTCTCTAACTGGTTCTCCTGCATCTCACAGTGTGTTCTCTAACTGGTTCTCCTCCATCTCACAGTGTGTTCTCTAACTGGTTCTCCTCCATCTCACAGTGTGTTCTCTAACTGGTTCTCCTCCATCTCACAGTGTGTTCTCTAACTGGTTCTCCTCCATCTCACAGTGTGTTCTCTAACTGGTTCTCCTCCATCTCACAGTGTGTTCTCTAACTGGTTCTCCTCCATCTCACAGTGTGTTCTCTAACTGGTTCTCCTGCATCTCACAGTGTGTTCTCTAACTGGTTCTCCTCCATCTCACAGTGTGTTCTCTAACTGGTTCTCCTGCATCTCACAGTGTGTTCTCTAACTGGTTCTCCTCCATCTCACAGTGTGTTCTCTAACTGGTTCTCCTCCATCTCACAGTGTGTTCTCTAACTGGTTCTCCTCCATCTCACAGTGTGTTCTCTAACTGGTTCTCCTCCATCTCACAGTGTGTTCTCTAACTGGTTCTCCTCCATCTCACAGTGTGTTCTCTAACTGGTTCTCCTCCATCTCACAGTGTGTTCTCTAACTGGTTCTCCTCCATCTCACAGTGTGTTCTCTAACTGGTTCTCCTCCATCTCACAGTGTGTTCTCTAACTGGTTCTTCTCCTCCATCTCACAGTGTGTTCTCTAACTGGTTCTCCTCCATCTCACAGTGTGTTCTCTAACTGGTTCTCCTCCATCGCACAGTGTGTTCTCTAACTGGTTCTCCTCCATCTCACAGTGTGTTCTCTAACTGGTTCTCCTCCATCTCACAGTGTGTTCTCTAACTGGTTCTCCTCCATCTCACAGTGTGTTCTCTAACTGGTCCTCCTCCATCTCACAGTGTGTTCTCTAACTGGTTCTCCTCCATCTCACAGTGTGTTCTCTAACTGGTTCTCCTCCATCTCACAGTGTGTTCTCTAACTGGTTCTCCTCCATCTCACAGTGTGTTCTCTAACTGGTTCTCCTCCATCTCACAGTGTGTTCTCTTTTGGCTCAACCAGTCCTTGTGATGTCAGGTAAAAAAAGAGGACTAGAAGTATAAAGGTTGTATCCATACCAATTTACTCTGGTTTACTTAGCTCAACAACAGAAGTGGTGGGGTAGGGCTTTAGCTAGATGACTTTGCAAATAAGGATAGTCACCGTTAGACTATTCTCCATATGACTTTAAAGCTAACCCCTCTAACCAAAATATGATTTCACATGATTCACATGCTTCTTCACATCAAACTATTTTTTTATTTTTATTGAGAAACATGAGATTATAATTCTCATCCAATAGTTTGATTGGTCCATTTGCCATTCTCTGGTCTGAGACTGAGACTGAGACTGAGACTGAGACTGGTGGGAATGAGTGTAGATATTCAGACCTGTCACTGCCAGCTGCAGGGCAGTCGGTCTGCTGGAACTCATGTCACGTCCAGGGGTCAGCCACCCCACTGGCTGAGAGACAGAATTTAAATAACAGGGGCTGAGGAATTGCCAACTGTTTAAAGCCCTTACAAGGTCAATGCAGAATAATTGCATTTGCTTGGCTGGTGAACAAGCTGTCCACACTTGGCAGAATTTGAATAAATTCACAATGAATTTCAATGAGGAGTCCAACTTTTTATATCTGAGGGACATTTGTAAGACGTGGAACGTAGCCAAATGTTACAGAATCCACCGGCTCTAAATGGAAGTTTCCAATGGCAGGCCTAATCAATCATTGTAAACTCAGAAGCCTGCTCTGTAACCAAACAAACAAAAAATCACACGGATGTATGTATAAGTAGCCTAAATATAATCAAGATTTATTCAATTAGGCATCATCTCGTGTAGATTGTGAGGCTCTGATGACAATCACAAACAGGCCAACTAAAGCCAGATAGGCTTGTTAATTATTCAAGCCTATTTGAAAAATGCTACTTTTCACCACCACCAGCTGCAGACAAGGTGCTAACTGAAAACATTAACAATGTCCACCTGCTGCTTTCTTAGAGTAAATCTTTCCCTCTTATCTGTAACTGCCATGGGACTTCCCTGATAAGGAAAACCATAGGATTTGATCCCCTCCTTAATCTCCTAATTACTTCTTTATTCAAATGTATAAGTCACATGCTCACACAGCAACATATTTTTATGTTATATATACCAAATGACTATAAAGGCCTACCTATAGTAGATTGAAGAACAAGCAAAGTGCCTATAGAAAATAGTTGTAGGTTATTAAGGCAGAATGTGAAAACTTTGGCGGGCAAGGAATTCAAAAGTAACAATGGGCTTAAAAAATGTATTTCACACACACACACATACACACACACACACACGCACACGCCCTCCAAACGTGGGCGTGTCTACGATGTAGATCCCGCCTAGGGGGAGAGTCTTTCCTCAGCGTCCCCACAATAGATCGCAATGGCACGTTACAGACCGCCCATGAGGCGTGGCTAGCTTGGCGGGTAGGTTATAAAGTTGGGCTAGAACAAAATTGCATTGTATTATAATAATGCAGACGCACGGGAAGGTTGTTTGATTTCTTTGTTCATTCTGGAGAGAATTACTATATGGACTTTAAATATACGTGATTCTCAGTATACAACTACATGTTGTAGTTTTCAAATATATCAGCATGTCGAAAAGTTATGGTAAGAAAACGGTTATCTCTATAACCAGTGCAGGATTCACCTGCCTTCTGTTGCTCTTGGTGGTCGCGCAGCATCAAAGAGTTCAGGTAGACGAGGTTCCAAACCAGAGAGAGATGGGGACGCGCTCACTCCAGAGCATGGACACCTTGGCTACGGACGGAGTGAAGGCTGTTCAGCAACAGGTCAACTCTGAGGCGCAGGCAAAAAAAGGATTCTCTGCGTATTTTTCCAAGTTGACCCGGGGACGGCGAGAGGCGGACAAGCCTGCGGGGTCCGCTCAGTCAGCGACAGATGCCTCCCCCGCAGAGGACATCAGTGCAGATGACATCTTCATCGCTGTCAAGACCACAAAGAAGTTCCATCAGTCTCGACTGAATCTCCTTCTGGATACCTGGATCTCTAGAAACATGCAGCAGGTAAGCCAACAATACTACATTATTATCAGAAGAATATGGTTCATTTTAAATCCTCCATGGACATAGCCTAGAATAAAACAATCACATATTTTCACTAGGTTTCGTTAAGTAGGCGTAGTCTAGGCAATTTACCATAGCACACAATGCTTTTACAAAAATGGGCAAAAGGCCTAATTTTCTCCCATAAAAGATGCTTTACAACAAGCCACCAAAGAGTTAAGTGTTACTGCTGACCCACTGAAACATCAGTCCCGCTCATGTCAGGTGAGAACTGTTTGTTCCTGAACTGTCCATATTACCCTCTTAATTATTCAGTTCCTTAGGCTCTGTCACTTTGTATTCTGCCTTGAGCGATGCCCCCCGAGAACATAGGGAGCAGTTTCAGGACTCTGCAACCCCTCCTTTTTCCCCTCTCTCTATTATCCCACTCTTTTGGGTGTCCCTGTGAATGCCCTGGTGCAATGTATGTCTCACAGCAGCAGCTCCAGTGCTGTCCCCTTTCCAGGGCTAACAAAGCGTATTTCTGAAGGGTGAAGAAAAGCTTTCCCAGCCCCCTTGTCTCAGCCGCTCCATGGGAACGTGGGAGCTGAGTCTGGGTCAAGCAGCCAAGGGATGGGGAAAAACGGGGGCTTCGTTAAGGGGATGCTTGGGACAAAGGGGTGCATCTATAGGGAAGTTTGTGCTGGGAGGAGCACGCTGAGTTTGAAAATGCTGCCCTGAGAACCAAGCTCTTTTAGACTAGTGCACAAAGGCACTCACAGCCGTAGTCGAGAGGATGCAGAGGCTAGTCAAAGTGATTTTATCCACTACCCAGAGTTGTCACGCATATTTTTCAGAAGTCAATGAAATTCTCCTCGGGCACAATCACACATTCTTTATCCACCTTCTTGTAAGAACTCTTCTCTCCATCCCAAGCCAAACCCCACTCTGTGTTGGGTGTTTTGAATGTGGCAAGGTTAGTCATGGCAACACTGTCTCTCTTTGTATACAGAGGAAGTGGGGTGAGTTGAGTCTGTTGCCATTTAAAATGGAACTTTGAACACAAGTTGCATCACATTATCAAATACAGTAGCCCATTCAAAAAAAACTCCCTCCATTCCATAATGGTCTGTGGTGAGTTTACTACAGCCGATACAGGGAAAGTCTGACTGTCCTAGTTCTTAAACTACCCCCCCCCCCCACCCCCACTTCAGGACAGGTTTATGCTCAGGAAGATGGGCTGTCAATAGTTTGTGGAGTAGCAGTTTACATGGCCATTGAGTGTGTTGTGCTTACTGTAGTGGTGGATGATGTAAGTTAACTCTCTCTCTCTGAGATGGGTTAACAGCAGGGTTTAATCAGGCAGCTGGTGGGAGCCAGTGCAGGCATAAAGGACAGCCTGGGCCCACAATACAAATGGGAGTTCCTGGAGGAAGGCTGACAGGTGGCTAGAAGTTAGAGAACAAAGGATGGTTCTAATGCCAGTCATAGGAATCAGGTCATTCCCAGCACATATGGACACCTGCACCCAGGTTAAATGATAATGCTCACCTGTGGAGCTCAGCTGACTGCATCCAGTTGGTCATGTCTGTAGCTGCTATCTGAAGCTGGTAGAGATATCATGGCATTCTGCCAGCAGGTGAAGCCTGACTAGAACTGTTCACTGGGCAGATCAGAGCCCTGATTAGTATTTCCAGCACAAGATATACACTTTCTGTTTCCTTAAGCCAACGGACTTGCTATCAGATAATGTTTACATGTAAATAGAGAGGGTTGAGCCAATCTGTGATTACCATGATATAATTGTGCCTGTGGCTTACTGTGTCTGGCAGAATAATTTATCTGATTTAGTATTATGGTCAGAAGTGTGTTTTTTATTACATGAAATTAAAGTTATTGGGGGGGAAAATGATTTGGTTCTGAGAATAGTTGTAGTGAAAGGCCCAATTGAATTTTTCGTGAGTCATAAGTTAGTGAGTAAGCAAAAGTACTGTGACATAACATGATAAATACGATGTTTTTTTTTACAACTTGTTATTATGCACGGGTTGTTCAAATAGTAGGCCCTTGTTTCCGGTGTTTCAGCAGATTTCCCCCCTGGAACAATGCAGCTTCCCTAGTGAGTGAGCCTCAAAACAATGAGAGAACAAACTGTGCAGCAACAGCATTCTCTGGCTTGTAGTATTCTGGGCTCTGCAGTACATAACTAGCAACAAAACACAGGTTGAAATCTAGCTCTAAACTACACATCAATGGGCATTAGAAAGGTATTGACTTTGGTTGTCTGGACAGGACAGCTGATAGCCTGGCAGTGACATAGTGGTTTGATATGCATTCCATTTTTAATTGAGATTATATTAATTCGCCAGCCCTCCCAAAATGAGCGTCTGTACGTCTGGCAGTTTGGAAGAAGACTTGGCTCCATTGTTGAGTTAATCAAATAGCCCTTCACAGTATGAAGGAATGAGTGTATGGATATCCAGCTGGCCAGAGAGTGGGAAAGTGTCATTCTGTGTCTGTAGGTGGCCTGTTCTCTGTCCTGTACTGTAGTCCACACTCCAGTAACTTTAGTGCTGTGCTAAAGGGAAGGGAGAAAGCGGCATTGGGGTGGTGTATTGATGGAGGGAGATGAGTGGAGGGGGGTGTAGTCCGTGCCCTTCCTTCCTGGGGATCTTGAGACAGCCAGCCAGGCACCATGCTCTACTCAGACTGGGCCGTGCCAGGCCTTTCTTTAGTGGGGAGGAGTGCAGTCCAGCCCTCATCTCATCTGTGGTTCAGACAGTCATCATAAAAAAATACAGTTTATTCTCATCACAGGACAGGATTTATCAAACTAAGGGGGTAAATTAATTAGTATTCTGTTTGAGTGACTACTTTTCTTTAATGTTTCAGTTAAGACAAAAGCCATTTAGCCCTTTGGAGACTTCTCTTTTAGTTAACTGCTGCAGCTGTATGCAAATACCAGCAAACATAGTTAGAATTTACCCAGTGGAGGACTTTAACCAGCATGAAAACACCCGGCATTGTTCTATTGAAGAGGGACAGCGTATGGGGTGGTGAGAGAGGGGGGAACGGGGGATGGGTAGGGGCTTGAAGTGAGGGTGAATGACCACACACAGATTTCGATTTTACTAATCAGCAGTGAGACCCCCCCCCCCCCCCCCATCAGCCCCTCTCGACCCCTTTCTGTCAGTACCCGGGCCGCTCTGGCAGCTGCCTCAGTGATTAGGCTGTCCATTCAGCGGGACTTAAAGCAAACAGCGCCAGCCTCTGATCCCTTTACCAGTGAAACCACCACCCTTCCTTAAACAAACACAGGCCCAGGGCCTTGCAGCATCCATCGCACAACATCTGCTCCCAGTTTGTTGTGCAAACCAATCAGATAAAGCTTTGGCACCGATGGCAGATAGTACTGAAGTGTAGAAATGGGAGGGGAGTTATTAGAAAAGTGAATGTCTTATCGCCCTCTGGCATGAACTCAGCCAGCCCCACTGTTAAGATGCAGATCTCAGATGGCTGTTGCTGCTCAACAGTCAGAGGCAGCAATCAATTAGTGGGAATGTGGGGTTGGTTCAGTTGTCATTAGCTGTTGGGAGGTCGCGAGCAGCGAGAAAGGGTGGGAGGGAGTGGGGCTGAGTGGGAGCTGCTACCTGGCGTGTTGGGGCATGCGGCGGAGATAAGGCAGGTGCTGTCTCACAAGAGGGGAAAAGTAAACGGGCAACGGCAGACACACACACGCACACAAACAGGCAACGGCAGACACAAACAGGCCATGGGGGCCCTTTCATCAGCCCTGTCTGACTGAGGGAGGGCTGCCTAGCACCTGCTAAGCCCTACCCACCACAAAACAACTCCTAATCCCTACCTGCTCTTTTAAGTGTGCCACTGAGGCTGCCTTTTGTTGTTAACTAAACACCAGCCTGCAGTGTTCTAACCTTTACAGCTTTATTCTTTGGCTGCTAAGACCTTACTGTGTCACACAGGTGGTGCTGAAATGATCATTGGGGATGTCCCTATTGATATCTGTATGATGGCCATCGATTTGTATTTCTAGTCAACATGTTGGAGCTAGGGAGTGGGTACAGATCCAGAAAGGAATTGGGTCTTTAGTTTGTTTGGGGGTCAGTGGGTGGTGGGGGTTGGTTGCGTCCCTCTTTGTTCTATGTCTGGGATACTTTTGGGGGGCCTGCACAGTTGCTATGGAGAGAGGGGGACATTGCATAAGAGGCCTTTATTAGAGTGGGGCTTGTTTAACTCCATGTGTTTAACTCCACATGCATAAGACTGCTGATAGCTGGTCATCACAGTGAATTTGATGTATGGTGAAGGACATCAGACATACTGTAGTTTGGAATCCAGCTGATTCTTGTGCCACCACTTGTTCTGTGAGGGGCTTTGATTTCATGGATTTTCCACTCCCACAACGTGATCTGATGTATTTTTCCTCCTTTTCAGACCTACATCTTCACAGACGGAGAAGATGAGGAGCTGAAGAAGAAAATGGGTGAGTTTTGGATTTTTTTTAGTTCTCATTTTAGTTGTCATTTTATATTTATCTTAACCTGAATAGTAGCTGGGATTAGTTCACCATTAAAGGTCCAGATTTGATAGTGAGAAACCAAGCCCCTATTTTAATCCCCATGGAATCTGTTGCTTTGAGCTCCTGGGGCATGTAGTCTTAGTCTCAGATGGTGTTAAACTGTGTGGAAAAGGCTCTAACAGCGCTATAGTTACAATTACTGGCATTAGCTAGCTTGTAAGGTACTAGTTTGTAACTCACTATCTCCTCCCTCATTGTTCCTACAGGGAGTCACGCCATCAACACCAACTGTTCAGCAGCACACAGCCGCCAAGCTCTATCCTGCAAGATGGCTGTGGAGTACGACAAGTTCATTGAGTCTGGGAAAAAGTAAGTGTCTATTTAAAGTGCTGAATTTACCCAGGCTGTATGTCATAGTAGATTTGATAGTGATTATTGTTCCAATTGAAATATTAGAACGCTTTAACAATGTTTTCCCCTCTTAGGTGGTTTTGTCACGTGGATGATGATAACTACGTTAACATGAGGACTCTGGTGAAGCTGCTGTCCCACTACCCCCACACCCAGGACATGTACATTGGCAAGCCCAGCCTGGACCGGCCCATTGAGGCCACAGAGAGGCTAGGAGACAAGATGGTAGGTGGACTTAGCCCTCCTGGCTTATAACAACTTTTCAATTGGTTATAAAAAGTTTGACATGCTTCACAAGGGTTGCATAACAACCTAACATGCTCGTGGTCTCTCTCTCTCCCCCCCAGAGACCAGTAAACTTCTGGTTTGCTACTGGGGGAGCTGGCTTCTGTGTGAGCCGAGGCCTGGCTTTGAAGATGAGCCCATGGGCCAGTGGCGGCCATTTTATGAACACGGCAGAGAAGATTCGTCTGCCTGACGACTGCACCATCGGCTACATCATCGAGTCGGTGCTGGGGGTGCCTCTGACCCGCAGCAACTTCTTCCACTCCCATCTGGAGAACCTCCAACAGGTGTCCAGATCTGAACTTCACAAACAGGTGAGATGTGCACGTGTGTCCGTCCGTCGTTTCACTGAGAATAGAGTTTCAGCATTTATCTGAATTTATTGGGTAGGGGTGCTAATTTCTTTCCTGTCTTTGCTTATTCCAGATCACATTGAGTTATGGAATGTTTGAGAATAAGAGGAACATCATCAATATGAAAGGGGCTTTCCCAGTGGAGGAAGACCCATCAAGGTGAGACATTACCCTCTGCATGACTACTAATACACAAATGGCGATCCTACTCTACTTGAACGATCTTTTTTTTCTTCTGTTAATCTAACCTCCATGTCTCTCTCTCGATCCTTGTGTTCCAGGTTTAAGTCTGTGCACTGTTTGCTGTACCCAGACACCCCTTGGTGCCCGCTTCAGGTTGCCTACTAGGTGACCGGCTCCTTTGGTATCCTCGTCCCCGCCGTGCCTCGGTATCTGAAAGGCTGGTGGGGACCCGTGTTTGGTATCGGACTGTGATGTCACTGTATTTTTGTTTGTGGCACACGGACTCTGATAGTTTTACTGGGCTGCTGTGCGGCCCGCCTTTGGACATTTCCTTCCTGTGTGGTGTCTTGGCTTCCTCCCCTGGCATAGGGGCAGAGGAGCCAGGCAGGCACTTAGTGGGAAGGAGCTTTCAGCATTATGGCTTTGCAGGCAATCAGCGCTTTGTTTTAAATGTTGCTTGTAAATGTATTTGCAATTCTTATAGAATATACTACTTATATATCCAAGCCTTTTGCCAGCTTTACATGATTAATTTGTTTAATTTCCGTTGAGTCGTTTGCCTTATTGTTCTATTTCTTTTTGTTTCTTCTGGGTTTTGGAAGCCATTCAAGACGATCCTTTTAGGTTCTATAGAAATAATCAGACGGTCAGAATTTCTGAGATTGTGGAGGAAATGGTTTTCATTTGGGGATTTTTGGTTGTAGTTTATTTTTGTTCATTTCAGAAGACTCCGGACAAAAACAATAATATGAAGATATTTTGGCGCTTTTTGTTAATGATTTGTCAGTGTTACTACTAATATGATTTGAGCTGGCAGAAGGCAGTTTTCTGAATGTGCCATCAGGTTAGAAAATCTGAGGTATATCAGGAATAAACACTTTTTCCCTTATTGATAGTTTTAAATTAATGAATTTACATTCTTATGTTTCACAGCTGTGTCAACCAACAGATGTAACGACATAACCCCAAAAATATCAATATCTCTAGATTTGATTGTATTTAAGAACATTCCTTGCATTTGATAGAATCAGGGAAAATAATATAGCAAAGATATTGATATTTTTTTTCTGTTACAATCAACTGTTGATTTGTTTGAAGATGTTGTTTAAAAATTGCACAGCTGGGTTTCAAATGAACTTTTGCTTGCTCTTGTGAAGTAGCTAAATTACCTCCAACTCTTCCACTGAGTTTATATTTACTTTATAGATTACCATCAACACATGTAAAACTCTCTGATCATTTTTGCACAAAATGGACTGATGGAGAGCCATGCACACTAGTCTAACTTATTCCTCAGTGAGTATGCGGGTTGGTTTTGTATTGAGCTTTGCAAGAGCAACACCAGTGTTTACACACACAGAGGTGTTGTTCCTCTATAAATGACCCATATTGGGTAGGCTTGTATATGTTGATTCTAAAGCAGTACTTGTGTACTGTGCCTTTTTGTTGAAATGCTAAATGTGTATATTGAGGATTAGAATGTAAATGACTTTGATGACCTGGACATGTTTTTTACTGCTTGTTGTAACTGCGCTAAATGGCTGTTATTTATCCTCCAGTATCTGGATGGTTCTAATGTTTGCTTCTCAGGGATTACGATCAAATCCTGATGTTATTACCATAGGAACCGCTGTGGTGCCTGAACATGACACTTTGAAATAAAGTTGGATAACCGCTGAGAAACAATTTTTGTTTCGTATTTTGTTTTCTATTAAATTCCATTCATAGCATGAGATTACAGATCTACTTCTACGTAAAGGTTAGAATGGAATAAACCATCCTTGTATTTTACAGATTAGTGCGTGAACAAAACATCAGCCTATTCAATCACATCCTTATTATTTAGAAGGGATGAAAGTGTCATAACTTGCCATGATTTTTAATGTAACCGTCTGTTAGAAGGCACACCCAGGCATGACCTTTTAAAAACTAGCATTGTAAACTGTCATCTCTCACAACCATGCCAAAGAAAAGGGCTGAATAGAAATGGCAATGCCCAAATTCTTATGTACTGTCTAAAGCTCTGTGCTTGTCTCACTAAAGCATTTATGCAAACAACCTCTCTGAGTCAACGTTGGCCAAGGCCCAGTTTGTAAATTATAATGCTAACGGGACACACTTAAAAGCCACAACTCAGACTTTATTTATTAGTCTTCAACACTGGGTGTGGGAAAGGACATTGTTGCGATCGAAAAGGATTGCGAGGAAATAAACAGACCCGCAGTGTGGAACCACAGTTCTCCATGTGTCACAATCCTAATTCCACTGAAGTTGTGATCAGACGTGACATTTGTGTGTCTGACAGACGGAGCCACTGCTTTTCTTCAGACATTAGAATTCTATGCAAAAGACGGAGGAAATCATTCATCATACAGTGTGACACCGAGCCTTGGGAAAACAGTTTGGCAATGAATTGTGGGTAACGCATTGTACCCCTCTTACTGTACATACAGTACCCTGCCTGATCTGAAAGATGGACCCAACAACGTCCATCACTCAACCAATGCAGTCTCATAACATTGTGCAGAAAAGCTTCTCAGAAGTTCTTATCCCTCAAGGTTTTGAAATGACTGACCAAGGTAATGTTTCTGTAACTGTGAGTCAGACCAGAGTTCAGAGCCAAAGCTGTAGGAGATCACATTACTCTTCAATTACGGATTTGTTATTCATATAAAACCTTTGTTTTTCTAAGTGAAAGATCAAACCGCTCTCGGTGCCGAAGACGACGTTATTATGACACATAGGCGACTTAACCACTTAATTGTACAAGAGTTTATATACTTTAGCCATTTTGATGCTGTTCACATGGGTCCAGTGCCAGTAAAGAACCCCTTCCTTCCTCTAGTCATGATACAGTTTTACCCAACCAATAGCCACTGGTTAAATGGATACGGTTACTAGAGTGATGGCTTTAACATGCTTGTGTCATATAATACATTTCACCCTTTTTTCAAACCTCCATAAAGATTGGGGGGGGGGCAGTTATCATTTTGTGTGTCACTGGAGAGAACAGAGAGAGAGAGCTTGATGACAGACGTCTGTTTGAAACTGAGCTTCAGACACATTAAGGGCCTGTAACTTTTCCCACTACATATCACCAAGCCAAGCTATGATTATGGCTTTGTGGTCTGGATGTTTTCTCTGGTAATTTGTCTCACATGCTCAGCTTCACTGACGGGTCCTTCATCCCTTCACGTGAAACGTTTTCTAAATGGACAAATGACTGTAAATATAAAGTGGGTGAGTCAAAAAATGTAAATATGCTTTGAGAGATAGGACTTCCATTCAGTGGGACTGTAGCCTGAGTATATGAGACAGACACAGCAGAAGGTGACAGATGACAAACAGAAAGACATGTAACTGGTGAGAGGGTTATCAGAGAGCAACAACAGGATGCTACAGACCTGTAACCTCATCTCTTCTGGCGACTAGACATAATGTTGAAATCGAACCGGGGGTATTGTTGTGCCACATCCTGTTATCACTGATAAAGATTTTAGGAACCAAACCAGTCCACTATCCAAATTCCGTTTTTAAATGATGAATTGTCCTCATAGTTGTTGTTTCTCCACACACTGATGCCAATCGACACTCAATCTCCAGTCTTCCTTGTGTTTGCTTCTCCAGAACCGTGTCAGTCAAACTGTCTGCTCTCACCCTAGCCGTACTTGTGGCTTTAACCCTGGGCGTCAGTCATCATGAATAGCTGATGTATCTAGTCTCTGTCTGTCTGCTCTGCCACCCTTTTAATGATAGTTAGTTCTGAGAATTCCCATGTGGCAGTTGACATGAATTCATAAGTACTTTAAACACACATGGACTTAAGGTTTTCTATTTGTTTTGACTGGTTCCCCTCCACTTCAGACGCTACAGACTGTCTGAGTTCCGCCTTTTCCCAGACAGTCCATTTAATGGGTGCTTCCTGTCTAAAAAAGCTCACAACCTACTTGAGAACGTGTTGGCCAATAATAGAGCGAGTAGGATTCCAAACATATGTAAATCATGAAATCCCCAACCAAAAATGTACAATGTAAAGGCCAGAACAACTGGTGCCTTGATAATGAAATGTGAAAGCAAACCTGTTAAACACTCTTGAGGTAAGGTAAGTTGCATGTTGACTCACTCTGACACATTTGGTGGACACATTCAACAGTTAATCCAACAATCATTTTATCTACAGAGAAGTGTCGGAGACGGCTATAGATGGTGATGACCTGGAACTGTCTGTATCCTGCTGATAAGACACTTTAACACCTCGGAGATTCTATAGCCTCATAGGTGTTACATCTCGCACCTCCCTGCTTGCTGTTGGTTCAGATGTGTCAAAGTACACACAAAAAGTATGTTTTATTAGGAAGGTCTGCCTTGTTTTCATTCATACCCACTGGGCACACCCTGGTTGAATCAACGCTGTTTCCACATCATTTCAATTCCATTTTTTAAATATATTTTTTTTATTTAACCTTTATTTCACTAGGCAAGTCAGTTAATAAGAACAAATTCTTATTTACAATGACGGCCTACACTGGCCAAACCCGGACGACGCTGGGCCAATGGTGGGGCAGTGGTGGTGTGGATTAGGAAACTTCTGCAGTGATGTTCATGGTGAGTCCTGGCACAAGGCTAAAATCTGGCGAGGTATGGAAGGCATCCAACATTGGAACAACGGCCAGGAGACAAACATTCCACAGTGCGCCGGGGATTGCAGAGACGCTGGTGACTGGCACGCTGTCACCATGGCTTTCCCCTGCAGATCACCCACCCAGCCAGTCTCCAATTAACAGCCCACGGTGTCTGTAGGATTAGGAGCGGCTGGAGTGGCAGGAAGGTTCTGTATAGCCCCACTGGGAGGGAGCACTCAGCAACTGGCTGAGGGCTTAATCCGCTTTCTCAACATATACTCAAGAGCTGGGAAGGCTGTCTTTACCATAATCCAGGTATCACATATCTCTAGAAGTGAGGGCTCGCTTGAACTTCAGAGTGGCTATTATTTGTGAAGACAGTGTCCTTGAACAGACTATAGCGAAGATCCAGCCTTAGAGGAGTGCTGCAGGCTCCTCCCAGACCGATACATCCATATACCATAGCCTCTTGAAAGGTCCATTGTGTAAGGTAATACATCAGGGACCTTCTACAGTGTCCCACAGCAGGCGAAACAGTTCCTGTGTGTTCAGCCAATAGCTTGATCTCACCCATCCATTCCACACTGACTCAGAATGGCTGTGCCTGTAACTCATGATTATTGAATTATTTGATCTGAGTGCTGGGCAATTCATTCCTGTTGGCACAAGCTGTAATTGAATTATCCATCAACAGTCTTATAGTGACAATGATAATGTACTCAAACACTTTCCATTACATTGTCCTAATTGAACCATTTTGAATTATCTGAAAACATCCACTTATTTCATCAAAGACATGAAAGGCTGTCCCGCCCATTCCTCACTCATATACACCATTGCTGCCCTAGGCCCAAAGTACTTTCCTACACTTAAAGAAACATACACTGACTATACAAAACATTAGGAACATCTCTTTCCATGACAAAGACTGACCAGGTGAATCCAGGTGAAGGCTACGATCCCTTATTGATGTCACTTGTTAAATCCACTTCAAATCAGTGTAGATGAATGGGAGGATGTAATAAATGTATCACTAGTCACTTTAAGCAATGCCACTTTATATAATGTTTCCATACCCTACATTACTCATCTCATATGTATATACTGTACTCTATACCATCTACTGCATCTTGCCTATGCCATTCGGCCATCGCTCATCCATATATTTATAGGTACACATTCTTATTCATTCCTTTACACCTGTGAGTATAAGGTAGTTGTTGTGAATTTGTTAGATTACTTGTTAGATATTACGGCACGGTCGGAATTAGAAGTACAAGCATTTCGCTACACTCGCATTACCATCTGCTAACCATGTGTATGTGACCAATAAAATTTGATTTGACAGGTTAAATAAGGATTGCGCCATTCAGAGGGTGAATGGGCAAGACAAAAGATTTAAGTGCATTAGAACGGGGTATGGTAGTAGGTGCCAGGCGCATCAGTTTGTGTCAAGAACTGCAACGCTGCTGGGTTTTTACCACGCTCAACAGTTTCTCATGTGTATCATGAATGGTCCACCGCCCCAAAGGACATCCAGCAAACTTGACACAACTGTGGGAAGCATTGGAGTCTACATGGGCCAGCATCCCTGTGGAACACTTGACACCTTGTAGAGTCCATTCACCGACGAATTGAGGCTGTTCTGAGGGCGAAGGGAGAGGGGTACAACTCAAGGTGTTCCTAATGTCTGGTATATTCAGTGTACAAGGGAGCTCCACTGAGAAGGAGGAACGCTAACTCCATTATACTTGGGGAACAAGGATTATCTCGTGAAGTCAGTACCGTATGCCCTGGGGTTTAATACTCTTCCCACTCCAGTGTTCTAGTGACAACATTGGCACCTGCAGGGCTGTTGAGTGACGCTTGGGCCCACACCCTCTGCGTTAACGTCGTAACAGTACCACCAGAGGAGATCAGTATTTCAATCTTGATGCTACTCTCAGATATGCAAATATCCCCGTCAGCTCTTACACCCCAGGTTGGGTCGCGTAAAGACATGCTGGATGTTGGGGAGATGAAGACTGATCATCTTTATCAGTTGAACACTAGGTTGGCACGCCTATAGTAATTTGACCCCCATTACAACACATTCTGAAATGTACACAAGGAAGAAGGCCTCATCTTACGGTAGAACACCAAAGAGATCTTCACCAGAGATATGCAGGAAAGGTTGAATTGATAGTGGATGCAACAAAATAGAACATTCGTCCCAACAGAGGAAGACCAGTTCTTTGTAGCGATATACACGTCAGGCTGCCTTCTAACACAATAGCTCGTTCTGTAAATGCCATTTCCAGCCATTGTTGCTTCTACAGGAGGAATGTGGCCACATTCACAGCAAGTGTGGCAAACTAATGTGAAAATGTACCTTGTTAATAAACCTGTTAAACCGGAGGTGGTGGAAAAATATTGGTTCAAGACATTAGTTTTGTCCAGCAGCCAAGACGCCCCGCAAAGCCCAGGAACGAAAAGGGATACGGTTTAGATCAATGTAAAAAGTAGGACAGTGAGGAGGGGATTTGCTTGAGAAGATAACCACCCTGCACCAATACCAATGCTTGCCTTTGAAAATGACTGGCTTTCCACACAGCCATGGAATAAAAGGTTAGGGAGGGGGCAACAGGGTAGCTCTAGCGATCCCTCATTCCCCCTCCTGGTGTGTGGGAGATGTGTGTAAAAGAGCTTCTGGGATGTGAGTAACAGACACACCCCCCAGGATACAGCTGCCTCTCTCTTTTGAGTCCAGCTACAAAGGAGGGACAAGCAACCCGCCCCGTCTCCTTGACTCCCGGGCCCTCCCATGACTCCAACTACAATGTGCCTGGTAGGACGTCCCTCCAGTCAAAGATGCCTGGGACCTACATTCACTGCTCTTTGCCTGGCTCAGTCCCACAGGACACTACCGTACATTGTTAAAAAAGGGTGAATCCGAATACACTGAGACATCCTCTAGAATTAGACTTTTCTAAATCTAGCTAAAATAGATGACAACTTAGAGAGGCATCAACACTAATAGGCTTCTTCCGTCTGGTCTGTCATGCAGCTGCTCTGAGTCCTGGAGAGATAGCTGGGGTTAGAATCCTCCAGAGGAGAGTTAGCTGTGCTAGTGTAGGAGCATCTGGCTACACGCCCAGGCCCGACTCAGGAAGTATCTGCTGGGGGTCAGAGGGCTCTGGCACCATCTCGCCCCGCTCCGCTATTCAGCCCTCCACCTCAATGCATTAGCAATGCATTCCTCCAATCCAACAATGGGGAGTAATTCAATTTCCTCAAGAGTAAGACTGTGAAATTTCATTAGCGCGCTCCTTCTCGCTGAATATATTTCCGGTGCATTTGCAAAGAACTTGGCTGCCTCTTCAGGAGAAACAAGACTATTTAAACACCGTTCTGCTTTGTTTCTTTACTTCCCAGTCAAACTTCTTCTCAAACTGAAACGTTTGAGCAGGAGGGAAGGGGATAGATGTGATTGCTATACGTTCAAAGAATATTGAATTAGAAAAAGTAACAAAAAAAATGGAATATCGTAAGCATCATTAACCATTTACATGTAAGACCAAAATAATATAATCTGATAGGCATTGTTGTCTCCATGCATCCTTAACGTATACCCTAAAGAGTTACCAAAAAATACACATCTGGTGTGAGATACTAAATGTACCTTCCAAACTGATGACAGTGCAGTGAGTGGCCAGAAGGAATGGATAGCTGCTGAGTTCTTCTACTTCTCCAGCTGTTCACTTACCATCATCCTACGATCCAGGAAAAAGTGTTGACCAGTTTTCTTTGTTCATACTATGTTGGAAGAACACGTGACAAAAACCGATTTGATTTAAAAGGATTTGTTGGACATTTCTGTCATGTTTGTTAAATGAATGTATCGTAAAGGCTGAGTTCCTAACATTACATTTGTAATAAAATGGGATGAACAAAATACTAGGATTAAAGTTCTTTGGCTCATGATCTTTCAGGATCGAGGGACCATTCACTCCTCCATCCACGTTCCCATCCCTCCAACCCCCCTTAGACTAGACAGGACGCCAGTCTTGGAGACAGCAGCTGCCTGACGTTCTGCCCTAGAGGAAGGACACAATGCTGGACATCTGTCCTGTTTGTGACACTGGCCTCTCGCCTGCCGTCGGCCCAGTGAGGTTACACAGACAACACAGCCTTTCTCCTCCAGTCGACAGGACATCCAGGCTCATAGCCTTTCAATCCGCACACTAAAGAGAACAATAGCACATCCCAGAAATACATTTGAGCTATATTACTGCCTGTAACAAAGCCTGCTGTGTTGAATATCAAAATACTTGTATAAACAAACAACCATCACCTCAGAGTACTATAGCGGAGATATATTTACTGAGACACTGTGCAGTTCTGCTGCTACCTAGTGCTACTAGTCACAATGTCAGCCAAGTGGAGCAAGAAATCGGTTATCTTTGTTCACCATTGATAGCTGCACATAGGCTTCCACTGTAAAATAATGTAGCCTAAGTTAAAATCAAACTCTCATATAAATCATGCATTTCTGTCCATTTGAAAACTGTTATGATCAACATTGTCTATTCTTCACTACAGGTAAGGTTGGTTTCATCTCAAAACACTGAGTTCAAGCTCAATAAAACCACAGGTTTAACATGTACAATATTTTAGTAATTGCTTTAAAATAATATGAAAACAATGAGTAAATCTACAGGGAAATGTTATCAAAACAAAGCAATGAAAGACGAAAACTATATTCACGTAAAAGCAACAAAAATGTTCTGCTTGCTACACATCGTAATATATGCAATGAACACTAAAAAGAATCAATGGTAAATTACTTTTTTTTTAATGAAGCAAAAAAGATTATCACAATGACAAGGGAAATGTCAACTTCACCAGCTCATTTAGCAAACATGTTTTAAAGGGATACTTCAGGATTTTGGTAATTAAGCCGTTTATCTACTTCCCCAGAGTCAGATGCACTGGTGGATTCCATTTTTTTGTCTCTGCGTGCAGTTTGAAGGAAGTTTCTAACTAGCGTTAGCGCATTTGCTAGTAGATACCATACACTTCCACTCATTCAGCTATCGCTAGTTAGCATTGGCTCGCAGATCTACCTCTAACTCATACTGGATGCAGAAAGCGTGGTCTATTAGTTCATCTTACTCTGGGGAAGTAGAGAAAGGGCTTAATAGCCAAAATCCTGAAGCATCCCTTTAAAGTCTGTACATTGGTCTAGCATTACAATATTAACAAAGAGAATATGACTACTCTAAAAAAAAAGTAAAAATCCATCATTACTATAATAAATGGTCTTTCACACAGAGAATAAAAGAACAAGTCATCTTCAGTTCAAAATGTAGGGCTCATTTTCCTCGTTTGGTTGCTCAGGCAACCACAGTGCTGTGAACTGTACAAACAGGCCCAAGTGAGACATTTAAAAAGATCATAGTAAAAGGTAAGGTGTTGCGTTTGGTTATTGGCACAGTCTGAAGAAAGAACCACAGCTCTCATATTGATTACAACGCAGAACGAAGAGGCGCCAAGAGAAGCGTCGGTAGCAACAACGTACAACAATATTTCACTCTACGTTTGAAGGGGCACCATGCTTTAGGAGTCCACAGGGAAGTAGGACGCTCTTGCTGAAAAGGTAAAATGGTACAAGTGAGCCCGTGTCACCACAGCATTTCTTCAATTTACCCATTGTTAAACAACTACCGCAACTTCATTTTTTTTTCTCTCCAAAATCATTCTTTATGCTAAAACACATCTTTGTGACAATGAAATGCTGGTACATTAGGACGTCCATTTTGCAGTTGTCTTGGCTGTTGTAACATGCATAATTGTATACTAGAATACATGTATTCTACGCCTCTTTAGAAGACATACATAGTAATTAATGTACACAGCCTCCAGACACCGGATGTGATGTTACAGTCTGTGACTATGTCCATAGGGTTCAGCAGAGGAGAACGTCGCGAGGCGGTCAGAGATCTGTTGGGAGGACAGGAGACTGGCAAGCAAAAACACCGACCACTGTACGCAGAGGAACACCAACACTAGCACAAGATATCTGGCTAATAGAAGAGCACTGCAAATGACATTTTAAATGAGAGTCTTATAATGGTGGAGGAAAACTCCTCTTTTGTTTCGTCTCTCAGCAATCAGGAACCAGTCCTCATGTCCGTCTGTTGAAAAAAAGCTTGCGCTTCTGTTAGTTTCGAAATGTTTCCTTTCCTCGTCTGAATATTCTTCCGGTTTGGGAACAAAACCTTACCATAGAAGTGTGAACATTTTGTTAAGCATATTCTCAATTGACCAAACTCTTCAATGTAATTGGAATTACAGTTCTGATAACAGCGGTCTGTGGTATTGATGAGAGGACAGCGGGTCCCACCGTTCACAGCTGCTCTTCTTTCGTGAGCTTCGACCGTCTTTTCAGTTCACATGATCCAAGAGCAGACGCTGGAATCGCAAATAAACTCGTTTTTCCACAGCAAAACTCTCCAGTTCAAAACCCATGTAGCTTCAGTCATTTTTCAGGAATAGTGGCATACTGTATCACTCCAATGAAAAACCTCCCTCTGGAGGGGGGCAACAGCCACAAACATGCAGGTCAGGACTAATGTAAGAGTTAAGAGGACCCAGTCATAGACCTACTACTGTAAGACATTAGGAAATAAGATAACTGGTCCCCACTCGCAGTCTGAGACAAATGCAATAACAAGCTGATGTCTACGTAGATAAGAAATCAGTAGCCTCTCAGCTTGTTAGACAGTAGTAATGATATGTCAACGTGATCTCGTCAGACACACGGATTGAGAGACCGGATAATACAACTGATATCAATGCCCTCGATCAGGCGTTCTACTGGTCGTGTTGCAAGTCCTCCAGATAACAGGATTACATGAGGAACTGAGATGTTTCACTATTATGAAGAACACTCACACGGAACGCTTGAGAAACACTGGTCTTTGCCTTTCAGACATATCATTGCCATAGTATTGTTGAGGTACATCCAGCCGTTGAGGAACCGTGCCTGGATCCCAACTTGCTATGACAGAGGCCTAATTCTGTAAAAGGGTGTGAGAGTAGTTTCTAGGCAGTAGTTTCTAGGCCTTTCCACAGCTCTCTGTGTAAGGCATTGCTCAACATCTCCTACAGCAATGAGAGAGAGAGAGAGTACAGTACGTAGCAACATATTGAACAAAATCGCTATCAATAGTAATCAGTGCTAGCCTAGATAGTCCCATAACTGTCTCAGTCCTCACCAAAGCAATGGCAGTTCAGTTTCATTATCTAGTCAGGTGTTCTCTCCTTCACAGCACCATAACTAGTGGTTTTTGCTGTGGTTAACATGGAGACCATTTGATGGTGGATGTCTCCTTCATACAATATCAAATACAGGAAGACCCCAAAAGTGGCAGTCAAATAAAACCAAAATATGTTGTTTGAGCAACATATCCTCACGTAAGACATTATCACTCCGTTCAGGATGATATTTGGTGGAATGTTCAGACAGAGGAGAGGAAAAGGAGCAGAGATCGTTCATGAAGAGCTGGAGGCCAGTTGCCTCATTAGTATGTATTGTCCCTGGGCCATCCTCTGAGGAGAGGTGGTGGTAGGGGGTAGCAGGGGAACAAGGGCCACCACTCAGTCAGTCCACTAGCAGCCCATGAAGCAGATGACAGAGATCACACGATGCTGGAAATACCCTCCCACTGGTCCTCACCCTGCACTGGCTAGCTGCTCCGCTCTGCAGCCCAGCCCAGACTGGCCATGTGGAAACATCACGAAAGGGCCTACGGAAAACATTGTAACGACAACAGAACTATTTACACGATGCGTCTGCCTTTCTTAGCTCTGCCATCAAGCACACTTCAAAAGACATATTTGGCTCAGATGTTTGAAGTTGTTGCTGGGGGAGAGGGCTAGTAGGAGCGAAGAGGAAAGTAGATTGGGACTGTAGCCTGGATGAGGATGGAGATGACGTCACAGAGATGTTGAGGGGCATTGGAGAAGAGGTTCCAGAGGCTAGGTGGTTCCACACTGGTGTGTCTGTTGGTGGGTCACGCCCCCGGTGTTGCCTAGAGCTGTGCCGCTGGGTGATGTGGTGGGCGGTGTGGAGTGTGCTGTCGTGAGTGGTGTGCCGATTCGTGTTCTTGGTGCTGTGATGGGTGCTGTGGAGGAACGGGGGTGGAGGTACTGGGACCCGGTCCGCTGTTGGCCAGGTACTTGGCCCTCATGCTGGAGGTATACTGTTGAGAGAAAGAGACAAGTAGGCGTAACAAAATAGCATGGGATGACCCGTGTATTCACAGATAAAACATTTTCATCGAAAAGAGAACTATAAAAAAATGGAAAAGTCATGAAAGGGCCTCCGGAAAACATTGTAATGAAGACAGAAGTCTTTACATGATGCCTCTGCCTTAGTGGTGTATATTTGATATTTTCTATGTTTGAAAGTGCAGGTCTTTGCCCTGACATCAAAAACACATCACTAATGTAACAAGCTGAGAACAACAGGTCACCTTAACAAATCAATAGAGAGGGTTTGGCTGTGAGGGCTGGAGAATGAACAAGCTCCACACATCACAGATGAGAAAACATTCAGGGTCCCATTCTGACGATGGGGAAAATGCAGCACTAGTGTGGAAAAAGAAGATGAACCGGACCATTCCTTTTTAATTGAGTAACTGCGCAGAGTCCATGCGGAATACAGCACTGGGGTTTAGCATTGTGGGAATGTCACCCTGGGAGTCATTTGGACAGCCTATTGTGGACACCTAGGATCAACAATATGTTCAGAATATCTCAGATTCCCCTACCCTCAGATTTGGCTCTGAATGGTCTGTGTGTGAGATCAGAAATCTACCTACAGTATCTACAACTAGTATCTACCTTCAGTATCTACCTACAGTATCTACCACTAGTATCTACCTACCTATAGTATCTACCTACAGTATCTACCTACAGTATCTACCTACAGTATCTACCTACCTACAGTATCTACCACTAGTATCTACCTTCAGTATCTACCTACAGTATCTACCACTAGTATCTACCTACCTATAGTATCTACCTATAGTATCTACCTACAGTATCTACCTACAGTATCTACCTATAGAATCTACCTACAGTATCTACCTATAGAATCTACCTACAGTATCTACCTACAGTATCTACCTACAGTATCTACCTACCTACAGTATCTACCACTAGTATCTACCTACCTACAGTATCTACCTACCTACAGTATCTACCACTAGTATCTACATACAGTATCTACCTACAGTATCTACCACTAGTATCTACCTACCTACAGTATCTACCTATAGTATCTACAGTATCTGCCTACAGTATCTACCTACCATATCTACCTACCGTATCTACCTACAGTATCTACCTACAGTATCTACCTACAGTATCTACCACTAGTATATACCTACAGTATCTACCACTAGTATCTACCTATAGTATCTGCCTATAGTATCTGCCTACAGTGTCTACAGTATCTACCTACAGTATCTACCTACAGTATCTACCACTAGTATCTACCACTAGTATCTACCTACAGTATCCACATACAGTATCTACATACAGTACCTACATATAGTATCTATAGTATCTACCTACACTATCTACCTACACTATCTACATATAGTATCTACCTACACTATCTACATATAGTATCTACCTACAGTATCTACATATAGTAACTGCCTATAGTATCTACCTACAGTGTCTACAGTATCTACCACTAGTATCTACCTACAGTATCTACATACAGTACCTACCACTAGTATCTACCGATAGTATCTATCCATCATATTTACCGTATCTGTCCATCGTATCTACCTACCGTATCTGTCCATCGTATCTACCTACCGTATCTATCCATCGTAACTATCTACCGTATCTATCCATCGTATCTACCGTATCGATCTACAGTTGAAGTCGGAAGTTTACATACGCCTTTGCCAACTACATTTAAACTCAGTTTTTCACAATTCCTGACATTTAACCCTGGTAAAATTCCCTTTCTTAGGTCAGTTAGGAGTTCCACTTTATTTTAAGAATGTGAAATGTCAGAATAATAGTAGAGAATTATTTATTTCAGCTTTTATTTCTTTCATCACATTCCCAGGGGGTCAGAAGTTGACATACACTCAATTAGTATTTGGTAGCATCCTTTAAATTGTTTAACATGGGTCAAACGTTTCAGGGAGCCTTCCACAAGCTTCCCACAATAAGTTGGGTGAATTTTGGCCCATACCTCCTGACAGAGCTGGTGTAACTGAGTCAGGTTTGTAGGCCTCCTTGCTCGCACACGCTTTTTCAGTTCTGCCCACAAATTTTCTATAGGGTTGAGGTCAGGGCTTTGTGACGGCCACTCCAATACCTTGACTTTGTTGTTACTTAAGCCATTTTGCCACAACTTTGGAAGTATGCTTGGTGTCATTGTCCATTTGGAAGACCCATTTGCAACCACGCTTTAACTTCCTGACCGCTGTCTTGAGATGTTGCTTCAATATATCCACATAACTTTCCTTCCTCAATATGCCATCTTTTTTGTGAAGTGCACCAGTCCCTCCTGCAGCAAAGCACCCTCCCAACATGCTGCCGCCACTCCCGTGCTTCACGGTTGGGATGGTGTTCTTTGGCTTGCAAACCTCCCCCTTTTCCTCCAAACATAACAATGTTCATTATGGCCAAACAGTTCTATTTTTTTCATCAGACCAGAGGACATTTCTCCAAAAAGTACAATCTCTGTCCCCATGTGCAGTTGCAAACCATAGTCTGTTTTTTTATGGCGGTTTTTGAGCAGTGGCTTCTTCCTTGCTGAGCGGCCATTCAGGTTGTCGATATAGGACTCGTTATTCTGTGGATATAGATACTTTTGTACCTGTTTCCTCCAGCATCTTCACAAGGTCCTTTGCTGTTGTTCTGGGATTGATTTGCACTTTTCGCACCAAAGTACGTTCATCTCTAGGAGACAGAACGCGTCTCCTTCCTGAGCGGTATGACGGCTGTGTGGTCCCATGGTGATTATACTTGCATACTATTGTTTATACAGATGAACGTGGTACCTTCAGGTGTTTGGAAATTGCTCCCAAGGATGAACCAGACTTGTGGAGGTCTACAATTTGTTTTCTGAAGACTTGTCTGATTTCTTTTGATTTTCCCATGATGTCAAGGAAAGAGGCACTGAGTTTGAAGGTAGGCCTTGAAATACATCCACAGGTACACCTCCAATTGACTCAAATGACGTCAATTAGCCTATCAGAAGCTTCTAAAGCCATGGCATCATTTTCTGGAATTTTCCAAGCTGTTTAAAGGCACAGTCAACTTAGTGTATGTAAACTTCTGACCCACTGGAATTGTGATACAGTGAATTATAAGTGAAATAATCTGTCTGTAAACAATTGTTGGAAAAATTACTTGTGTCATGCACAAAGTAGATGTCCTAACCGACTTGCCAAAACTATAGTTTGTTAACAAGAAATTTGTGGAGTGGTTGAAAAACGAGTTTTAATGACTCCAACCTAAGTGTATGTAAACTTCCGATTTCAACTGTACCTAGCTATCGTATCTATCTACCTAGCTACCGTATCTACCTACAGTATTTATCTATCTATCGTATCTACCTACAGTATCTATCTATCTATCGTATCTACCTACAGTATCTATCTACCGTATCTACCTATCGTATCTATCTACCGTATCTACCTATCGTATCTACCTACAGTATCTATCTACCTATCGTATCTACCTACAGTATCTATCTACCTATCGTATCTACCTACCGTATCTACCTACCGTATCTACCTACCGTATCTACCTATCGTATCTACCTACCGTATCTACCTATCGTATCTACCTACAGTATCTACCTATCGTATCTACCTACAGTATCTACCTAACGTATCTACCTACAGTATCTACCTATCGTATCTACCTACAGTATCTACCTATCGTATCTACCTACAGTATCTACCTACAGTATCTACCTACCGTATCTACCTACCGTATCTACCTACCGTATCTACCTACCGTATCTACCTACAGTATCTACCTACAGTATCTACCTACCGTATCTACCTACAGTATCTACCTACAGTATCTACCTATCGTATCTACCTACAGTATCTACCTACAGTATCTACCTACAGTATCTACCTACAGTATCTACCTACAGTATCTACCTACAGTATCTACCTATCGTATCTACCTATCGTATCTACCTACAGTATCTACCTATCGTATCTACCTACAGTATCTATCTATCGTATCTACCTACAGTATCTACCTATCGTATCTACCTACCGTATCTACCTACAGTATCTACCTACCGTATCTACCTACAGTATCTACCTACCGTATCTACCTATCGTATCTACCTACAGTATCTACCTACAGTATCTACCTATCGTATCTACCTACAGTATCTACCTACAGTATCTACCTACAGTATCTACCTATCGTATCTACCTACAGTATCTACCTATCGTATCTACCTACAGTATCTACCTAACGTATCTACCTACAGTATCTACCTATCGTATCTACCTACAGTATCTACCTATCGTATCTACCTACAGTATCTACCTACAGTATCTACCTACCGTATCTACCTACAGTATCTACCTACCGTATCTACCTACAGTATCTACCTACAGTATCTACCTACCGTATCTACCTACAGTATCTACCTACCGTATCTACCTATCGTATCTACCTACAGTATCTACCTACAGTATCTACCTACAGTATCTACCTACAGTATCTACCTACAGTATCTACCTATCGTATCTACCTATCGTATCTACCTACAGTATCTACCTATCGTATCTACCTACAGTATCTATCTATCGTATCTACCTACAGTATCTACCTATCGTATCTACCTACCGTATCTACCTACAGTATCTACCTACCGTATCTACCTACAGTATCTACCTACCGTATCTACCTATCGTATCTACCTACAGTATCTACCTACAGTATCTACCTATCGTATCTACCTACAGTATCTACCTACAGTATCTACCTACAGTATCTACCTATCGTATCTACCTACAGTATCTACCTATCGTATCTACCTACAGTATCTATCTATCGTATCTACCTACAGTATCTATCTATCGTATCTACCTACAGTATCTACCTATCGTATCTACCTACAGTATCTACCTATCGTATCTACCTACAGTATCTACCTATCGTATCTACCTACAGTATCTACCTACAGTATCTATCTATCGTATCTACTGTATCCATCCATCGTACCTACCTACCTACCTACCTACCTACCTACCTACCTACCTACCTACCTACCTACCTACCTACCTACCTACCTACCTACCTACCTACCTACCTACCGTATACATCTATCCATCTATCCAGTGTATATATAGTATGTTTCTACATGGGAAAGTAAGGGCTTATCATACTGTACTTAGAGATAATAAACCATACTGGAATTGGGTTGGGTTGTCACATCTGTGTACATTACAATGTATTTATTGCAAAGGAAGGAGCAGACACAAAACCAGGTGCACTTGCAGTACATAACCTGTCACATCCTTTCACAGAGTTACAGAACTAACAGGACTTATTCCACTTGCCTATAGCTCCTATATAATATACATGCCATTCAGCTGTTATCCAAAGCGACTTGCAGTCATGCGTGCACCTATGATCATCAGCGTTGCCAGCGCCATGCTCGGCCAACTGGATATAACCAGACGTTATATCCTGCACACGGTTGTACTGAAAAGTGGACTTTCCAGATCATCATGACTTTCAATGGGAGTCTCTTAGACTTAGAAGTAAAGTGAAGTGGAGATCATCCCACTCCATACTCAGGAGCCATTCTACCCTTTATAGTGTACATCTATGAGCTCTGAAGGCCAGGAGAGAGACTGAGACATAGGTGGAACAACCTGACAATAGCAGAAAGATGTTCTGGCTCACAGAATAACTCAAGACTTCCAAAATGAACCAGTACAAGTCCTGGACCAGGGGAATCTCCTGGTAACAAACTGGATAAAGTTGTTCTCTTCTACAGTAATTAACTCGTTCCTTTTTCAAAACCGTCAATCCCTAAAGAAGTCCACTCAGATGTCATTCACAGTGTCCACTCCTTTCCAGACCCTGCCTGGTTCAGGTGGAAAGGGGAATGCAACAGTCTGAAGGGCTCGGCAGACTGCAACGCAGTTACGTGGATGTCGCTTTTTGTCGGACGTAGGCTTAAATGTTCGTGAAAGAAAGGCCATGGTGGGCCTGAAGGCAGGACAGGAACGTGACGTGTACCACCTAAAACAGCTGCAGAGCTGGGGGATAGGGAGGCATGCTGCCCAAGGCCACAGTCAGGGGACACGCGTTAGGTGAGGGGTCACACTAGCAAGACAGAGGAGGGCAGTGGGGTGGCAGGTAACTCTGGACAGGGTGTGGGTGGTTGGGGTTGGGTGGAACACAGGCCAGTAAGTGAAGGTGGGTGGGGGGGGCATTGTCTGTACCTGTTAGCATAGCGGAGGAGGTTACCAAAACGATCTCTCACTCGCCGAGGGCTTTAACTGCCAGCTGTTGCGGCTGTAACTGTCCATGCCGGCAGTCAAATACAACTGTGTGTGGGTTTGCAGGAAAGAAAACAACAGCGACAAGACAGTATAGAGAAGATGCACAGCGCAGAGCCTAGGCCCAAGCACACACTGACACCAAGGGGGGTCCTGGGGCTCAGCCTCCAGGACAGGAGGGCAACCGGCCAGGGAGGACCAGGGACCACTGACAGAGGGATCCAGGTTGACTTACAACACACAACCTATGGAGACTGGTAGCTGGGATCGTCATGTTGACTCTAGCTCTTACTGTGAGCCAAACTCACTTGAATATGTCAAAATCAGAGGAAAAACAAAACACCGACTACACTGAGACATCATTTCCAAAACCAGGCCCCGTTGGCAGACTGTTTACTTTAAAACAAGATCTCATCAGAAAGATCTTTCATTATCATCATTATCGTGTCCTACACAACGGCTGCCAAATGGCCCAGTCAGTGGAGGTGTTCTGTCCATCAGTGTATAACGTAGACATTGGGACACTTACCGAGGGAGGAGGGGACTCTCTCTCTATCAGTGGGGTGTTCTCACACCGCGGGTTCTGGAAGGCATTGGCATTCTGGGTCCTGTGTAACAGAACACACACACTGCACGGTTAATCACAGGCGGGGATGGTACTACACCTGCAGAACATGCGCGCGCACACACACACACACGCACGCACGCACGCACGCACGCACAGAAACAGGTGCACAAACACGTACATGACTTACCGACCCTCAGAATATACTTTCCATGCCACAGAAGCACGTACACCCACATATACAAACAGTTCATGATACCATTTAAACCCCTACAGGCACCACAGGCACAGAACCCCACAGAACATCCATGGCTGTACTGTACTGTACAATCCACCAAAACCCCTCCCCCAGCCTCCATCCTAAGAGGTCCATTCATAAGGCTGTTGGGTTTCAAAGGGCCACAGCTGGAGAGCAACAGCTGCATCGCTCGTGGCCGCCAGAATGTGATCCTCTAGGGAGAGCTGAGCACAGCTCCTCTCGTTCTCAGCGGTGCCCTAAACGTGGAGGCTGTGCTAGTACAGCCCTGGGTCACATGGTATCTCACATTCCTCAATCCTCACCACCACAGCCTGCTTGAACCTTTCAACACTGACAAAGTGGAGGGGAAGTGCACCCACTGTTCCCCAGCGATTGTCTTTGAGACGAGTGTTCCATGGGACTGGTGTTACTGTACTCACATGTACTCCGTGACGGGGGCGTTGCTAACGGTGTGTGCTGCAGCAGGGATGCTGGTCTCGCTGCCGTAGCTGCTGCCACAGCTGTACAGGCTGGGCATGTGGACGCGGTACAGGTTGTCGTGGTTCTGCAGTCTGCTTCCGTGGGACACGGACTCCTCCTCGCTGTCCGCCTCGTTCCTATAGAGAGAGAGAGAGACACTGCTGAGTAACACATCCACCAGGACACACACTACCAGGGTTTGAGTCAATTCCGTTTCAATTCAGGAATAAAACAGGAATTCCAATCTGACTTCCACATTTTCTCATAGAAAATCATTGAGGAAAAGGCAACAGAAAACATGTCGTACCCTAAGGATGCAGCGCCCCCTGCTTGGACCAATTGAGATATTACATGTGACTAACACATTTCAGTTAATTACTATAGCTCCTGCCTTGGGCAAATCTGTGTCATTTTGTAAAATGTTGGATCTCTATGGAAAGATGCATCATTCACCCAAGTTTTGTCAAACTCGGGCTATTGCGTGTGACGAACGCACAAACGGACAAGGACACATCCACAGTCCCGTTCTCAATTTCATTGTGGGGGACAAAAATTGGAATGACAGTTTATTTCCAAATTGAAATGGAATTGACTATAACCCTGCAGAGTGACAAACGGCCACAAGGTGGAGCCCTCTCCCACTGATGGGGAGAGCAGCAGCAGCACAAAAACAGGGCACATTCACAGTCACGTTTTGCATTAATCCACAGCCACGTTTCTAGTCAATTTCTTCACTGCCCAAGGGGAGACGAAAGATGTCTTCTCTTTGAAAAAGGGAACGCAGCAAATCCCCACTGCGTTTAAGGAATAAAACCACGCTCCACTAAGATAAACATGTATTCTGTTTCCACACAAATATTACAGATTGATCTGCTACAATACGGATTGGTTTACTTTGTCATTTCTGTTCAAACGTGAGCTGTGATTGTGACTAGCGCAAGGGCACCACTGAAAGCCCACATTGTCACATTTTCAAAAAACAAAGACATTTCCCCCTGTAGCACAACGGTCAAGGTACAGTGAGGGAAAAAAGTATTCGATCCCCTGCTGATTTTGTACGTTTGCCCACTGACAAAGAAATGATCGGTCTACAATTTTAATGGTAGGTTTATTTGAACAGTGAGAGACAGAATAACAAAAAAATCCTGAAAAACGCATGTCATAAATGTTATAAAATGATTTGCATTTTAATGAGGGAAATAAGTATTTGATCCCCTCTCAATCAGAAAGATTTCTGGCTCCCAGGTGTATTTTATACAGGTAACGAACTGAGATTAGGAGCACACTCTTAAAGGGAGTGCTCCTAATCTCAGCTTGTTACCTGTATAAAAGACACCTGTCCACAGAAGCAATCAATCAATCAGATTCCAAACTCTCCACCATGGCCAAGACCAAAGAGCTCTCCAAGGATGTCAGGGACAAGATTGTAGACCTACACAAGGCTGGAATGGGCTACAAGACCATCGCCAAGCAGCTTGGTGAGAAGGTGATAACAGTTGGTGCGATTATTCGCAAATAGAAGAAACACAAAAGAACTGTCAATCTCCCTCGGCCTGGGGCTCCATGCAAGATGTCACCTCGTGGAGTTGCAATGATCATGAGAACGGTGAGGAATCAGCCCAGAACTACACGGGAGGCTCTTGTCAATGATCTCAAGGCAGCTGGGACCATCATCACCAAGAAAACAATTGGTAACACACTACACCGTGAAGGACTGAAATCCTGCAGTGCCCGCAAGGTCACCCTGCTCAAGAAAGCACATATACATGCCCGTCTGAAGTTTGCCAATGAACATCTGAATGATTCAGAGGACAACTGGGTGAAAGTGTTGTGGTCAGATGAGACCAAAATGGAGCTCTTTGGCATCAACTCAACTCGCCGTGTTTGGAGGAGGAGGAATGCTGCCTATGACCCCAAGAACACCATCCCCACCGTCAAACATGGAAGTGGAAACATTATGCTTTGGGGGTGTTTTTCTGCTAAGGGGACAGGACAACTTCACCGCATCAAAGGGACGATGGACGGGGCCATGTACTGTCAAATCTTGGGTGAGAACCTCCTTCCCTCAGCCAGGGCATTGAAAATGGGTCGTGGATGGGTATTCCAGCATGACAATGACGCAAAACACACGGCCAAGGCAACAAAGGAGTGGCTCAAGAAGAAGCACATTAAGGTCCTGGAGTGGCCTAGCCAGTCTCCAGACCTTAATCCCATAGAAAATCTGTGGAGGGAGCTGAAGGTTCGAGTTGCCAAACGTCAGCCCCTTAATGACTTGGAGAAGATCTGCAAAGAGGAGTGGGACAAAATCCCTCCTGAGATGTGTGCAAACCTGGTGGTCAACTACAAGAAACGTCTGACCTCTGTGATTGCCAACAAGGGTTTTGCCACCAAGTACTAAGTCATGTTTTGCAGAGGGGTCAAATACTTATTTCCCTCAATAAAATGCAAATCATTTTTGACATGCGTTTTTCTGGATTTGTGTGTTGTTATTCTGTCTCTCACTGTTCAAATAAACCTACCATTAAAATGATAGACTGATCATTTCTTTGTCAGTGAGCAAACGTACAAAATCAGCAGGGGATCAAATACTTTACCCCCCTCACTGTATAGAACATGGACAACAAAAGAAGACAGAAATAGTCCTTGTGGCGCTGCAGTGAATAGCGCTGATGATGATGATGTTGATGACGACATGGTGGAGCTTGTCTCCCTCTAGTGTTCAACACACCACCCACAGGGTTCTCCTCCACACAGCTAATTAATGACATCATCCCATTCAGGGAAGCAGCAGGCATTGACCCATACAGAACATTACAAAGACAGTATGTTGTGGGGAGATAACTAATTTCCAACATTACCGTGTTCATATATAAAACATATCAATGGAATGGCTTATGGCATTAAAAGCAGTAAAGCTTAATGGCGGGTTATTAAGAACTACATGCGTCATTAAAACAATGAGTTATTACTCAAACAACTGTATGTCATTTAGAAGATGCATTCCTATAAAAAAAAACTGCTGTATAACAGGAACAGCGAGCTGAGATCAAACTGCAGAACAGAACATATTCACCAGTATCCTCAGATACTCTGCTAATTACATAGTGGAGTTAAACTGGAGACGTGACCTGGGACAGCTAACTCTCGTCTCTTACAAGGCATTATGGTTAATCCTCCCCATCTGCTGCTGATAGGGTCGCCCAGCGGAGGGAAATCACATGGATTTCATAAAGTACAACGTCAACCTCCAAAATTACACCACTCCATGCAATGGTTGCAATAGGTTTAGACAAAGCTTTGCACGATTAGGGAGAGGGGGATAACAGGAAGTGATATATTTGGGGAAGCAGCTGGGCCCTCCTGGCCAGGTCCCATGGAACTCGCTGCCAGTGTTCCACACACTAGCAACGGAAGACTTTAAGCAGCTAACACATTTAGTCTGGGGTTTAGAAACTCTTCAGAAAAAAAACTATTAAATTCTATAATAGTATTGTCTCTGTCTGTATACAGGCATATCATTATCATTTGAGTCATTTCCGTGTAATGTAAAAATGGGACTCAAGAGGCTACAGTCCGTGGTTCAGGCAAAAGCTCTATGAACTAATGTATGAGTTAGATTGGAAGCAATTCTAAATGGTTTCTCAAACCCTGAAATACTTTAAAACATCGCTTATTTTCTGAACCATTTTCCTCATAGACATGGAACACTAACATAGAAACAGAAATAGCATTGAGGTCCAATTGGACGGACTGTATGTGGTACTGGAGGATAGTGGTGTGTACGGTGGATGGGTTCTGACCTCTTGTTGTTCCAGGTGTGAGGTAGGCTGCAGACGATGGAGCTGAACATGAGAGCCGTGACGAAGGAGAAGAGCACCAGGTAGATCAGGCCCTCCAGTCCATCATAACACAACCCTGTTATAGCCTGGACATAGTCCTGGAACACAACACAGCAACACAGTTAATAACACAAGCCTGTTATAGCCTGGACATAGTCCTGGAACACAACACAGCAACACAGCTAATAACACAACCCTGTTATAGCCTGGACATAGTCCTGGAACACAACAAAACAACACAGTTAATAACACAAGCCTGTTATAGCCTGGACATAGTCCTGGAACACAACACAGCAACACAGCTAATAACACAACCCTGTTATAGCCTGGACATAGTCCTGGAACACAACAAAACAACACAGTTAATAACACAAGCCTGTTATAGCCTGGACATAGTCCTGGAACACAACACAGTTAATAACAAAAGTCTGTTATAGCCTGGACATAGTCCTGGAACACAACAAAACAACACAGTTAATAACACAAGCCTGTTATAGCCTGGACATAGTCCTGGAACACAACACAGCAACACAGCTAATAACACAACCCTGTTACAGCCTGGACATAGTCCTGGAAAACAACAAAACAACACAGTTAATAACACAAGCCTGTTATAGCCTGGACATAGTCCTGGAACACAACACAGCAACACAGCTAATAACACAACCCTGTTATAGCCTGGACATAGTCCTGGAACACAACAAAACAACACAGTTAATAACACAAGCCTGTTATAGCCTGGACATAGTCCTGGAACACAACACAGCAACACAGCTAATAACACAACCCTGTTATAGCCTGGACATAGTCCTGGAACACAACAAAACAACACAGTTAATTACACAAGCCTGTTATAGCCTGGACATAGTCCTGGAACACAACACAGTTAATAACAAAAGTCTGTTATAGCCTGGACATAGTCCTGGAACACAACAAAACAACACAGTTAATAACACAAGCCTGTTATAGCCTGGACATAGTCCTGGAACACAACACAGCAACACAGCTAATAACACAACCCTGTTACAGCCTGGACATAGTCCTGGAAAACAACAAAACAACACAGTTAATAACACAAGCCTGTTATAGCCTGGACATAGTCCTGGAACACAACAAAACAACACAGTTAATAACACAAGCCTGTTATAGCCTGGACATAGTCCTGGAACACAACACAGCAACACAGCTAATAACACAAGCCTGTTATAGCCTGGACATAGTCCTGGAACACAACACAAGCCTGTTATAGCCTGGACATAGTCCTGGAACACAACACAGCAACAGACAAGTCATTTATAATGGTACCTGACATTATTTATGATCACAGTACGCAATTCCTGACATTTAATCCTAGTAAAAATTCCCTGTCTTAGGTCATTTAGGATCACCACTTTATTTTAAGAATGTGAAATGTCAGAATATTAGTAGAGAGAATGATTTATTTCAGCTTTTATTTCTTTCATCACATTCCCAGTGGGTCAGAAATGTACATACCCTCAATTAGTATTTGGTAGCATTGCCTTTAAATTGTTTAACTTGGGTCATACGTTTCAGGTAGCCTTCCACAAGCTTCCCACAAAAAGTTGGGTGAATTTTGGCCCATTCCTCCTGGCAGAGCTGGTGTAACCGAGTCAGGTTTGTAGGCCTCCTTGCTCGCACACGCTTTTTCAGTTCTGCCCACAAATCTTCTATAGGGTTGAGGTCAGGGCTTTGTGATGGCCACTCCAATACCTTGACTGTGTTGTCCTTAAGCCATTTTACCACAACTTTGGAAGTATGCTTGGGGTCATTGTCCATTTGGAAGACCCATTTGCGACCAAGCTTTAACATCCTGACTGATGTCTTGAGATGTTGCTTTAATATATCCACATTATTTTCCTTCCTCACGACGCCATGTCAGGAATTGTGAAAAAATGAGTTGAAATGTATTTGGCGTACGTAAACGCGTATGGCGTATGCCTTCCCTGTGGCTCAGTTGGTAGAGCATGGTGTTTGCAACGCCAGCATGGTGTGTGCAACGCCAGGGTTGTGGGTTCGATTCCCACGGGGGGCCAGTACAGAGAAGAAGAAAAAATGTTTTTGTTTTTTTATGAAATGTATGCTCTGGATAAGAGCGTCTGCTAAATGACTAAAATGTAAAATGTAAACTTCCGACTTCAACTGTACATACATACACAGTAGGCCTGTATGACAGGACAGTGATGCGATTGTGCATGAGCAAATGTGAAGTTTTACAATACCAGTAACATGGTCACAGATCTGTCTGCACATAGTACAGTCCGCTGTCTAGTAGGGCGATACTTAGGTGCCAATACGATGTATATTGCGATTCTCACAATTCTAATATGTACTGCGATTCGATACTGTGACTTTATTGCGAGTCGATCATTCAAAAATATTGCTGCTGCAGGGGGACAAGACAGAGCCATGAGAAAATGAGTTTTGAACAGTCACGGAAATACAAGTGCTGAAAACAAAATGGGCTCCCTATTTAGAAAGAAGATGGAGAACAAGCTATGAAGGACAAATAGTGGCGTTGTGGTGCAGGTACAGCCAACTAGCGCAAAAATAATATTGCGATATTGTCAAAACTATGAGATATACCTTCAAAAATAATAACCTGTTATGTAACGGGCATGGAACTTTCCTCCCATCACTACCGCCTGGTTGCCATGTCATATACATGTATCTATGACAACTAGTGCACAGGCTAGAGGTTCACATCACTTCATAGAAACACAACTAACCTACCAAACAGAGGCTACATTTTGCCTGTCTGCTACACAGGGTTACTGTACACAGCGCCCTTATCTGACACACATGCTACACAAGCTGGGGGAGGGAGGTTGTCCATGACTATTTAATGATACATCGCGTGGAGGAGTGAAAGCAGGCCAAGACGGTGCTTTTCCAGCGCCTTGCTTCAGAGCCAAGCAAATTACAGTCATTATCGAGAGGAAGTAGCTCGACAATGTGCAATACCCAGGAGCGCTATTCAACATGACAAAAGCAGAGGAAGTTGGGAATAATATTGTCCAGCTTTTAAAGAAAACATTTTATGACGGCCGCTTCTGCTTCCTGCATTTGCACTGAGAGACGTCTTGGTTGTTCCCTCTAGGTACAACACGCTTACATGTGATGCAGGCACGTTACACCATCCTCCTGGGTCATGCTCAGCACAATGTTCAGAAAGAAATATACAACGCAGAACAAACATCCCTCTCTGTAGAAGAACAAGCCACGTCAGCTCTATTCACGTCATGACATTTCTATCTGCTACTGAAAGTGGCTCTGGTTTAGGCCGAATGTAAGCTCCTGGGCTACTGCTTGATTGGCTCAGGTTCTCCTGCCCTCCGCTGTGAGGACTGTGAGTGGTGGGGATGAGAGTGGGAGTGACAGTAGGAACAGTGAGACCCAGGCAGGGCACAGGGCCACATAGGGGTTAACAGGGGAGGACGTGAAGAGCTGTCAGGGAGGGCTGCTACTACAGATCAGAGAGATATGCAGCCCAGCCCAGGGCGGCGGATGCACTGCAGGCAGAGAGGAGCAGGTCTGAATACAGGGTTGAACCAAGCGCAGTGGAGCAGAGTTGAGCTCAGCAGAGCGGAGCACAGACGCACGTGCACAGGAGTGTGAACCGTGAACGTGGTCCTCTCCATCACACAGGCTGAGGGAAAGCCAACTGCAGGTCACGCAACGACTCGCTGGACCGTTTAGACACAGCTTGCGCACACATCTGCAAACATCATCGGAGTGGACATGCACCGAATATACCGTACATGCTAACAACCACATCCCCAGAGAGGGATACGTACACATGTAGACCGTGACCACGCAACACAGAGGCCATACGACATCCCCTGTGGAGTAAGGATGTTAGCCATGGTCCCCCTGGTGTCCCAGGCAGGAAGGCAGCTCACCATGTGAAGGCTTCGGCAGTCCACCAGGGCAGTGAGCTGATGCAGGCCGATCTCTGTGGTGTTCAGCACCCCCTGGATCTGTTCTAGATTCCCCTGCAAGACACACACAAACACTTTAAAACAGGGCCAGGTCGACATTTAACACAGCAAATTAGGCCAGACCACTGTCTCAGTGTGTGTGTGAGTGTATGAGAGAGATACTGGCAGTACTTAATTTTGGTGTCCTACTTAAACTAGTAAAGAAGGTTGGTATGACGTCATCAAAAGTAGAGAGTCGGCGAAACTTTGGGAAAACTCCCAAACCAGAACAGAGTCGGCAACCCTGACGCCTCGCGCAGACAGACTCCAGGGTTTTAATGGTGCGCACCACATTCCACTGAAATGAAGGTACTTCCCCCGAAACCTCAAACCTAGGCTCCACCGCCGTCTGTCTGCACGAGGTGTAATAACAAACCACGTCCGGATTCTCCGATGGACTGTAACGGCCCGGCAGAGAACAGCGTCTGTCCAGAGGTCTATTTTAAATGACTAAAATGGGACACGAGGGCTGATGAGTGTTGATAGAGTTCTATATCTCTGGTAGCCCAACAGTACATGAAATGTTTCCATGAACTCAGCGTTTTGTCTCTTCGCCGTGCCACTGAAGTAGGTCTGCCTCTCTCGATTTTCCAACACGTCCCAAATGTCAGGCCTCATTTGTTGCTCTGTGCACACAGTGGAAAGATCAGCGCTGGACAACACAACACTGGGCTGTACAGAGGACGCCAGTGAAAGTAACATGAGCATAACGCAAAGGTGAAGGGCCAGCAGACTTTTGTGGCCAGGTGCACTCGTCTCCTCTCTCTCTCTGCCTCTTGGTCCATTGGTTCCATTCAGTGGACTGTTCAACCCTTTAGAATTGCTACAATAGTACAGCCGGTGTATTCAGACCAGGGGGAAAGGCAGGGTGTGTTTGTGTGGCGTGACTGAGCCAGCAGGTACACAGTAGTATCAGTACACTGGCAGGTGGCGTTCGCAGCAGGATGTAAAGTGATGGATCTCAGGAGTCAGGACGTTCACCTTGGTTTGGGGGTACTCTCTGGTGGCCGAGCGGAGCAGCTCAGACACGTCGTCCTGCATCTCCACTAAGGCTTTGTGGCTCCCGGACAACTTCTACAACACAAGAGGGAAACACAACCGCCTGTATCAGACATGGCATGGCTACTTGTTCAATGTCTTTGTGAGAAAAACTCCTGACCCTAACACAGGAAGAAAAAAAAGTCCTAGTCCTTTCTGATGGTCAAATATGTCCCTTTACACTCAACCCAATGTCGACACCCTGGTACCTGTGAGATATATTACACTCACTATGTATCAACTCTTTTTCTTAACAGATACAGCTGTGATAGCTAGCCTGGGCTTGTGCTGCACTGAGAAGAGGAAAGAAATACTAATCCATTAAAAGCAAGTCACAGATAGGGTCTTACGGTAGGGTCTTCAAATCACGTTCATATTTCACCCTGGCAATGGCCTGAGTGGCTGTTCTGCAGTTCTACATTTAAACCTCCAGGAAAAGCTGACATTTGGCCTAAAAGATGAAAGGCACAGGGAGTGCAGTGCGCACTCTGTTCTGTCTCTCCCAGCAAGACTGCTCCTCTCTAGTTGGACTGGTACAGTGAGTGTACCTCATAATATGCTTTTTGTGGCCCCCCAAAAATTACTCATTTACTTTAAAAGGCACAAAAAGATCCCTCGACAGACTGTTTCTTACACAATCTCTCTGCATTACTCCATAGCTGCCTCTCTGAAGACAGCCTTGACTAGTATTCTTTGAACAAAAAGCTTTTCTGGGAAATATGTTTTTTTCCCCCGGCTAAGCTCTCCGTTTTGCGACACTTTAATGAGCCAATAAAAAGCTACAAAGTCTAAGTGGAAAGACGATATTTTCCCTCAGAAGTAGCGGTTGTTGACTAGTCTTACTCCTCTTATTAAGACTGTACTTTCAGCCAGAACAGGCACTAATGACGTCATTTCCACCAACTTCGCCCGCTGGGTCCGAGGCGTTGGTGTGAAATGTTCATCTGAGACGGCAGTCCACAGATGAATCTATAAAGGCCGCGTGTGATCATCATCTCCCTTCCCTTCGCCCAATGGGATCGCCTCATTTACACGCAGAGGTCATTCGGAGGTCATAGATGAGAGAGAAGATATGTGCATACATTATACAGTATGTACGTGGTGAGGCGCATTAGCTAGATGAGAGTCATCTCACTGTTCAGCCTCATTAGATCAGATAAATTATAACCTGCATCAAAGTCACAGGCTAGCCTGAATCACGCATATACTGTATACTGAAAAAGATATGAATACTAAACACGTTATAAAACCAACATCCCTGGTGTCTGTGAGGCCTATATCAAAGCGCTTTGCTAAAATATGATGGTCTGTTTGAAGTAGCCTACCTGTTGGAAAGGGTTGGTTTGGCCCACACTGCATGTCATGTAGTACTGCAAAATGTCTGTGGAAAAACACACACAACAGGACTGGATCAGATGATGTGAGCAGTACCGCAGACAAACTCAGTCTAGTTAGTTCTAGTAGTACAGTGACTGTCACTGTACTACTAGAAGGTGAATTGCATGAACACATTCTCACAGAGGCCATCATGTTTTCTCTCCAACCATTTCTACTGTGAAAGCAGGTCCTTTAGAAGCTGCAGTGTGGGAGCTCTCATTCACCACCATGTTGACTTACTGGATGGTATTTCTATTCCCTGACCTTGACATCCCATAGCCTTTACATGCCACTGCCTGAAGCAGTGCCCAGCCTACTGAATGTCAGCTGGTGAACCCCATAACCTACAGCGATGTGGTATCATCTCAGGTCAGATTCCCCAGAGACAGACAGAGATTGGGTTATTTTTTGGGGTTGCTTTTCTGAAGGAGGGTGAATAATGATCTTTGGGAGGGCCTGCAGAGTAATCAATGGTTGCCGATTAGCTGGGGGCTCGTGAGGAGAGGAGACTGAGGGCTCGTGAGGAGAGGAGACTGGGGGCTCGAGAGGAGACTGGGGGCTCGAGAGGAGACTGGGGGCTCGAGAGGAGACTGGGGGCTCGTGAGGAGAGGAGACTGGGGGCTCGTGAGGAGAGGAGACTGGGGGCTCGTGAGGAGAGGAGACTGGGGGCTCGTGAGGAGAGGAGACTGGGGGCTCGTGAGGAGAGGAGACTGGGGGCTCGTGAGGAGAGGAGACTGGGGGCTCGTGAGGAGATTGGGGTTGCGTCTCTAACGTCACCCTACCCTACACCCTGGTCAATAGTAGTAGAGCACTATATAGGGAATAGGGTGCCATTTAGGACAGAACCTGGGTCGATGGGGACGGTTCAGAGCTCCGTAAACAATGCTAATGGGTTAGCTAGCAGCACGGTCAGGCTCACTGTGCCAGTAGGATTAACAGTATCCTGCTTTAGGGAACTCAATCTGGGACGGTTTGAGAAGGAGACATGTATTCTCACCCACACACTCATGCAATTGAATAAATAATGATATTTGGGAGTGCGTGACTCAAACATAGCACGGCAGAGGTTTGAATCAGAGTGGCTCTCCTTCTGGTCCCCAGTATTAATCACAGAGAATATCACCACCAACAAAACACATGGCATCCTATTTCTGATGTCACACTGGTCTGTGACGTCCACTGATTACCACACAGTCAAATGGGTTCCGGATACCCACCCACCCACACCCACACACACACACACCCACACACAGGTAGAGAGAAGAGCAAGTCTGCCCTGGTTACGGATAGGCCAGTTCACATCTGCCGTAGCTACTCTAATCCGAGCTCCCTTCCTGTGAGTCTCATAAACAGTGTAATTATGGCACTGACAAGGGAAATGAACTGCTCATTCAATGATATCCTTGGACGGCCATATACAACAGGCTGAATAGGAGACCTCTCATTTACGGCTTGTAATAGTGTTTAAAGCAGCCAGTCAGAGATGACAGACTCATAACTTATCTTTGTGGGAGCTGCAATAATTGGGTTGAGGATTTTACTACCATAATGGCAGAGTGATGTAAAAGAGAAACAACGGCTGAAACATTAAGCAGAAAGCGGGAGAATAGAACAGTCTTTCTGGTGGGGTTTGGACAGGGCAGTAAAGATAGACATGTTACAGCCAGCGAGGAACAACAGATAAGATGAAGAATGGAACCTGAGCTGTTGCAGAGTGAAGTATAGCCTGCAGAGTTCGTTTACCAGGGCAAAAATAAAACAGGAAATGGCGTGCAGTAATAAAACCAATGGCTCGTCCAGGACGGCCACTTCCTTCTCCTGACGTCGAGTGACAGGTTTGAAATAAGGACAGAACGGAATAAAGGGAAGGAAAAGGGCGACCTTTTCAAAGGCTGCCGTTTGCAGATTGAGAACAACCTTAGGGGAGGAAGGAAAGGTCATTCTTAGGGGGTCACAAACATGTACCGGACACCATGTTGAAGAGAGAGAGACTCTCTGAGTCATATCACCAACGGCGTACCAATTTAAAATCAAGTCTTACGACGCCACATAAACGTTCAGCTCCCTTCTGAGACTCAACCACCTTACATTCTTCTGAAATCATTTCCATTGCTGCGTATAAACACACAGGCATGTTAACACGCAGGGGAAACAGAGCGCAGTAACGCCCCTGATTGCCCGAGTCCAGCCCCAAGGCAGCGGGTGAAGCTACTGTACTGAACAGAGATGAGATGATGCACACAGGTCTTAACAACAGTTCCACTAGCCAGGATCTACAGTTAATGTTGGCTTTCCTTACTGGAGCTCCTCGTCTAGTGTTCCTGTTGAGTAGGCAGAGGGGGCTTCACAATGACAGGGTATTCTCTCCAGCAATGACTTGACTATGGAGTGGTGATTTAGAAAGAGGATGACACTAACTGGGTACTTACTGTTGGGGGGAAAAACTTGGTTAATCAATACAGTTACATATCGGGGTATTTTTGACCATGTATCGTTTTGACAATATCGCAATATTATTTTTGCGCTAGTTGGCTGTACCTGCAAAACGCAAGTCTTTTTACTTCATAGCTTCTTATATGAAATATGGAGCCAATTTGAATTCAGCACTTCTTTCCACGACTGATCAAAACTTGTTTTCTCATGGCTCCCTTGTGTGAATTGCAAGGCACCTAAGTATGGTGATTATATCGTCCCTGGCAATTCTCAGCCCTACTGGTGACTGTGTTAAATTACGCAGTACTTTTCCACAGATACCGTCGACTGCAGTAGAAACACACACACACACACACACACACACACACACACACACACACACACACACACACTCTGCCTGCCTGCCTGCCGGCCTTCCTCCCTCACCATAACATGTCTCTCCTCATCCCCCTCCTCCACTGGTCTTATCTCATTCACCCACACACACACACTACTTCACACACCCCTGGCTCCATCTCTCTCTCCTCATCATGGGACCAGATTGGCCAATTACGCCACGGGCTGTTTTAGACACTTAAAATGCAGCGCGGCCCGTCACCCCTGGCTTGTCTGCCCGGCCACAGATGCTCTGGGGGTAATTTATTGAGTCCTATTACAGGTTTGAGGAGGTAGCTCATGCACCCCAGCCCAAGTCCATAAATCTGAAAGCAATACATTTCACTGCTGGCCAGAGAATAGAAACAGGTTTCTCTCTCTCCCCAGGGTGGGATGGGAGATTGATTAAGCATCACAGTGATTGGGCTTGTCTGGCACATATTAAAGCGCTTTAGGCATTTGTGTCGTTGCTCTGTCATTATGTCGGCATCATATCCCAGCGTGTATGCTACTGAAGGGAATGAATCCAATCATTTGTCAGAGCTATCAAAAACATTCAGACGAGTGTATCCCACGACAAAAGAAACACATATTTTATCACAGACAGACAGTGTTTGAGCCAGACTTGTCATTGGTGTTATGCATTTCCCCTAACAACGATTTTCTGTTTTCTACAACTGTTGTAGTGTTCTGTCAAGTTGGAGAGAGAACGCAATTCAGCCAGCAGACGGTCCCCCTCCAAAACAAACAGGATATGAAAGCTTGTGACTTAGAAATTTAACCAAAACCTGCCTCAGCGTTCTTGCACAAGCAACTTAAATAGTAGAGTTAGACGTGAATCTCACAGAGAGCAGTGTCTGTATTTCACTTTATGATTGATCTCACAATAAAACGTGAGGAATCTAAGCCACTGGCGATTCTCTTAAAGAACCTATACCTTTATTGAGCACGCCATACTGTTCGGTCATTTGGGTGACGAACATGTCTGGAGCAACGCAGAAGTCACTGGAGGTCTGCAGAGAGGGAGTAAAACACATTCCCACGGTGGGGAAAAACCAAACAGTCAGAAAGCACAACAGGGCATTTCCCAACAACACAGTAGTTAGAATAATGAGAATGCATAGCCTGTAGGATAATCAGTCTCACTGGAGGATTCCATCAGGAGATAAGATCGCATGCACCATCGTGTCCCAGAAGGAAGACGAGGCGAGGGGGGGGGGGGGGTCATCTCTGATTCATATGCAGGGGAGGGAATTATCCATTTGAAATGGTGTGGGAGGGGGATTTGCATAAAGACAGATCCCACTGGGTCCTAAATATTTGATAAAGGCATGCCGCGCACAATGAACGGCACACTGTACCAGCTATAAATTGTAGTAGCTAGTCCGCCTCGCAATTGTCCCTAGATAAACTTGGCAAGTGTTAACAAACCTAACTTCATGAATCATACGGATAATAGTACCTTATGCCAAACATTCTATTTTGTTCAGTGTCAGCTGGCCCACTGCAGTGACTCAGGTAAAAGGTTGTACAGGTTCTAACTCTCACACTACTGGGACTGAGCTCTGGGTTCCAAGCCTGAACATAGAGATATAGAGCCATGTTCCCATGGAGACACTCACAGCAGACACAGCCAACTCCAGACCCAGGGAGGCCCAGCTGATGACCAGAGCCAGGATGCCCAGAAGACACACTCTGGGGAAGGAGAGAGAGAGAGAGAGGGAGAGAGAGAGAGAGGGAGAGAGAGAGAGAGGGAGAGAGAGAGAGAGAGGAGAGGTTAGAACAGGACTGCCGCCCAGAAGACATACCAGCCCGCACAGAGACGCATGAGATTGAACTTCACTCAACTTTACTACAGATTCACCCTGTTAATTTACGCTTGCAACGTTTCCCTCTACTGTGGGAATTGTGATCGAATCAACATAATATTTGTCCCTTTCAATGCAACATACCAGGGAAAAAAAGTGAGATTCTGTTATAGGCAGAGCACATCGGGAGGAGGATTCTATTGCATTGACAGGCACGAGCGACCGCGAGTTGATGCACTTGTTTTGAGATCAAAGTGAAGAACCGCATGTATCCGCGTGCACATTTTAGGGCTGACCCCATTTAGTAGATTTTTTTTGGTTGACCGAGATTTCTTTCGTTTTTATTTACCATCATTGTCTACAAGACATCTGTCTGACTGGCACCTGTCTGAGTGGACTAATCCATTGTGGAAGCCATGGGGATGGCACAGTCCATCACTAAGACGTGCTACTGAAATTGTATATGGTTATATTACCTAAGAACAACGGTGCAACACTAATAAAAATAATATTACTTTATAACAAATGCGCTTTCTCCCGCGTTGGATAGTGGTCGCTGTCCGTGGTTCTGAAATATCAGTACGCTGTTGAATTGGTGCTTTTCCTAAATCATGTGCATAATAGCAAAGTTAGCTAGCATGTGTGGGAGGCAGCAGCAGAGATTGGAGACAAGAAAACAGCTCCTGCCTTAATTGTCTAAGAAAAGTGAGGAGAGAGGAAACTTAATTAGGTCTATAATCAATAGTCCTAAATGTTAAATGGGATTGGCTTTATAAATCATCCATATACATCTACATAAATAAGACAGATCCTGCTTCTGTTGCCTGTGAGTGTTTGAGTGTTTGCTTAATAACCTACTGATTCCGTGAGCACCAAGCCTCACGCAACCACAACAAGTCGGATAAACTATTTCACAGATTCGGCTGTTTTTAATCTTTGCTATGCTGTAATAAAGTCTTTACACATTTTTTCCCCCGTTAGAACAGCCTCTCTGGTATTACTTATCATTTATTTAGTGTTTACACGGTTCCAAATTATTTATAATAACAACCCTCCTTTTTCTTGATCTCCTTGTTATTATTACTATTATGATCATAATTATAATAAGTAATGTCATTGTGATTAGTAGGCTTAGTACAGCAGTCTTGTTATAACCTCCATGGAGCTGTAGGCCTAAGAGCACCTCCTGTTAAGTCTTAATACCGTAACTTACTGAGGCCTATATTTCAATAGTTAAATAGGCTACAGTACTGTATCAATCAATCATTCAGCTGTTCATGTCATCGCACAGCATACGAGTCATTAATTATTTGAAATGCAATCAAGCATTTTAGTTAAAAAATAAAATAAAGCACTCAGTGCTTGCTCCTTACCTTCTTTTTCTTGATCTCTAGTATTTTCCACAACTAGTCAAATTTATTCCACACATCTGACTTCCCCTTTACCTCCTGAGCAACCAGTAAACATTCCTGTTTCAAGTTTATTTGTCACGTCCTCTGCATCCCTTTTGCTGTCACGTGTTACGGTGTTCAGAGTGTGTTATAACTAATTGATTGATGTAATTATGATATGCTATAGATCAGGCCCTATTGGTCACGTGCATGCGATGCATACATGTGTCACGTTAAGAGCAAGGTCAAGGGAATAGGGAATGTTTTTCCTAAACAAATGAGGGATTTAGGTAACAGAACTTTTCAGTCAGAAATGGTTGTAATTATGTTGCATCTTCAACAACATGGACAGATCGATAAACTCTGTTGATGTTATGTGGTGGTCGCTGCAGTAGGGAGAAGAGAGACAACGGGTGCTAGTCACACAGTCATTCAAATATATATATATATATATAAACAACAGCAACAAGTCTGAGCCCGGTCTGGCACAATCAAATCAATTGCGGTCGGACTCCCTCTAGTCATTTGTGTGTCTTAATTATTTAATCAAACAGTGTGCTTTAAGCATCAGACAAGCTCAGTGCATATCGTTGATTTGATTAAAACACATAGGATGTGTCTACATATGAAAAATACACGTTTAAAAATTCTGACCAATAGATTGGTCGAAAGAACAGACGACTCTTGGGACAAAGTTTATTATAATTATTATAATTATTTATTTTTTTTCGGGGATAGCTCTAGCACATTTGTTCATAGGCCTATTCTTTGCTAGTTAGTGAGTTATTAGCCAAATTATACTGTAGCACATTTCTGGTAAGCAATGGAGGAGTGATTGCTTCCTACAAAAGCACAAAACTATTGATGGGAAAAAAATAAAAATAGATGGTTACATATTCGGATATAATTTTTTATGATATTTCGTATCGTTTTGACAATGTCGCAATATTATTTTTGCGCTAGTTGGCTGTACCTGCACCACAACGCCACTATTTGGCCTTCATAGCTTGTTCTCCATTTTCTTTATAAATAGGGAGCCCATTTGTTTTATGCACTTTTATTTCTATGACTGTTCAAAACTCATTTTCTCATGGCTCTCCCTTGTGAGCAATATGTTCAGAACGCAATAAAATGACAGTATCGAATCACTAATACATATAGAATCGTGAGAATCGCAATACATATCATATTGGCACCTAACCATGAAAACATTGTATTGTGAGGTCCTTGGCAATTCCCAGCCTTCACAAAATGTGTACATTTCTAGCACTCTTTGAAAAGTGAGTCAGGTAAAGATCTTTTTTTATGGCTTCAAGGGGCAATGTTGTATTTTAAGACAGGCTAGAATAAGCTAAGTAGGCAATATGCAGAGGGTAGCATACATTTTTGTCTGATCCTCTGAAATAATAATAAATGTTATGGGAATAATAATGTATTTTATTTTGTAAAGTGGCCTTTTGCATCAAACACAATATAACAACAGTTCCAGTCACCTCCTTGTCTGAAGGACAAGTAGCTAAAACAGGTTAATGTCAAGCCCTGCATGTTTTCAAAAGTCTCATGGAATGTAGGCCTGTATCATGGAACACTTATTTCAATAGTTATTCCATGCCAAATGTTATGGGATGCATTTTCTCCATCGTTTTTTTATGGTAAGCCGACATTATGATCAAATAGCCACAGTAGGCCACAAGTTGGCCACAAGTAGCCCAATTGGCCACTGTTAAAACTAACCAAAAAACTGGGTACAGCCTCAGTTCACACATTAAAAACGCACTGGAAGTTGCACAGAATTTTCATAACATTCAAGTTTCCTCCAAGGAGACAGAAATGTTCTCAATGCCGCAAAAAAAATTGAGGGAACATTGCCTGGGACTGGGAGTTGCTTAGCCTTAACCCCAAACGATGGCTATTACACATTTTGACTGATCTAAATAAAATGCTGGAAGGTTTAATGTTGAGCTATAAAAAAGGAAACCTTGATTTCAACCCTAAACACCCACAGGGAATTGGGATAATGTTTCCCTCATCTCACAAGGAGAGTTAGGGTTAATTATGTTAGAGGAAGTACCCCTTCATTGGTCTCTGGGCAGGGCTTGAGGATGACCTGGGTCTGATTCACTGAGGATGCGTGAGATGAAAGGACGTAGGAGGGATAGGAGAGGAGGACCTGGGGGAACCATGAAGCCCAATGCTCTGGAACTGACTCACATGACAATGAGCCACCCAAACTGACCCCGCTGTATCCACAGACACAGATCATTAAATGAAATAGAAGGGGGGGACAGAAGAGGACAGGCAGTGCTGAGCTTGTGTCCTTGATGCCTTTTTAAAAAGGATCTAACGTACTTTCCTACAGAGTTGTCAAGAGTTGAGACAGAGGAATTTTCTGAGAGATTAGTTTTAATGCACATGCCAAATGGACTGTGACTGGCTGACACTTTACGAAGCGTGAACTCGTCTCACATAATCGCAATGACAAGGTTATTCAGCGTACAGTCAAAAGTAATTTGCAACGGGCGTACAAAGTGATACATGAGATAAAACTTCTGACACGTCGGAGGCTTTCATTTTGTTTAGATAATTCAATAGCATGACAATTGCTATAAATATATGGCCTAGCAGAATATGGTCCCCCTCCCCACAGTTCTTTCCGGTTCACTCCCTCACATGGTGGGACTCACCCAATAAGTGTTCCCTTGGAGTTGCGAATGAGGCCAAACAGCACCAGCAGGCAGATGAGGATGTTGAAAAGCAGCAGGCCTAAGTAGCCCAGCCACCTGAGGTGGAAAACAACAATAACAACAGTCACGAAACCAACACCCAACCACAAACACAACAGAACTATAGACCGACTGACTGAAGAAACCCCAACACCTGCTGATAAATGCAGCACAGTACAGCAAGAAAAAATGAGAAGTTATCGATGACCACTGTACAAATTACATCGGTACGGCTAAAGAAATCAAAAGGACACAAAAACATGGGGATTGCTTCAAACATACATAAAACAAAAAAACAAAAAGGAGATGTGATTTGAAGTCCGCTTCCCCTGAGAGATGCTGAGGGAGGAAGTGTTTGAGATGTCGAGAGGAAGTAGCAGGGAGGGTCGGCCGCTGAATCAGACTTAACTGTAAACGGCGTTTCCACTGTTGACTGCATTCGTCTCCGTTTTAACTACTTTCACATTAATACAGATCCAACTGAACATCACTGACTGGCTGGCTGGACGGTCTCACCAGGAGAGAGATGAACTACCCAACTGTGAAATGTGCTGAGGATATATAAACTAATCTTACACTGCAGGGTTGTTAACACGAGTTACAGGAGGGAGGACTGTGTTGTGGGTTTCAGACAGGGTCTCCTCCCACTAAACGGTTCATTTTGAAGGGTTTTCCCAGAAAAATCAGAGGTCTGATCTGGTTCATATTAGCTTTTTCTGAGTATCAACTGAGATGATTCTCTCTAAAAGGCCTAGCAGTAGAATTATGCAGCACGACACCAGCATAAACATACATCTACGAGGAATGACGTACTGTTCGCGTAAACTGCTAATCCTGCAGTGCAGGATTCCTCTCTGAGTGGAAGCTGTGGAGTTCTGTTCACACTCCATTAAACCCATGTTGTTGTGAGCTCCTGTATGTAAATGAGGCAGCAGCAAAAGTAGCTAATGATAAAAACTCCCTCATCCCCAACTTGAAATACAAGCAATGTAACATACAACAAGACAGGAAAACAAACTCCAACTACATTCACCTACAAAAGCCAAACGATGTACTAAAACAAACAAGCCTCAGTTCTGGTGATGGTTTTGGTGAACAATAGAAATTGTATGTCCCGATATGTCATGTATTGTGTCTCCCAAGTCTGTCCATCTCTCACCTGTACCAGTCGTAGAGCTCGATGTTGGCGGCCAGCTCCTCCAGGGAGATGTCTCTGTTGCCCCAGAAGGGGATCTCCACCATCTGCCTCACCAGCTCGTCCAGCTGGCCCTGCACCTTCTGGATGATAGACAGATAGTCTGTGTGCTTGGCGTACTGGCCCTCCAGCTGCCCCAGACTGCCATCCACCGTCTGCTTCAGGGAGCCCGTGCTGTCTGATACCTAGGTAGTGGGCACAGGAAGGGACACCCAAGGTCACAAACAACCCACTCCTTATGGGGATAGACAAAATCAATAGTGTTTATTATATCGTATCTATGTGGGGTTAGCAGGGGAATCGTTGCTCCTTATAGCGATCAACAGTATGATAACTGTGAATGGTGGGCCCAGCCCATGTTATGGCTGTGACAGTAGAGATATTGCTAGGGTGTCATTGTTTCAATGGGAGTTCTGAGTATTACCAGTTTCTGCACTCCTGCCACCGTGCGGTTGGCGTGGCGCAGGGAGTACGTCAGCCTGTTCACTCCGTCACAGGTCTCGCCATTCCCATAGAAACCAACAGCAATGCCGGCGCTGAAGGGAGACAAAGGGGAGGAGAGGAAGCGGTTAGGAGGAGGAAGAGGGGTCGGCATAGCACGGCAGACAGACAGACAGACCAAGGGGGTAGGCATGTGAACCCTGCATCAACCCCTGCCAGGGATAGATGCCACTGAACAGGCAGCATTGAGCTCCAGCAGAAAGCCTCTCTATACAGAGTCCATAGCAACCAAGAGGAACGGGTCAGCAATGCCCAGAGCCCCACCATAGAGCTGACAAAGGCTGCACTGACACAGGAGATCAACCCTTGCCCATTCATGGAGGCCGGAGATTATAGGGGGAGCCGTCCTGGCAATCACAAAGATCTCCTGCCTGCCAGCTAGCACTAGACCAGTGGTTCCCAGTGGTTCCCAACCAGGAGTACCAGGAGCCCTGGGGGTACTTGGCCTATCCACAGGGGGTACTTAAGACGACTTGTGAGCCCATAGGTCTACTGGTAAAATGCACATGGAGGGGGCACTTCAGGGGTACTCTGGGCAGAGCAAAATTCAGATGGTGGTACAGTAGCCAAAAAAGGTTGGGAACCAATGAGCTAGACAGGCATGGGAACCAATGAGCTAGACAGGCATGGGAACCAATGAGCTAGACAGGCATGGGAACCAATGAGCTAGACAGGCATGGGAACCAATGAGCTAGACAGGCATGGGAACCAATGAGCTAACCTATAAACAAGTGGAATCAAATGCATTAGAGGTGGCAAAATGCAACGCTGAATTTCTGATACAAGTACCATCTAATTACTTACATAAACACTCCAAATATTAGCTACCTATTAAAAACTACTACCAGTAGGCCTTTAGAAGTCTGTGTTGTCCTTTAGATTAGAATGCAATTGAATTTTGCTCAACAGTGAAACCCAGGAAACTCAGTAGGAACTGAAGACCTGGTGAGAGTGGGACTGTTGCTCAATACATGTGGGGGGTAATCAATTGAATCAACAATGAGAATGATATCAGGGGGTAGCCTTGTCTAAGGAGGAGTTGTCGCTACTTTTATCCGCTTTCCCCTTTGGGAAACAAATACCTCACCACCAGGTGTCACTATATATAGCTCTCTCTCTCAATTCAATTTGCTTTATCGGCATGACATAAAAATGTACATATTGCCAAAGCTTACTTTGGAGATTTACAATATTAACATAATTAAAATAATAATCAATATTCTCTAATTCCCTCCCATTGTGAACAGTTCAATAGGCATCACAATCACTGCCTCCCTGCTGACTGAGAGACTGCCCAGCCAGACAGCCAGCCATCCAGCCCAAACAATAGCCTATTGACCATATGGCCACTCTCAGCTGAACACATGCAAACTGGAGGAGCATTCCATGTGTACAGCAGCTTGTTGAAGGACAGTCCATTTACAATTCACACGCGTGACATCAGATGGAGGACAGGCTCCATACAGAGAGTCCTTCAGCGCTATAAACTAAAGGAAATAGGCCGATATCATGATGACATCGTTATAAGGCAGTTGGAGGGACTGTACAAGCAAGAAGGAAGGAGGTCTGAGGGCAGATAGATGTTCTGGTCAAACAGACTGGCTTTTAACATTGTATCGCAGGATTTCAAAGCTTCACTGCCATTATAAACAGTATGTTTAAAGCAGGTACGTTCAGTTGATGTTCTCAGACAGATGTAATCTTCCTAAGGCTATGGTTACATGGTTTTGTGCAGCCGTAGCAGAGTTCCCATCATTCCTGCAAGGCAGTAAATCTTCCAGGATGATCTGTATAGGGTGTGGGTCTGGGGTAAAGGCCCCAAACCCCCCCCCCCCTCTCTGGCATTGATAAACATCTAGCTTGTTCAGCACCAATGGAGCCAAGACCAGGCCATTGCAGTAGCAGTAACCAAAACCTCAAACATTTCAAAAAGAGAAGTTAGTGTCATGCATTTAAGGCTGCAGCAATAACTAGGCTACATCAACAGACACTAGGCTTCCTCAACATAATGTCTCAGTTGAAGTAGAGAATCTTCAAGGACAGATGAGGAGAATATCGCTAAACACAGAGTCAAACTGAATTCTACGATTCAGCCACAGCAACAAGGATATCACATTAAAACGCACCATCAATGACTTATGACATTGCCATGGCAACCACTTTTGAGCAAAGTTAAAGCTGTACAATACGACAATAACCTCAGGGACGGGAGAAAGAAGCAGAGTCAATCATTATAGACATAAGACAAGGTAAACTACTTCAGAACAAACCTGGAGAAAGACATTCAATCACCCCCTGCATAAAATCTATAGACAAGGTTTTGAAAGCGTTCCACAGGGATGCTGGCCCATGTTGACTCAAATGCTTCCCACAGTTATGTCAAGTTGGCTGGATGTCCTTTGGGCGGTGGACCATTCTTGATACACACGGGAAACTGTTGAGCGTGAAACACCCAGCAGCGTTGCAGTTCTTTACACAAACAGATGCGCCTGGCACCTACTACCATACCCCCTTCAAAGGCACTTAAATCATTCACCTTCAATGGCAGACATACACAATCCACGTCTCAAATGTCTCCAGGCTTAAAAATCCTTCTTTAACTGGTCTTCTCCCCTTCGTCTACACTGACTGAAGCAGATTTAACAAGTGACATCAATAAGGGATCATAGCTTTCACCTGGATAGTCTAAGTCATGGAAAGTGCAGGTGTTCTTAATGTTTGGTATAATCAGTGTATATTGTGAAGACTAAGCTGATCTAGCCCTCCTACGCTGTCTAGCCATTGTGTGAAAAAAAAGACTTCAACGAACCACCCTACCAATAAGATAAATAATATCAAATGTTCAATCCCCCCCATAAAACCAAGTGGTGAATTTGAAGCTCAGATCTTTCCATTTTTAAAAGCAGGTCTGTATAGGCTTAACTCTTCATGCCTGTGACAAAACATCCTCAGTCCCTCTCCCCAGTCCTCTTTACACAAGAGCATCTGCCGTCAGAGGGGATTAAATCAAATGGCATGTTGACAAGGGAAACACCTCCTGTTAAAATGGGAGCCAGTCCACTGCTCTTCACCCTGCATCCAATGAGTGGATGGGATTGGCCATTTCCTGAACTGCTGCTAGCTAGGGTAATCTCTTCCTCTCATACTCTGAAGGATGGAAAGGTGAGCCGGAGCTATGGGTTTGTGTTCAGGGCAAACAAAGCACATCTCCCTCTGTGGACTGGTAAACTGTGGTGGGAACTTAGAACAGGAAAAACAGCCAGAGGTGAAATACACAGCAACCCCACTAGGTTGTTGGTTTAGTGTCCTCTTCGACCGCCCTGACAGTTTGAGTTTGTAATGGTTTTCGAGACACAACAGGTTTGTGTCGTTCATATTACACCCCCGTGCCGTTTCACAGAAATGTACAGAGCGTTGTTGTTTCTCTTACTGCCATCAGTGATTCCGGACTGCCAAAGCAGCCAGACATTACTTTTTAAAGTGCTTTACGTTAAGGTGTTCAAAAAGACAAACGGCAGAAATGACATATCGGAGATCCATCTCCCCGTCATCGACCAGCACAGTGCGTTTACAGCAGGCTGAAGACAAACCAGAGAGATGTTATCGCACGCTCAATGTCAAGCCTAAAAACGGATTTACATGAAAGGCAGTTCTGCTTCCTAGGCTATCGCCTGGGATTTCCATCATCTTTAATTAGGCAAGCAGCAACAGCTCCGTAGATCTCGACAACCTCAAGTTACGCAGCCAAAATGTAACAGAGTGACAGAGGATGGGCATGTGACTGTGAGGACTCCCTCAAATCATGAGCTTTGTGAAAGACTTCAGTAAAAAAAAAAAGAAGAAAAACGCATCAAGATTCTCACAAGTTTCATGACAGTTGGACCATAAACTTACACTGCCTGTCATTCACGTGGCATTAAACTGAATTGACATACCGCATGCGGCGTTTTTACTCACTGCTCTAATCCCACTTTGCCCGCACTCTCACCACACACACACACACACACACACACACACACACACAGAGACGACGACGACACACAGAGAGAGAGTAATTGTCATGCAGCCCACATGCTCATCAAGTCTCCATGCTTTTGTGAGCCGCTCTGCAGTGATTTCAGCCGAATCCAACAAGATGGCTCTGAACTGATCCAACTCAGGGGGAGTGAAAACAGGATTCAGCGAAGCCCAGTGTTAAAATGGATGTGACAAAAACAGGAAGATTCCACAACTGAGTCAGCAAAGAAGCTCATGCTTGGATTTCACAAGCTCTCCCATATAAATTAACTCTTTATTGGGGATATGGAATCTTTTAATGTGTCTCTCTCTGGGCGTCCTCCATTTGTAAGACATTTCTCAGTTTTCTGTATGCGTGGGAGTTCTTTGCTCTGCTCTCATGTTGTTCTTCCCTTTCTCATGACTCCTCTGAGACTGCATTCTTATACAAGTATCTGGCCTAACAGTCAAATCCCAGGGGATTACTTAAATAGTATTATTTTATATATATATATATTTTTTTGAATTTTTTATTTTTTTATTTAACTAGGCAAGTCAGTTACTTACAATGATGGCCTCTCATCTATACATAAGAGAATAGGCTTTGTTTCCAGGAAGATTTATAGTGGAATTTTTTTTTAAGGCTGTGTTTTCACACCTCCACAATGCTGAACATAAACGGCACAAAGCAGATGGTTGGATTCTTAAAAGGAGTCCTTGAACGCAGCGCAATACAGAAAACTGACTTATTGCATTTATTTGGGTGAATCCATGAAGAGCCAAGGCCTCTTTTTCCATGTGGTCAACAGGCGAACAGGAAAACACTGACTAAGATCACGAGGAGAAGATATCGGCCCTTTTTAATATCTGTCTGTCCTTCCTTCCTTCTCCGGTCACTTGCCATGAGGCCATTTTGCTCTGCGTTTGTGGCTGCTTTCCTATTTCCGCTTTGATCATCTATGTACGAGCTACAGACAGTGACTGTCTACAGTTTGCTGTCTGTGTGTCCGTCTGTCCGTCCCTAGATGAGCAGAACGACTTCCATTTCAGCGCCTTGAGACTCCTGGCTGGGCCTCTGCGTAGACAATGATGCCATGATCTGAGAAGTACTAAACAAATAGAGGAAACAGACTAAAGTGTTTACTTGTTTGGGTGGCCTGTGGGCTGAACCAACAACACAAATGTTTTCTAAATTACAGCTGAAGGAGCTGTTTCCTCATCCTTCCAAATCTATATTGGCAGATTATTAAACACACAACAAAGTGCATGACAGTTAAGATTCACTTTGGCTCCACAGCAGGTCTCTGTTACAAAACCACCCACTATTTTGGTTACTGTTTCTATCATTAATGGCAGACTGGATTTGTTTTCTCCCCTTCCAAAAAGGCTTCCATGTACACAGACTAGGGATGGGCATTTCAAATAATAATAAATAAATATATATATATTTTTTTTTTATCGGCTATCCAGATAGTCGAAATACAAAAGTTTCACAAAAAAACAGATGTAAAACTCTGCTTGCTGCTGTATCAGGGGTCAATGTGTGTGAGACCGCGCTCCCTTTCCTTGTCTACAAGTACAACTCCTCCTAGCCAAGAGTGGAACTCTGGGTCTAAGCTTAAAACGTATACCCACCTTGAGAGTTATGTCCCGACCCGCTGCCCCCTTTTCATTTAAAGGGGTGGTGGTGGCATCAAACTATTTGACTGAACATTTTCTTTGGCACTGCTCCGCCATGCACACGACAACCTTTGCATCAGAACCATCTACCGATTACGGATACAGTCCAACGCGGGACACGTGCTGCTATAACAGGTAGTCATTGGCAGAGTACTAATCTCCCACGCTTCTCCTATGTAATGTCCTACGACGGAACATTAACTGTATACGTGACGGCGAGCTTCGTAGGGCTTCAGATTAAACAACAGTCTGTTACCTTCTCATTAAGGTAACTTCCTTCCGTCATTTCTATTCCTTTATGCATCGATTAGAAATATCCCCACTTCACCTGCTAGGCTACATACAGTATGGAGCCTCTGACTGTAGTGTCGCTTTGATTGGCTCACAATAAATCAAACTTTATTTGTCACATGCGCCGAATACAACAAGCGTAGACTTTACCGTGAAATGCTTACTTACAAGCCCTTAACCAACAGTGCAGTTCAAGAAGAAAAGATTTACCAAGTAGACTAAAATAAAAAGTAACACAATAAGAATAACAGTAACGAGGCTATATACAGGGGGCACCGGTACCGAGTCAGTGTGCAGGGGTACAGGCTAGTTGAGGTAATCTGTACATGTAGGTGGGGGCGAAGTGACTATCCATAGATAACAAACAGCGAGTAGCAGCAGTGTCGGGGGGGGGCAATGTAAATTGTCTGGGGGCGATATGATTAATTGTTCAGCAGTCTAATTGCTTCGGGGAGAAGCTGTTGAGGAGCCTTCTGGTCCTAGACTTGGTGCTCCGGTACCGCTTGCCGTGCAGTAGCAGAGAAAACAGTCTAACTTGACTGGAGTCTCTGACAATTTTATGGGCTTTCCTCTGACACCACCTATTATATAGGTCCTGGATGGCAGGAAGCTTGGCCCCAGTGATGTATTGGGCCGTTCGCACTACTCTCTGTAGCGCCTTACGGTCAGATGATAAGCAGTTGCCATACCAGGCGGTGATGCAACCGGTCAGGAAGCTCTCGATGGTGCAGGTGTAGAACATTTTGAGGATCTGGGGACCCATGCCAAATCTTTTCAGTCTCCTGAGAGGGTAAAGTTTTGTTGTGCCCTCTTCACGACTGTCTTGGTATGTTTGGACCATGATAGTTTGTTGGTGATGTGGACACCAAGGAACTTGAAACTCTCGACCCACTCTACTACAGCCCCGTCGATATTAATGGGGGCCTGTCCGGCCCACCCTTTCCCGTAGTCCACGATCAGCTCCTTAGTCTTGCTCACATTGAGGGAGAGGTTGTTGTCCTGGCACCACACTGCCAGTTCTCTGACCTCCCTATAGGCCGTCTCATCGTTGTCGGTGATCAGGCCTACTACTACTGTTGTGTCGTCAGCAAACTTAATGATGATTTTGGAGTTATGTTTGGCCACGCAGTCGTGGGTGAACAGAGAATACAGGAGGGGACTAAGTACACACCCCTAAGGGGTCCCAGTGTTAAGGATCAGCGTGGCAGACGTGTTGTTGCCTACTCTTACCACCTGGGGGCAGTCCGTTAGGAAGTCCGGGATCCAGTTGCAGAGGGAGGTGTTTTGTCCCAGAGTCCTTAAAAACATTTTTTTTTTACCTTTATTTAACTAGGCAAGTCAGTTAAGAACAAATTCTTATTTTCAATGACGGCCTTGGAACAGTGGTTTAAGTGCCTTGTTCAGGGGCAGAACGACAAATGTTTTACCTTGTCAGCTCGGGATGCAACCTTTCGTTTACTAGTCCAACGCTCAAACCACTAGGCTACCTACCGTCCTTAGCTTAGTGATGAGCTTTGATGGCACTATGGTGTTGAACGCTGAGCTGTAGTCAATGAACAGCATTCTCACATAGGTGTTCCTTTTGTCCAGGTGAGAAAGGGCAGTGTGGAGTGCGATTCAGATTGTGTCATCTGTGGATCTGTTGGGGTGGAATGCAAATTGGAGTGGGTCTAGTGTTTCCGAGATGATGGCGTTGATGTGGGCCATGACCAGCCTTTCAAAGCACTTCATGGCTACCGAAGTGAGTGCCACGGGGCAGTAATCATTTAGGCAGGTTACCTTTGCTTTCTTGGGCACAGGGACTACGGTGGTCTGCTTGAAATATGTAGGTATTACAGACTCCGCCAGGGAGACGTTGAAAATGTCAGTGACACTTGATCCGCGCATGCTTTGAGTACACATCCGGGTAATCCGTCTGGCCCAGCGGCTTTGTGAACGTTGACCTGTTTAAAGGTTTTGTTCACATAGGCTACCGATTTACACGCGTGAAATGTGTGAAGGCTACCGGTGCTTCTTTTTTTATAGGGCACGCGTCATAAAAACTACATTCAAAAGTTTGTTGTTTTATTAAATGAAGAATGTCAAATGTCACGGTATATACTTGTATGTAGGAATGTCTCATCATGGATCATTTTAGTTCATTCAGACAAAGCCTTTTCAATGTTAAAATAGGTCTATACATTTTTGCAGCAAAAAATGTACACTCACAAATAATCAAAAACTAACGTTCGATCGATTAAATTGGGCCCATCCCTAGCACAGAACACATGAATTATACAATAGCATTAAGCACAGAGACTAGTCTTGCTCAATTCATGATACCTCCGCTGCTTATTATGGGTTGTGCTCCTTCCCAATGGGAGAGACCCTCTCAGCCTGTGAAAGGAGGGCAGGGCGAAGTGAGTTTTCGATGAATCTCTTCTCCCTACAAGCATAGACGGGAGTCGATAAGACTCCCACAGCCGGGAATAAATATTTTCAGCTGCCTGGGCTTGCAGAGACTTGCATCATGTGGATGGATTTGTTCTCACAGGAGGGCCAGGGCCAGAGAGGCGGGCAGAGAGACTCCAGAAGCTCCCTGTTAAGGCAGCAGCAGGTGCAGACGGTCATTACTCACTGGGGGTTCAGGGAGGACAGATATCCATCATTCAGATTCAGCCAGAGATGCAATTACAGTTCAGGGAGAGGTACCATCCTCCATCTCGGTCACAGCGCCTTGAAACAGAAGGCTGGGAAGTGCCTCCCACAGACGGATGGAGGGAGACTGAGGTGAGAAGACGAAAAACCCTTCATCAGTCATAAATACTGGGCTGTGCCCCAGACCTCAGACACTACAGAGTGGCTATTCTGACCAATAGCTTTGTCTTAAGAGATCACTCACATATCGAAAAGGAAGGTTTCTCTAGGAACTCTAGGTCCATTATTTTGACAGACAGCACTGTTCATTCACTTATCTGTCACTGCCACTCAGAACATGTCCCTTTGTGAGACCCAGGGATTCCAAAGCTTGTCTGTGTGACTGCGGGTGGACTCGCCTGCCGTTCTCCCAGACAGCCGTGTAAATCATTGGTTGGGAGGGACTCTGGAAGGAAGGACTCAGAAACAGACAACAGTTTGGTCTGGTTTCCCACTGTACTAGATACAGAGCTACTCTTTGATAGTGAAAGGGCATATTGTCCTTAGCATTTACCCCAATGTGATACTTTGCCATCCCATTGAAGTATACTGTACAAAAATATAAAACGCAACATGTCAAAGATTTTACAGAGTTACAGTTCATAGAAGGAAATCAGTCAATTGAAATAAATAAATAATCTATAGATTTCACATGACTGGGCAGGGGCGCAGCCATGGGAGCCATGCTCAGCCAATCAGAATTAGTTTTCCCCCACTAAAGGGCTTTATTACAGACAAATACTCCTCAGCAAGGTACTGACAAATTCTATAAAATGTTGTTGGAGGTGGCTAATGGTAGAGAAATTAACATTAAATTATCTGGCAACAGCTCCGTTGGACATTCCTGCAGTCAGCATGCCAATTGCATGCGCCCTCAAAACTTGAGACATCTGTGGCATTGTGTTGTGTGACAACACTGCACATTTTAGAGTGGCCATTTATTGTCCCCAGCACAAGGTGCACCTGTGTAATGATCATGCTGTTTAATCAGCTTCTTGATATGACAAAGGAGAAATGCTCACTAACAGGGATGTACACAAATTTGTGCACAATATTTGAGAGAAATAAGCTTTTTGTGCGAAAGGAAAATGTTTGGGATCTTGTATTTCAGCTCATGAAACATGGGACCAACACTTTACATGGGACCAACACCAGTATAGTAGGCCATCTAGTGTGATTAGCTCTGCAAGACTTACACTTTTGCAGAATTCTTGGGGTAGCCTAATTCCTGAAAATACACCATTTTATTGTCATTCAAAGGGTTCTAACTCCAAACCACCAGAGTCCTTGAGTATCCCTCTGCCTGCTCTGAGCCAGTCCTCTGGGTCTTCTTCTGTGTCCTGAGTTGGCTTCTGAGAGAATGTTGCCATGGAAACTAGCGGGGGCTCATTTGTCACATGATTTCAGTTTGAATGTGGGAAATCCTTTGTTTCCCTAACTTTTTCATGACTTTCCAGTACATTGCTTGAGGACTACCTGCAGAGACGAGGCCTCACAAGCTCACGGCTATCACGTCTATCCCAGAGCATAGGGACGTTGGCATGGTGTTTGGTAAGGAAGCAACATTTCAGACAGAGACGCTGAAAACTGGCATGATTCTATGGCAATTTTGACTGCAGTGCAGCGCAGGAACTTGCATATACCAATGATGCAAACTAAAAGCCTAAATATGGACGGCTGGCCATTAAAACAAGTTGTGGTTCAGTCTAGAGCTGTTCAACAGCTGACTTCCCTAGTTAAGTAAAGGTTCAATAAAATAAATAAAAATAACAGCTGAGACCCATCACATGACCACAAACATTTTTTCTGTGTAACTCTTCACTGTTCATAATCATACAGATTACACGGCACAACAACGCCTCTCCAACTTCCTCGTTCCACTTATTCAGTGGCATCAACTTACTCTCTAAATAGAATCAATATGTCCTCGTCTTCATAATAGCGTCTCTCAGTCAGACAACGACCACTTCATCAGCTTTAAACAAATCAATACCACTCCCACTATAATTCATCCACATATTATGTTCATCCAGGAAGTCACAAGAAACTCATTGAGAATCCCAGAAAGACCTGGCTTTTCCTTAATTAGGCCTAGTTAGACTAAACATGTGTGATTTTTATTGCAGCGTTATATATATATATATATATATATATATATATATATATATAAGTATAATAGTTAGATAACCTAGACTAAGAAAGGAAAGCTAATAGCCTGGAGATAAAAAAAGTAGCAGTGACTGAGGGTTATCCATAAATTCTAGGGGGTCTAACGGTTCCCCAAACCCACGGTCCGGTACATATTGGGGTTTTGAAGTCACGTTTCAGTTTGGTTTCGGTACAGCGGGAAAATTAAATGCTATTCACAATGTTCCTGGCATTGAATGTTGTGACAGAATTGTTATGTTGGGCCTCTCAAGTTTCCACTCTGATATGTGAGAGGTGGGATTTTACCTGTTGTGAAGTCGTAAATACCAGCTGGATGCATTCATGTGATTTGAATTCGTTGAGAAACGCCAAATTGGCTAACGGCCAACAAGCCGCGTCAACCATAAACTAAATATACCATGCCTGTAAACAAATTAGAAAGTAAAAAAATAATAAATCGATAGATTTTTATAAATAATGTTTTGCTGTTGCATTTAAGGTCATTTCCTTAGTAGGTGATATTAGAGGTCCCCATGTGGGAGAAGTGGGTGCTCAGGAGGGCCGTTCAAGTGGATTTCTCCCAGTATGTATAAAATATACCCTTCCCTCTTGGTTATGAACCATGATAGCTGCTCGAGCACTTTTACGAGGGGCTGAAACCCCCCGTTCTCAACCACCGTGAATGGACGCATGTCCGCGGCTATAAACCGAAGACAGTAAAAAATAAAAAACAGTCTACCAATCGCTCTTGGAATTTCTTTGGCCAGGTCAGAATCAGCTGCCAAAGAATGCTTGAATGCAGAGGGGAGACGATGTTGTTATTTCTTAGCGTTTCTGTCTTGCTCCGGTATTCTGGGGTGTCAACATGAGGTGTTGGCAGCTGCATAGGCTATTCTCCTTGAGCGGAACGACACACTGTTAAGCATTTATCCACAACTCTCTGTCCATCCGCGCTGGAATCTGCTAGGAAACCAAAATGTTCCCAAACTGGAGATTTAAACAATGAATGAAGATCCTCCAATTCTGGTTAACCAACCACAGCACTCACCATCATACAAAAATAATTAACTTATACGCCTCACAAAAGGACAGTTTGATATGATTAAAACGTGCGCAAGGGCTCTAGCTGTTTTAACGGAATAGCCTGAAATGTACTCAAGAGACATAGGTCCAGTGTTTTTATTTTGGACTGTAAATATCTTTTATGTATTCATTCGGGTTCACAGTATGGACCGAACCGAGGTCTCTGTACCGAATGGTTCGGTACGAATACATGTACCGTTAAACCCTTAATAAATTCCCTCCAGCAGACTATGCGTGTGGTCTTAAAACCAGTCACGTATGACACTGTGGGTGGTGCTCACTCATCTCAGAGCAAGACTGCTGGCAATGTGTTAGATAAAGGCATCAAGGAGGAGATTAAAAAAAGCACAAACTACTCCATCATGCATGAAATACACTTATGTTTGTGCACTACAGGGCCAATCGAGGAGGTTAAGGGGTGATGGTGAACATGGATAATCCGAGGAGGTTAAGGGGTGATGGCGAACATTGCTAATCCTTGCATTGTCGTCTGAAGTCCCAGGCGTTACATGTTGAAATTAGAGATGGCCCACCTCATTACAGCTAGGCCTGTATTTTGGTTAGTGAACCAATGGTCTGTTGAGTGATCAGAGCCTTATGTCTTTCCACGTTGGGACTCACCTGCAGACGAGCGTGGCGATGATGACACACCAGGCGGTGCAGCAGCAGTCGGCGTTGGGCTGCTCCTCGCTCTTCTTCCGCCGGCAGCACAGCCAGAAGGAGTAGAAGAGCAGGAAGAGGAGGTCCAGGGCCAGGCAGGCTAGAGCCACGCCTCCCAGCAGCAGGATGGACTGAGGGGGGAACAAGAGGACGATGAGACGTCATCGCACACACATAATGACTAATAGCAACGGAAAGCTTCGCGGTTATTACACACATACAGCCGCTGTTGTATCTATGAAAGATTTCAGAGAGACTATGTAGAATGTAGAGATGCAGGAGACAAGCATCCAGGATCCATTTTGTGGTCCTAGAACTAATTTACTGCATAGCTGTTGCCTGTTGGAATGATATTGGGGGAAAGGGGATACCTAGTCAGTTGCACAACAACGCATTCAACCGAAACGTGTCTTCCGCATTTAACCCAACCCTTCTGAATCAGAGAGGTGCGGGGAACGTCCACATCATCAGAGCCCGGGGAGCATTTGTTGTTGGGGGTTAACTGCCTTGCTCAAGGGCAGAACGGCAGATTTTTCCACCTTGCCGGCTCGGGGCTTCAAACCAGCGACCTTTTGGTTACTGGCCCAACTCTCTAACCGCTAGGCTACCTTGCGCATCCAGTCTGCATGGAATGAGAATCTACTAAAGCAGATATACACTCTGACCACCCAGAGGAATCACATGGTAATGAGATGGTCTCTCTGATTATTAGCTATGCCCTTTGGCTCGTTATAGCTCATTTACACCAGATCACAGTTAATTAACGGTTATCGTCATAACTTTGAGAATAACGGAGAAGGCAGAGGAGAAAAACCTCAAGCCTCATTAAAACTCCCCATCAGGAAAAGCACATCACCACCACAAGACACATACTCTGACAAAGCCTACAGAAACCATATAATCCTAGTTCCGATCATCATCACACATGAATAATGTGTGTTTCCCTGGCCTCATTTTGATGTTTCACTTAAAGCCAGTTCTTATAATATAGGGGAAGGCCACAATGATTTCAAATCAAGCCCAAATTTCATACAGGATATATCCATTATGATGATTCATAAAAACAGAAGTTACTGTAAAGCATAATATGCTCCCAATCTGTCTGCTGTACAGTAACTTCAGTCTTATGATTCATCGTAATGGATATATCCTGTACGAAATTTGGGCTTGATATCAAATAACTTGATTTTTGTGGACCCAGTGAACTCCTGTTTCCATGTGAGCACTTCAAAATGACTGGAATCTTTTGACGCTCACAAGCTGCCATCTTTCCCTTGCAATGTGTGCAAAGTATGTCTCACCTACTCTGTGTGGGCATACAGTACGGGGTGCTGGTGAGAGAATTGTGTTGGCTCAGGCCAGACCAGAGAGCTTGTGACTTTATAGGAAGTGGGGAAAAGAGAGTCAGGGTTCGTGTGAGGAGGCAAAGTACTTCTCCACCAGAGGGACAAGAGAAATGTCTGGAGTGGAGTGACACAGTCAAAGTCTTGAGTGACCAGGGCCCTGGGGGTGACTGAGTGGAAGGCCACTGTCGTTTGGGCTTAGCACCGCTCACTCGCTCTTTACTGCTGTCAGATGTACATTTGCAGTGATTTGCCCATTGCAATACTGTATATGATTAAAATGCCCAGATAGCAGTGGTAATTATTTGGCTTCACTACCTCATGGATATCAAGTTAAGAACAAATGTGCATAGGAAATGGTCTTTTAGATTGTTCTTCTCCACCTTTTCCTGTTGTTGTAACGCCTTAAATGAGAATTTATCCAGTATTACCGCACGTTCCCTCAACAACAGCCGCTCTGAGCTCCTTTGAAATAGGAATTTCCAAAATGCAAGACAGCCCAGCTCCTTTGGGCAAATGCTAAATAAGGATGTAATTTTAGGCGCTGCCGGGCTCCAGTCTTCTGTTCATGCGTGCGGACAGTGGAAAGCGAACATAAAAACAAAAGCATTCCCCCTAAAATGGAACAGTAGATAAAGGGAAATGAAGGCTCTCGAAGTAAATCCATTAAGACTTCTTGACTTTAATGCGTTTTTAGATGCATTTACTTATCTAGCCCATCTCAGGCAAAAAGGCATTAATTCTTGCACAGGAAAAACAAAATAGACTTTATACTGCCAACTGTATGCCAAGTAAAGATTGTTTAGAAAACAAATAATTCACAGTCCTTAATTGAAAAAGGATATTCACAGAAGCTGGTAACTATCCGTTTTTATAAACTGGGTGGTTTGAGCCCTGAATGCGGATTGGCTGACAGCTGATTGGCAGGCACTCCGTGTTGTGTCGAGATTAAGAACAGCCATTAGCCGTGGTATATTGGCCATATACCACATCCCCCTGTGCCTTGCTGCTTAAATGAACAAATTATTTTGGATGGTGTTAAATGAGTGTCGGGTTACTGTTTATTATCTATCTGGCTGCCTAGTCACTTTACCCATACGCATATGTACATATCTACCTCAATTACATCGTACCCCTGCACAGTCACCCAGTGTATACAGCCAAGTTTTTCTATAATGTCTCTTTTTACTTTCTCTGCGTTGTTGGCAAGGACCTGTATGTAAGCATTTCACTGTTGTTTACGAAGCATGTGACAAATAAAGTTAGATTTGATCATTGTAACCAATTGAGCAGAGCTAGTTATGAGCTTTATAAAGCAGGAATCAACCATCAAGAGATGATTTGGAGTGTGCTATAGTGGCAAAGCCTCATCTCAGAACACGGAAAAGAGAACAAGGGTCTATGTGGAAACTGCCAACTGGTTTAAAAGAAAGGCAAAAGCGAACGGGAAACGGAAAGCTGCAACTGAGCAGGAATGCAGCTAAAACAAGCCAATCTGGGAGCACGGACAGTATCAATTAAGATATGACTGCTCCCCTGTTTTAGCCTAATGTCGAAAGGATAGCAAGAGCTTGTCTTCTCTATTGGCAGTGTAGCCTTCTCATCTTGGAGTGTAAAATCATAATCAGCAAGACAATTTATGTAGGAGTAGGACACTTTATTCACCCACAGGTAATGTGGATCAAAATGATAAGTGGGTTCAATACTGACGTAAAGTCCTGGCTGGGCTGCGAGGTAGATGTCATATGGTCTGGGATCAGATCTTACGATATAGAGCTTTGATGTGAAAAGGCACCCATCTGGAAATCTGAGGGTGAACGTGCGTGTGTTTCAGAGAGCGAGAGAGAGATTTATTTTCCCTTTTGTACTTTAACCATTTGTCCATCGTTACAACACTGTATATATACATAGTATGACATTTGTAATGTCTTTATTCCTTTGGAACTTCTGTGAGTGTAATATTAACTGTTAATTTTAATTGTTTATTTCACTTTTGTATATTATCTACTTCACTTGCTTTGGCAATGTTAACATATGTTTCCCATGCCAATGAAGCCCCTTGAATTGAATTTTTTATTTTACCTTTATTGAACTTGGCAAGTCAGTTAAGAACAAGTTCTTATTTCCAATGACGGCCTAGGAACAGTGGGTTAACTTCCTTGTTCAGGGGCAGAATGACAGATTCGTACCTTGTCAGCTCGGGGATTCGATCTTGCAACCTTTCGGTTACTAGTCCAACGCTCTAGCCACTAGGCTAGAAAGAAAGAAAGAAAAAGAGAGAGAAAGAGGTGAAGAATAGAGCGCGAGCAAGTGAAAATGCGAGCTGTTTGAGTAATGAAAAGGTGTGTCAGAGTGAACGGGTGAACTAACAAACTGAATAGCTTAAGGGAACTAGCTTAGGCTAAATATGACCAAACAGAACCAGCATAACACCTATTATCAAATGCATCTCACGGCCTGATGACATGTTAAGTATTGTGCTAGAGAAACGGGTCTATTGCTGAGTACTGTAGGTCCAGCACCGGTCCCATACTTCAGCCTGCAGCACACAGGGAGAGGGCAGGCACTTCATATGTAGTTCACACAGTCCTCTCGCTCACATTTGGATTCCTGTGGGGGAATACAGGCTGGGAGGTCATTGTAATTACACAGATTTCGATCCAGACAGTTTTTCTTCCCCTAGTAGTCGGATATATTAAACAGGAAAATAACGGCACTCTGGTTCTCTAAACAGATGCATTTTTCAGTAAGATCAGCCTAATGGGCTGCCCCTGGGCTCTCGGTGAATAGAGGCCTCTCCATTGAAGCGCTTTATTGAGACGGTTTCCCCACCCTGGAGAAACAATATCTGAACTCAATTACAGTATCTCACTGAGCTCCATCTCCTGGGCAGCCATCTGTGTTACCTAGTGATATTATACCACTACTTCATGGATACACTGTGCAAACATTTTAAAATACTACATATGCTGAAATGCAAGTACGGAAAATTGATACAGTGAGTGGTTAAATAAATGGAAAATAGGAAATGTCACTGTCTGACTAAGTGAAGTTCAAAGGGGCTGGAGAGGAGCTGTACCATCCTGTGAACAGGATGTTGGCATTGTTTCAACCCCTTCTCATCTTCCCAGCTTCAGATCCAAGATGACGGGAATTCAATGCTGACTAATACTGACCTTCTTCAATTTAAAAGTCATTCTCTACCTTTTAGTCATGATTTCTTTCATTTTCACTCCCCATTGTCAAGAAAAGGAAATGGTCCTTGTTTTATGGTGCGATTCAAATTTCAGGAACGGGAGTTCCGTTTTTCCCATACCGGTTGTCAAAAGAGCAAATCGTGGTCCATATGTGGTCCATTAAAGGGCACTTAAGTATGGCTTTGAATTAGACACATTGCCATGAAAGAATAGCAGACCCAAATCACAAGACAAGAAGGGAAGAGAGGAAGTAACACATGCTGACTCAACTGTCTACTTTGTCCTTCACAATCAGGTTTCACTTCCAGGTCAAATTCCCCACATTCAAAATGAACTGCTTGATGAACATATGCAGACGGATGCCGTGACAAACAGCCTGTTTCCTGTAACAGCTAGGAGTCTTGTGTCACACCAGGCGAACAAGCTGACATAGCACACAGGCGAACAAACAGATTAGCACTAGAGGTCAACCGATTATGATTTTTTTCAACGCCGATACCGTTACCGATTATTGGAGGGCCCAAAAAGCCGGTACCGTTTAATCGGCCGATTTATTTATTTGTTTATTTGTAATAATGACAATTAGAACAATACTGAATTAACACTTATTTTAACTTAATATAATACATCAATAAAATCAATTTAGCCTCAAATAAATAATGTTGGAAAACAAAGTGTTGGAGAAGAAAGTAAAAGTGCAATATGTGCCATGTAAAAAAGCTAACGTTTACGTTCCTTGCTCAGAACATGGGAACATATGAAAGCTGGTGGTTCCTTTTAACATGACTCTTCAATATTCCCAGGTAAGAAGTTATAGGTTGTAGTTATTATAGAAATTATAGGACTATTTCTCTCTATACGATTTGTATTTCATATACCTTTGACTATTGGATGTTCTTATAAGCACTTTAGTATTGCCAGTGTAACAGTATAGCTTCCGTCCCTCTCCTCGCTCCTACCTGGGCTCGAACCAGGAACACATCGACAACAGCCACCCTCGAAGCAGCATTACCCATGTAGAGGAAGGGGAACAACTACTCCAAGTCTCAGAGCGAGTGACATTTGAAACGCTATTAGCGCACACCCCACTAACGAGCTAGCCATTTCACATCGGTTACACCAGCCTCATCTTGGGAGTTGACAGGCTTGAAGTCATAAACAGTGCACTGCTTTGCGAAGGACTGCTGGCAAACGCACGAAAGTGCTGTTTGAATGAACGCTTACGAGCCTGCTGATGCCTACCATCGCTCAGTCAGACTGCTCTATCAAATCATAGATTTAATTATAACATAATAACACACAGAAATACGAGCCTTAGGTCATTAATATGGTAGAATCCGGAAACTATCATCTCGAAAACAAAACGTTTTTCCTGTCAGTGAGATACGGAACCGTTCCGTATTTTATCTAACGGGTGGCATCCCTAAGTCTAAATATTCCTGTTACATTGCACAACCTTCAATGTTATGTCATAATTACATAAAATTCTGGAAAATTAGTTCGTAACGAGCCAGGCGGCCCAAACTGTTGCATATACCCTGACTCTGCGTGCAATGAATGCAAAATGACATAATTTCACCTGGTTAATATTGCCTGCTAACCTGGATTTCTTTTAGCTAAATATGCAGGTTTAAAAATATATACTTCTGTGTATTGATTTTAAGAAAGGCATTGATGTTTATGGTTAGGTACAGTCGTGCAACGATTGTGCTTTTTTCGCAAATGCGCTTTTGTTAAATCATCCCCCGTTTGGCGAAGTCGGCTGTCTTTGTTAGGAAGAAATAGTCTTAAAAGTTTGCAATGAGCCAGGCGGCCCAAACTGCTGCATACACCCTGACTCCGTTTGAAAGAGAAGTGACACATTTCCCTAGTTAAAAGAAATTCATGTTAGCAGGCAATATTAACTAAATATGCAGGTTTAAAAATATATAATTGTGTATTGATTTTAAGAAAGGCATTGATGTTTATGGTTGGAGCAACGTGTACCTAAGCGATTACATGCAACGCAAGACAGGCTAGATAAACTAGTAATATCATCAACCATGTGTAGTTAACTAGTGATTATGATTGATTGATTGTTTTTTTATAAGATAAGTTTAATGCTAGCTAGCAACTTACCTTGGCTTCTTACTGCATTCGCTTAACAGGCAGGCTCCTCGTGGAGTGCAATGTAAAGCAGGTGGTTAGAGCATTGGACTAGTTAACCGTAAGGTTGCAAGATTGAATCCCCGAGCTGACAAGGTAAAAATCTGTCGTTCTGCCCCTAAACAAGGCAGTTAACCCACCGTTCCTAGGCTGTCATTGAAAATAAGAATGTGTTCTTAACTGACTTGCCTAGTTAAATAAAAGGTTAAAAAAAATATATAAGAATTTAAAAAATAAAATAAAACATTTTTTTATTTTTTTATTTATTTTAATCGGCCAAATCGGCATCCCAAAATACCGATTTCCGATTGTTATGAAAACTTGAAAATCGGCCCTAGTTAATCGGCCATTCCGATTAATCGGTCAACCTCTAATTAGCACACTGTTGCCCTTTTCCACTTCCTGTGCATCACGGCACATCATTAGATGACACTATGTAAAGACAAAGTAAATGGATAAATACAATTTCATTTTTGGCTAATGTGCAAACACTACCACACCAGGGACATAAAAAAGGTTTTGTTCACATAGGCTACCGATTTACACGCGTGAAATGTGTGAAGGCTACCGGTGCTTCTTTTTTTATAGGGCACGCGTCATAAAAACTACATTCAAAAGTTTGTTGTTTTATTAAATGAAGAATGTCAAATGTCACGGTATATACTTGTATGTAGGAATGTCTCATCATGGATCATTTTAGTTCATTCAGACAAAGCCTTTTCAATGTTAAAATAGGTCTATACATTTTTGCAGCAAAAAATGTACACTCACAAATAATCAAAAACTAACGTTCGATCGATTAAATTGGGCCCATCCCTAGCACAGAACACATGAATTATACAATAGCATTAAGCACAGAGACTAGTCTTGCTCAATTCATGATACCTCCGCTGCTTATTATGGGTTGTGCTCCTTCCCAATGGGAGAGACCCTCTCAGCCTGTGAAAGGAGGGCAGGGCGAAGTGAGTTTTCGATGAATCTCTTCTCCCTACAAGCATAGACGGGAGTCGATAAGACTCCCACAGCCGGGAATAAATATTTTCAGCTGCCTGGGCTTGCAGAGACTTGCATCATGTGGATGGATTTGTTCTCACAGGAGGGCCAGGGCCAGAGAGGCGGGCAGAGAGACTCCAGAAGCTCCCTGTTAAGGCAGCAGCAGGTGCAGACGGTCATTACTCACTGGGGGTTCAGGGAGGACAGATATCCATCATTCAGATTCAGCCAGAGATGCAATTACAGTTCAGGGAGAGGTACCATCCTCCATCTCGGTCACAGCGCCTTGAAACAGAAGGCTGGGAAGTGCCTCCCACAGACGGATGGAGGGAGACTGAGGTGAGAAGACGAAAAACCCTTCATCAGTCATAAATACTGGGCTGTGCCCCAGACCTCAGACACTACAGAGTGGCTATTCTGACCAATAGCTTTGTCTTAAGAGATCACTCACATATCGAAAAGGAAGGTTTCTCTAGGAACTCTAGGTCCATTATTTTGACAGACAGCACTGTTCATTCACTTATCTGTCACTGCCACTCAGAACATGTCCCTTTGTGAGACCCAGGGATTCCAAAGCTTGTCTGTGTGACTGCGGGTGGACTCGCCTGCCGTTCTCCCAGACAGCCGTGTAAATCATTGGTTGGGAGGGACTCTGGAAGGAAGGACTCAGAAACAGACAACAGTTTGGTCTGGTTTCCCACTGTACTAGATACAGAGCTACTCTTTGATAGTGAAAGGGCATATTGTCCTTAGCATTTACCCCAATGTGATACTTTGCCATCCCATTGAAGTATACTGTACAAAAATATAAAACGCAACATGTCAAAGATTTTACAGAGTTACAGTTCATAGAAGGAAATCAGTCAATTGAAATAAATAAATAATCTATAGATTTCACATGACTGGGCAGGGGCGCAGCCATGGGAGCCATGCTCAGCCAATCAGAATTAGTTTTCCCCCACTAAAGGGCTTTATTACAGACAAATACTCCTCAGCAAGGTACTGACAAATTCTATAAAATGTTGTTGGAGGTGGCTAATGGTAGAGAAATTAACATTAAATTATCTGGCAACAGCTCCGTTGGACATTCCTGCAGTCAGCATGCCAATTGCATGCGCCCTCAAAACTTGAGACATCTGTGGCATTGTGTTGTGTGACAACACTGCACATTTTAGAGTGGCCATTTATTGTCCCCAGCACAAGGTGCACCTGTGTAATGATCATGCTGTTTAATCAGCTTCTTGATATGACAAAGGAGAAATGCTCACTAACAGGGATGTACACAAATTTGTGCACAATATTTGAGAGAAATAAGCTTTTTGTGCGAAAGGAAAATGTTTGGGATCTTGTATTTCAGCTCATGAAACATGGGACCAACACTTTACATGGGACCAACACCAGTATAGTAGGCCATCTAGTGTGATTAGCTCTGCAAGACTTACACTTTTGCAGAATTCTTGGGGTAGCCTAATTCCTGAAAATACACCATTTTATTGTCATTCAAAGGGTTCTAACTCCAAACCACCAGAGTCCTTGAGTATCCCTCTGCCTGCTCTGAGCCAGTCCTCTGGGTCTTCTTCTGTGTCCTGAGTTGGCTTCTGAGAGAATGTTGCCATGGAAACTAGCGGGGGCTCATTTGTCACATGATTTCAGTTTGAATGTGGGAAATCCTTTGTTTCCCTAACTTTTTCATGACTTTCCAGTACATTGCTTGAGGACTACCTGCAGAGACGAGGCCTCACAAGCTCACGGCTATCACGTCTATCCCAGAGCATAGGGACGTTGGCATGGTGTTTGGTAAGGAAGCAACATTTCAGACAGAGACGCTGAAAACTGGCATGATTCTATGGCAATTTTGACTGCAGTGCAGTCAAAAAATAAAAAACAGTCTACCACAACAACGCATTCAACCGAAACGTGTCTTCCGCATTTAACCCAACCCTTCTGAATCAGAGAGGTGCGGGGAACGTCCACATCATCAGAGCCCGGGGAGCATTTGTTGTTGGGGGTTAACTGCCTTGCTCAAGGGCAGAACGGCAGATTTTTCCACCTTGCCGGCTCGGGGCTTCAAACCAGCGACCTTTTGGTTACTGGCCCAACTCTCTAACCGCTAGGCTACCTTGCGCATCCAGTCTGCATGGAATGAGAATCTACTAAAGCAGATATACACTCTGACCACCCAGAGGAATCACATGGTAATGAGATGGTCTCTCTGATTATTAGCTATGCCCTTTGGCTCGTTATAGCTCATTTACACCAGATCACAGTTAATTAACGGTTATCGTCATAACTTTGAGAATAACGGAGAAGGCAGAGGAGAAAAACCTCAAGCCTCATTAAAACTCCCCATCAGGAAAAGCACATCACCACCACAAGACACATACTCTGACAAAGCCTACAGAAACCATATAATCCTAGTTCCGATCATCATCACACATGAATAATGTGTGTTTCCCTGGCCTCATTTTGATGTTTCACTTAAAGCCAGTTCTTATAATATAGGGGAAGGCCACAATGATTTCAAATCAAGCCCAAATTTCATACAGGATATATCCATTATGATGATTCATAAAAACAGAAGTTACTGTAAAGCATAATATGCTCCCAATCTGTCTGCTGTACAGTAACTTCAGTCTTATGATTCATCGTAATGGATATATCCTGTACGAAATTTGGGCTTGATATCAAATAACTTGATTTTTGTGGACCCAGTGAACTCCTGTTTCCATGTGAGCACTTCAAAATGACTGGAATCTTTTGACGCTCACAAGCTGCCATCTTTCCCTTGCAATGTGTGCAAAGTATGTCTCACCTACTCTGTGTGGGCATACAGTACGGGGTGCTGGTGAGAGAATTGTGTTGGCTCAGGCCAGACCAGAGAGCTTGTGACTTTATAGGAAGTGGGGAAAAGAGAGTCAGGGTTCGTGTGAGGAGGCAAAGTACTTCTCCACCAGAGGGACAAGAGAAATGTCTGGAGTGGAGTGACACAGTCAAAGTCTTGAGTGACCAGGGCCCTGGGGGTGACTGAGTGGAAGGCCACTGTCGTTTGGGCTTAGCACCGCTCACTCGCTCTTTACTGCTGTCAGATGTACATTTGCAGTGATTTGCCCATTGCAATACTGTATATGATTAAAATGCCCAGATAGCAGTGGTAATTATTTGGCTTCACTACCTCATGGATATCAAGTTAAGAACAAATGTGCATAGGAAATGGTCTTTTAGATTGTTCTTCTCCACCTTTTCCTGTTGTTGTAACGCCTTAAATGAGAATTTATCCAGTATTACCGCACGTTCCCTCAACAACAGCCGCTCTGAGCTCCTTTGAAATAGGAATTTCCAAAATGCAAGACAGCCCAGCTCCTTTGGGCAAATGCTAAATAAGGATGTAATTTTAGGCGCTGCCGGGCTCCAGTCTTCTGTTCATGCGTGCGGACAGTGGAAAGCGAACATAAAAACAAAAGCATTCCCCCTAAAATGGAACAGTAGATAAAGGGAAATGAAGGCTCTCGAAGTAAATCCATTAAGACTTCTTGACTTTAATGCGTTTTTAGATGCATTTACTTATCTAGCCCATCTCAGGCAAAAAGGCATTAATTCTTGCACAGGAAAAACAAAATAGACTTTATACTGCCAACTGTATGCCAAGTAAAGATTGTTTAGAAAACAAATAATTCACAGTCCTTAATTGAAAAAGGATATTCACAGAAGCTGGTAACTATCCGTTTTTATAAACTGGGTGGTTTGAGCCCTGAATGCGGATTGGCTGACAGCTGATTGGCAGGCACTCCGTGTTGTGTCGAGATTAAGAACAGCCATTAGCCGTGGTATATTGGCCATATACCACATCCCCCTGTGCCTTGCTGCTTAAATGAACAAATTATTTTGGATGGTGTTAAATGAGTGTCGGGTTACTGTTTATTATCTATCTGGCTGCCTAGTCACTTTACCCATACGCATATGTACATATCTACCTCAATTACATCGTACCCCTGCACAGTCACCCAGTGTATACAGCCAAGTTTTTCTATAATGTCTCTTTTTACTTTCTCTGCGTTGTTGGCAAGGACCTGTATGTAAGCATTTCACTGTTGTTTACGAAGCATGTGACAAATAAAGTTAGATTTGATCATTGTAACCAATTGAGCAGAGCTAGTTATGAGCTTTATAAAGCAGGAATCAACCATCAAGAGATGATTTGGAGTGTGCTATAGTGGCAAAGCCTCATCTCAGAACACGGAAAAGAGAACAAGGGTCTATGTGGAAACTGCCAACTGGTTTAAAAGAAAGGCAAAAGCGAACGGGAAACGGAAAGCTGCAACTGAGCAGGAATGCAGCTAAAACAAGCCAATCTGGGAGCACGGACAGTATCAATTAAGATATGACTGCTCCCCTGTTTTAGCCTAATGTCGAAAGGATAGCAAGAGCTTGTCTTCTCTATTGGCAGTGTAGCCTTCTCATCTTGGAGTGTAAAATCATAATCAGCAAGACAATTTATGTAGGAGTAGGACACTTTATTCACCCACAGGTAATGTGGATCAAAATGATAAGTGGGTTCAATACTGACGTAAAGTCCTGGCTGGGCTGCGAGGTAGATGTCATATGGTCTGGGATCAGATCTTACGATATAGAGCTTTGATGTGAAAAGGCACCCATCTGGAAATCTGAGGGTGAACGTGCGTGTGTTTCAGAGAGCGAGAGAGAGATTTATTTTCCCTTTTGTACTTTAACCATTTGTCCATCGTTACAACACTGTATATATACATAGTATGACATTTGTAATGTCTTTATTCCTTTGGAACTTCTGTGAGTGTAATATTAACTGTTAATTTTAATTGTTTATTTCACTTTTGTATATTATCTACTTCACTTGCTTTGGCAATGTTAACATATGTTTCCCATGCCAATGAAGCCCCTTGAATTGAATTTTTTATTTTACCTTTATTGAACTTGGCAAGTCAGTTAAGAACAAGTTCTTATTTCCAATGACGGCCTAGGAACAGTGGGTTAACTTCCTTGTTCAGGGGCAGAATGACAGATTCGTACCTTGTCAGCTCGGGGATTCGATCTTGCAACCTTTCGGTTACTAGTCCAACGCTCTAGCCACTAGGCTAGAAAGAAAGAAAGAAAAAGAGAGAGAAAGAGGTGAAGAATAGAGCGCGAGCAAGTGAAAATGCGAGCTGTTTGAGTAATGAAAAGGTGTGTCAGAGTGAACGGGTGAACTAACAAACTGAATAGCTTAAGGGAACTAGCTTAGGCTAAATATGACCAAACAGAACCAGCATAACACCTATTATCAAATGCATCTCACGGCCTGATGACATGTTAAGTATTGTGCTAGAGAAACGGGTCTATTGCTGAGTACTGTAGGTCCAGCACCGGTCCCATACTTCAGCCTGCAGCACACAGGGAGAGGGCAGGCACTTCATATGTAGTTCACACAGTCCTCTCGCTCACATTTGGATTCCTGTGGGGGAATACAGGCTGGGAGGTCATTGTAATTACACAGATTTCGATCCAGACAGTTTTTCTTCCCCTAGTAGTCGGATATATTAAACAGGAAAATAACGGCACTCTGGTTCTCTAAACAGATGCATTTTTCAGTAAGATCAGCCTAATGGGCTGCCCCTGGGCTCTCGGTGAATAGAGGCCTCTCCATTGAAGCGCTTTATTGAGACGGTTTCCCCACCCTGGAGAAACAATATCTGAACTCAATTACAGTATCTCACTGAGCTCCATCTCCTGGGCAGCCATCTGTGTTACCTAGTGATATTATACCACTACTTCATGGATACACTGTGCAAACATTTTAAAATACTACATATGCTGAAATGCAAGTACGGAAAATTGATACAGTGAGTGGTTAAATAAATGGAAAATAGGAAATGTCACTGTCTGACTAAGTGAAGTTCAAAGGGGCTGGAGAGGAGCTGTACCATCCTGTGAACAGGATGTTGGCATTGTTTCAACCCCTTCTCATCTTCCCAGCTTCAGATCCAAGATGACGGGAATTCAATGCTGACTAATACTGACCTTCTTCAATTTAAAAGTCATTCTCTACCTTTTAGTCATGATTTCTTTCATTTTCACTCCCCATTGTCAAGAAAAGGAAATGGTCCTTGTTTTATGGTGCGATTCAAATTTCAGGAACGGGAGTTCCGTTTTTCCCATACCGGTTGTCAAAAGAGCAAATCGTGGTCCATATGTGGTCCATTAAAGGGCACTTAAGTATGGCTTTGAATTAGACACATTGCCATGAAAGAATAGCAGACCCAAATCACAAGACAAGAAGGGAAGAGAGGAAGTAACACATGCTGACTCAACTGTCTACTTTGTCCTTCACAATCAGGTTTCACTTCCAGGTCAAATTCCCCACATTCAAAATGAACTGCTTGATGAACATATGCAGACGGATGCCGTGACAAACAGCCTGTTTCCTGTAACAGCTAGGAGTCTTGTGTCACACCAGGCGAACAAGCTGACATAGCACACAGGCGAACAAACAGATTAGCACTAGAGGTCAACCGATTATGATTTTTTTCAACGCCGATACCGTTACCGATTATTGGAGGGCCCAAAAAGCCGGTACCGTTTAATCGGCCGATTTATTTATTTGTTTATTTGTAATAATGACAATTAGAACAATACTGAATTAACACTTATTTTAACTTAATATAATACATCAATAAAATCAATTTAGCCTCAAATAAATAATGTTGGAAAACAAAGTGTTGGAGAAGAAAGTAAAAGTGCAATATGTGCCATGTAAAAAAGCTAACGTTTACGTTCCTTGCTCAGAACATGGGAACATATGAAAGCTGGTGGTTCCTTTTAACATGACTCTTCAATATTCCCAGGTAAGAAGTTATAGGTTGTAGTTATTATAGAAATTATAGGACTATTTCTCTCTATACGATTTGTATTTCATATACCTTTGACTATTGGATGTTCTTATAAGCACTTTAGTATTGCCAGTGTAACAGTATAGCTTCCGTCCCTCTCCTCGCTCCTACCTGGGCTCGAACCAGGAACACATCGACAACAGCCACCCTCGAAGCAGCATTACCCATGTAGAGGAAGGGGAACAACTACTCCAAGTCTCAGAGCGAGTGACATTTGAAACGCTATTAGCGCACACCCCACTAACGAGCTAGCCATTTCACATCGGTTACACCAGCCTCATCTTGGGAGTTGACAGGCTTGAAGTCATAAACAGTGCACTGCTTTGCGAAGGACTGCTGGCAAACGCACGAAAGTGCTGTTTGAATGAACGCTTACGAGCCTGCTGATGCCTACCATCGCTCAGTCAGACTGCTCTATCAAATCATAGATTTAATTATAACATAATAACACACAGAAATACGAGCCTTAGGTCATTAATATGGTAGAATCCGGAAACTATCATCTCGAAAACAAAACGTTTTTCCTGTCAGTGAGATACGGAACCGTTCCGTATTTTATCTAACGGGTGGCATCCCTAAGTCTAAATATTCCTGTTACATTGCACAACCTTCAATGTTATGTCATAATTACATAAAATTCTGGAAAATTAGTTCGTAACGAGCCAGGCGGCCCAAACTGTTGCATATACCCTGACTCTGCGTGCAATGAATGCAAAATGACATAATTTCACCTGGTTAATATTGCCTGCTAACCTGGATTTCTTTTAGCTAAATATGCAGGTTTAAAAATATATACTTCTGTGTATTGATTTTAAGAAAGGCATTGATGTTTATGGTTAGGTACAGTCGTGCAACGATTGTGCTTTTTTCGCAAATGCGCTTTTGTTAAATCATCCCCCGTTTGGCGAAGTCGGCTGTCTTTGTTAGGAAGAAATAGTCTTAAAAGTTTGCAATGAGCCAGGCGGCCCAAACTGCTGCATACACCCTGACTCCGTTTGAAAGAGAAGTGACACATTTCCCTAGTTAAAAGAAATTCATGTTAGCAGGCAATATTAACTAAATATGCAGGTTTAAAAATATATAATTGTGTATTGATTTTAAGAAAGGCATTGATGTTTATGGTTGGAGCAACGTGTACCTAAGCGATTACATGCAACGCAAGACAGGCTAGATAAACTAGTAATATCATCAACCATGTGTAGTTAACTAGTGATTATGATTGATTGATTGTTTTTTTATAAGATAAGTTTAATGCTAGCTAGCAACTTACCTTGGCTTCTTACTGCATTCGCTTAACAGGCAGGCTCCTCGTGGAGTGCAATGTAAAGCAGGTGGTTAGAGCATTGGACTAGTTAACCGTAAGGTTGCAAGATTGAATCCCCGAGCTGACAAGGTAAAAATCTGTCGTTCTGCCCCTAAACAAGGCAGTTAACCCACCGTTCCTAGGCTGTCATTGAAAATAAGAATGTGTTCTTAACTGACTTGCCTAGTTAAATAAAAGGTTAAAAAAAATATATAAGAATTTAAAAAATAAAATAAAACATTTTTTTATTTTTTTATTTATTTTAATCGGCCAAATCGGCATCCCAAAATACCGATTTCCGATTGTTATGAAAACTTGAAAATCGGCCCTAGTTAATCGGCCATTCCGATTAATCGGTCAACCTCTAATTAGCACACTGTTGCCCTTTTCCACTTCCTGTGCATCACGGCACATCATTAGATGACACTATGTAAAGACAAAGTAAATGGATAAATACAATTTCATTTTTGGCTAATGTGCAAACACTACCACACCAGGGACATAAAAATCGTCTCTCTCGTACATCTATATCTCACTGTGCTATTGGCAGTGTGGATGTCAACATACTTGCCCTAACCAAAGTAGCCTACATTAAAAAATGTATTTATGGCCAAGTATGGTCTAAATCTAAAGGATATATATTTTCCCACTCCTCAGGCTAGCCTGGGCTCTCTCCTGGTTCTCTGACCCAGGTAGGAGGCTAAAACCATGCTGGCCCTGTCTACTCTCCTCACCCCAGTCTGCCCACACCCAAACAAACCCAGCTCTAGTCCCACTCCCATCCATCACGATGGCAATAGACTGCCTCTCTTCTTCCACCTCGCAAACCTTGTCTCTGGTCCACAACTTGCAAAAGCTGCCTCTTGACAACCCCCCTCCATGCTGGCCTTCTGACGAGAAGGAATTTGTCAGACAGCCAACTTCACTCGTTTCTCACTATTGCCAAAATGTTTCTAACTCCTTTATAAAGCACCAATGAAGAAAGTGGATGACTGTCTGTCATCATTTAAGACATCATTGGATATCAGAATGAAAGGTGTGATTACTGTATGTATGCCTCAGGACAAATGTTGCATCTCCTTTGTGGGCCAAATCAGAGGTTAAGGGGAGAACTGGCGTACTTGGCAACATAGGCCTACTCAAAATTTGTGGACACTTGAAGCAGGGGGTAAAACAAATCCTGGCTTTTGTCGTACCCTGTCGACAAACTGGCAATTATCTCTCATTTTGAAATCCACTTCAACACTAAATTCTTAGCACTTGCCGTTAAAAAGAGAAACGGGAAAAAGTTCACTGATCAGCGCATCAAGGACACCGTGGATTTTACTTCAGGGAGGGTTGAGTGAAACTCAACTAAATGAGCTGAGAATCCATTAATTCTGACTCTGAACAAGTGCCATGATGCAGAGTGCAGGAGGGGTTCTCCGCTCCCCAATCTTCAGCTGTGCAGCTTGCTTGCACTGGGCTGCTGCACTCACTCATCTTCTACGACACACTCATTGGCTTAACCTCTAAATCTATGGTAGTGGAACTTGGTGATGGGCAATAGCCAGGGCAGTTTGTTCCAGCAAATTACCTTAGGGTAAATCCATTTAAATTCAATCACTTCTGATTCAAAACAACAACAACAAAAAACGTTCCATATGTGATTGCCCATGGAAAAAGTGGTCAGAAAGTGACTTTTTGGACCTGAAGGCCAACACATCCAGGAGATCAAGGTACTCAAAGTTCTGCATAGCCCACCATATCATGAGATCCATGTCTTCATCACTGCAATATATAAATACTTGAGTTTGATATTGTTTAAAAGCTTACAAAACAGGTTTGTCAAACTTTTATAAATTCTAGATTTGTTATTTGTTGTTGAATAAAACGTATTACATTTTTAAATTACATTAAAAGGTTATCTAAAAGTGGGTAAACTCAGATTTTTCAAATATTCATATACGTTTTAAGCTTGGACCCTACTTTAGATTCTCTGAGGTTTTAGTGTTGAGCCGGCCATCGGTTGAGACACAACATGCTGCTGAATACAGGGTGGGTGTCATTTCAATCATAGAAATAGAATTCATAGAATGGACCTATCCCTTCAGACCACTACAACACCTTTTGACATTTTAAGTGAATTGTAATTTTAACTTCTAATTAGTGCCACAAAGATGGCCATCGGTCCACCCACTGTGCCATGTCAACTAAAATGATCATGCCTATTGTAGATTCTATATTACTATGATTTCCTACGGAGGAGATAGATAGATCTATCTCCACTCAACTAAACATTCTCTGATGTGTGGACCTCCAATAAGCTATGTGGTAACATTTGAAAGTCAAAAATGTAAATGACATTCCTATTAGTACATTTATCAACTAAAACATTACACCCACCCTGTATTCAACAAAAATCTGAGATATTGTAGATAATTGACTTAATTGCACAAAAAAAAGGATGAAAAATACAGTTTAACAGCACTGTAAAACTTATAAATGATATCTCAACCGTTGATCTTTTCCAGTGATGAAGACATGTCTCATGGTATGGTGGGGTATGCAAAATAAGTCAACTTTGGCATTCAGGTCCAAAACGTAACTTTCTGAGCACTTCTACAATGGACAAATATGTATGGAAGGTTGCGATCAAATCAAAAAGGGGCGCTGTCAAAAAGTGATTGAATTCAAATGGATTTACCCGTTACAGTAGTATGCCTCGTTGCCATTACCTTGCTGCTTGAACCAGACAGAGCTCTGCGGGTGCAGAAATTAGGTAGGATACTGATGGTCATATACTGCATGTTTAAATCGTGTTTACAGTAGTCAGGAATGGCATATGTAGGTATAGATAAGAGTTGGGTTGGAGAGTAGAAGATGGGAAGAATATTTTTAGGTGGCGTCAAGAAAGACTGGAGAGAGGGATGTTGGAGGGGGTAAGCCCTTAGTCACCAGGGACGGCAAGAATGTCAGCATCAATAATCTGTCCGACTGTCTAATTATTCCCTGACATACTTGGCCCAAGACAAAAGCTGTCCCATAACCCTGAAAGACCTTTGAAGACTGAAAGCACATTATAGCCTAGTGAAGAGGGTGCTGGACAGCATAAAGCCTGTCCTGCTAACACTGTCTGTAACATCCAGTGGTGTAAAGCACATAAGTAAAAATACTTTAAAGCACTACTCGAGTCGTTTTTGGGGATATCTGTACTTTACAACACTGAACAAAAATGTAAACGCAACATGTAAAGCTAATTTCGCAAAAATGTTGTGCACATCCCTGTTAGCGAGCATTTCTCCTTTGCCAAAATAATCCATCCACTTGACAGGTGTGGCATATCAAGAAGCTGATTAAACAGCATGATCGTTACACAGGTGCACCTTGTGCGGATGACACTCAACTACTTTTTCCTTATCCCCTTCTGACAACCAGGTGGCGACACCCAGGTGGCAACACGCGTCTCTTCATGCTTGACTGATATCTCAACTTGGATGTCCGCGCACCACCTCAAGCTCAACCTTGACAAGACGGAGCTGCTGTTCCTCCCGGGGTAGGCCTGCCTGCTTCAAGACCTCTCCATTACTGTTGACAACTCCACAGTGTCCCCCTCCCAGAGCGCAAATAACATTGGTGTGACCCTGGACAACACCCTGTTGTTCTCTGCAAACATCAAACCAGTGACTTGCTCCTGCATGCTCTACAGCATCCATAGAGTATGACCTCATCCTATACAGAATGCTGCAGCCCGCCTGCTGGTCAACCTTGCCAAGTTCTCCCATGTCACCCCGCTCCTCTGCACACTCCACTGGCTTCTAGTCAAAAGATCGTATCCACTACAAGACCATGATACTTGCTTAGGGAGCAGCAAGGGGAACTGCCCCTACCTTCCCTCAGGCTATGCTCAAACCCTCACACCCCAACCCGAGCACTCCGTCCTGCCACCTCCGGTCCCGTGGCCCTCCCACCCTTACCGGGAGGAAGCTCCCGCTCAGCCCAGTACAAGCTACCCCACCAGAAATGTACTTTCTGAGCTTCATTCAGGAGTTCCAATGTGTCTAGAATATGAACAGAGGTTCCAAAAACACCCCAAAACATCCTTTTATAAATGGGAAAGCTCCCAGTATCATGATGCAGGTCTTTAGATGTTGCACATAAAGTTGTCATGCCAAACGTTATACACAATGTTATAATCCATTTTGTTTTACACGAGCGCTAAATTTCACATATTGGCTTGCATGCATATACTTCCTTGTTCCTCTCGACATTGCGGGCGTGTAAGTAGGGGGCGTGCTACCGGAACAGGTACTAGGTAGCTAGCTAGATAGGTTTTCAGTTAGTCACTCACAAGATCAGCCAGGCGACGACAAGGGGACTGAAGTCGTTTTTGTTAGGTTATTTGCTGAATATTGTTGAAAATGGTTCACAGATATGCAATCATAACATGCGACAACGCAATGAGAAAATATACTGTATATGTAGCTATCAGATCACTGCTTATCAAAACAGTTACCAATAATGCTTTCGCTTATAAACTCAGCAAAAAAAGAAACGTCCCTTTTTAAGGATCCTGTCTTTCAAAGATCATTCGTAAAAATCCAAATAACTTCACAGACCTTCATTGTAAAGGGTTTCAACACTGTTTCCCATGCTTGTTCAATGAACCATAAACAATTCATAAACATGCACCTGTGGAATGGTCGTTAAGACAATAACAGCTTACAGACGGTAGGCAATTAAGGTCACAGTTATAAAAACTTAGGACACTAAAAGAGGCCTTTCAACTGACTCTGAAAAATACCAAAAGAAAGATGCCCAGGGTCCCTGCTCATCTGCGTGAACGTGCCTTAGGCATACTGCAAGGAGGCATGCTGCAAGGAGGCATGAGGACTGCAGATGTGGCCAGGGCAATAAATTGCAATGTCCGTACTGTGAGACGCTGAAGACAGTGCTACAGGGAGACAGGATGGACAGCTAATCGTCCTCGCAGTGGGAAACCACATGTAACAACACCTGCACAGGATCGGTACATCCGAACTTCACACCTGTAGGACAGGTACAGAATGGCAACAACAACTGCCCGAGTTACACCAGAAATGTACAATCCCTCCATCAGTGCTCAGACTGTCTGCAGTAGGCTGAGAGGCTGGACTGAGGGCTTGTAGGCCTGTTGTAAGGCAGGTCCTCACCAGACATCACCGGCAACATTGCCGCCTATGGGCACAAACCCACCGTCGCTGGACCAGACATGACTTGCCAAAATGTCTCTTCACTGACGAGTCGCGGTTTTGTCTCACCAGGGGTGATGGTCGGATTCGTGTTTATCATCGAAGGAATGAGCGTTACACCGAGGCCTGTACTCTGGAGCAGGATCGATTTGGAGGTGGAGGGTCTGTCATGGTCTGGGGCAGTGTGTCACAGCATCATCGGACTGAGGTTGTTGTCATTGCAGGCAATCTCAACGCTGTGCGTTACAGGGAAGACATCCTCCTCCCTCATGTGGTACCCTTCCTGCAGGCTCATCCTGACATGACCCTCCAGCATGACAATGCCACCAGCCATACTGCTTGTTCTGTGCATGATTTCCTGCAAGAGAGGAATGTCAGTGTTCTGCCATGGCCTGCGAAGAGCCCGGATCTCAAACCCATTGAGCACGTCTAGGACCTGTTGGATCAGAGGGTGAGAGCTAGGGCTATACCCACCAGAAATGTCCGGGAACTTGCAGGTGCCTTGGTGGAAGAGTAGGGTAACATCTCACAGCAAGAACTGGCAAATCTGGAGCAGTCCATGAGGTGGCGATGCACTGCAGTACTTAATGCAGCTGGTGGCCACACCAGATACTGACTATTACTTTTGATTTGGACCCCCCCTTTGTTCAGGGAAATATTATTCAATTTCTGTTAGTCACATGTCTGTGGAACTTGTTCAGTTTATATATCAGTTGTTGAATCTTGTTATGTTCATACAAATATTTACACATGTTAAGTTTGCTGAAAATAAAACGCAGTTGACAGTGAGGACGTTTCTTTTTTTGCTGAGTTTATGTATAAAAGACTGATTTGGCATTGTTGTCTTGTTGCTTATGGGGGGTTTTATGTCACAGGAAACCTCAAGTTTATTGACCACTGCTCCATGTCATCCAGAACCAACCCATTAAGTTGCACCACAAGTCAGTGGATTACATTGTACTCTCACAAGCTTTTCGGATTTTAACATGTGTTCGAATTTGCACCTACATCAGTGTTTCCCCAACTCTGGTTCACGAGTAACCCCCACATCACACATCTTTGTTGTAGCCCCGGACAAAAACACCTGACAGGCAACCACTGCTGCAGGTAAAATGTGATGGTTTTACAATGGACAGGTCATGGATTCTATACAGGGCCATGGTCACTGGAGACATTGTCTAGGCTGAGGGAGAAGCTAATCACATTGTCATTGTTTTCATGTCTTTGTAGGCTTGATGAAAGTTACACAATGTCACTCTTTCCAGTAATGCTTGTTACTGTCATTGTGCATACTTTATAATCTTATTTTGAGGAAAGGTAGACACCAGGCAGACTTAGTGTGTAAATCTTATGTGAAAGTGAGAAAATTGCTAATTGGTGTTTCATTTCTCCTCAGGCACATTATGGTTCTCCCCCCAAAAAAACAAACCCTGGGTTGCTCAGAACATTTGCGAGCCATCAAAACAGACCTTCCGGGTGGACCTGGTAGAGCTGTGCTGAAAAGACGGGAGGACAAGACAGTGGTGTACAAGGTCCCACTCTCCAATGTGCAACTTCCAATACGACCACCCAAGAACATAGCTAGTGTTCCAAGACCAGACAAGGCCCAGATTGTAGCTGATTCTGACTCCTGCCCCTTACCACAGTCGCACCAAAAGAACAAAATGAACATTCCCACTCTGGAAGCGACTCAGCCACCCACTCAGCCACCACACAAATTGTAATCAAAAAAGGGGGAGGTAACAATTGTTTGTACACTTGATGACATTGATATGAATCTTAATAAAAACCTAATTGAAACTTTGTTATTATCATGTCATTTCATTATTATTCAGGCTATTACTTAGAAATATTAAATCAACAAATTAAGAAATGCCAGTTTTTGCATTGACACAACATTAACAAGTCAAAATAAAGATCTATGCCTACCTTGTCTGTTGGCTTTTCTGCATATAACATTTTCTAATACAGATCCTATATCGACGCACAAAACCATTCAAGCCAAGTCCGATGGGTTTTCTCCCACCTTTCCCCGAAATAGTTACATAACGTCACAAACCCTGCTTCTGCTGTCATTCGATGCCAGTGGCATACGTTCTTCAACGAGAGGACGCTGTAATGAGAGACATAATGTAGCCTAAGCTTCTGAAAACAGGCCTTTTACAAGATTCAATCAAGACAGGAGCGTTTGACTCTTATTAAAGAGATGGAGTCCAGACAAGCTACATTAGGAAACCTTCTGAATGGACATATGGCCTATAGAGAGAATCAGCATACTCACGCACGCACACCCCCATGAAAGCACCCGTCAATCAAAGCCACTGGCGTATGTCAGACACAAGAGCAAATATTTCTCCTTTCCTTAAAACGGATTAAAAAACCTAGGCCTACCTTAGGCTTTCCAGAAAGTAGACTATAAGATAATGAATTGACAATTAGTGTATTAACGGGGACATCTATGCTATAGTATGAGGATTAAATTGACCATCATTAAAATAGAAACAAATACATGCAACATGTCCATAGCCTATTTATCAACGATGCTGATTAGAGGGGGAGAGTATTGGAAATTGGTTTCAAATACTGTGAGGAACTACTATAAATTTGAAAGGATGTAAAAATGTAAAAAAACCGACTTCGTTGACTTACTGTGTGAGGTTAAGAAAAACTGAGAAGCCCAGCTGGGCACTTTCCTACATTATTTGCGAGAAGCAAGCCAGGTACTTCTTTGCGTGCTCCGTCAACATTAACACAACAGAGAAACCAGACATGCTCATTGCTCATATGGAGCATGTCTATTATGTTATGAAATAAACCAGAAGTTGTTTCTCACAAGTGTAGGAGGTTTTGAACTCTGCAAACAAAATTAATGAATCCATGCATTAACATTAATTAATGGTAAATTGCCTATTTTACAAACGGTAGGCTACACGGATATTCATAAAAGTGAATTGCAGGCCGACACCGTAGAGCCTAGGCTACCTTGTGTGGATAGGAGGGCGGCATTTTTTTGTTGTCGTTCAGACTAGGGCGGCATATCGGCCAGGACCAGGCCTGACCACCGTTGATTAGTCTATAAATTAAGAAAATATCCCGCATCAAACTATACCATGCCAAGTTGGAGGATTAGTGCATTCTTTGTCCATTTGACACAACATTAGGCACATGTTGTAGGGACCAGATGTTGGAGCAGCCTTGAGGGCAGTCAGTAGCAGGACCAAGTGCAAAATAGTGTCCAGTTTTGTAACAGTGAAAGGTAATTCCCGGTGAATGACGAAACGCAATGAAAACGTACATAACCTACAAAAAGATATTTACAAAATGAACAGACTCAAAATACAGTTTTGAATATGATTCAAAAACCTAAGCCTCAAATCAGGCCTACCCTGCCAAACCAACTATAGCAGGTTGGGGTATACCAGACTATGGACAGCCTCCCCACACAGCTCACATAGCAGAGCTACAACATAACTGAAGCTCACAGATGAAATGAGTACCTTTATACCTATGGGCACTCCCTATGAACCTTACATTATTTAATATGCCATATTTGGGTTAAATGGTAACAGACATCTTCATTGTACCTACATCAACATATTCTGTCTAAATAACATGCGAGAATACTTTCCATTAATGAATAGACAATTCATAACAATAGTTCTGCAGGCCAACAGGAGGCAAAACATATTACTTATGGAGCTGCGCTTCCATTATGCAGAGAAAACCGACAAGACATGGAGTTCCGAGACACGCATAACTTCAAAACACGGGACACATTACAATATGGAAATAAACAAACTTCTTTCTCGCCAGTGTAGCAAGTGTTCATGGGCACCTGAACGTCGCATCCACTGGGAGGATTGCAAAATGGTTAATTACGGCATTTAAATATGAAACTGAAACGAGTCACGATGCAACTTGACCAAACATTTCCTCGACACATAATTAGCCTTGCGCACGGTAAATACCATGACATTGGCAAAAGCGGAAGCAACAGTATATACATTTAGAAGAAATGAATTACTAGATATACGTGGAAACATGAACGCCCTAAACAATTTATAAGGGGAAATAAATGACGCTCGTTTGTGACGAGAGCTACTACGTCAGTTTCGTCACAACACCTGGCCTCAGAGCCAGAACAACCTTGTTGACTGCTGTCAAATAATGAATGAGTCAGATACCGTGTTTTTAAAAGATTGATTTATATAAATTACTAGCAAGCAATGAAAACATGAATTGTATAAAAGAAAGTCCACACATCAAACATGATTTTTACTAATGCCATAGCCTACAGCGCTCTACGCTCCCGCACCTCTAGCAATTAGCTGCTCCAGCACATAAGGACATTTAGACAGAGGAGATGTATACTGAACACAAACATACATTTTACTGAATTACAGTACATATAAAGAAATCAGTCAATTGAAATAAATTAATTAGGCACTAATCTATGGATTTCACATGACTGGGAATACAGAGCTCTGTTGGTCACAGACACCTTAAAAAAAGGTAGGGGCGTGGATCAGAAAACCGTTCAGTATCTGGTGTGACCACCATTTGCCTCATGCAGCGCGACACATCTCCTTTCGCATAGAGTTGATCAGGCTTCAATGGCTATTGCCATTGAAGTTGCTGGATATTGGCGGGAATTGGAACACGATGTCATACACGTCGATCCAGAGCAATGCAATGGGTGACATGTCTGGTGAGTATGCAGGCCATAGAAGAACTGGGGACATTTTCAGCTTTCAGGAATTGTGTACAAATCCTTTCGACATGGGGCCGTGCATTATCATGCTGAAACATGAGGTGATTGCGGCAGATAAATGGCACGACAATGTGCTGTTTAATCAGCTTCTTGATATGCCACACCTGTCAGGTAGATGGATGATCTTGGCAAAGGAGAAATGCTCACTAACAGGGATGTAACCAAATTTGTGGGCAGAATGAGAGAAATAAGCTTTTTGTGCATATGAAAAATGTAACAGGTGCCCCTTGTGCTGGGGAAAATAAAAGGCTACTCTAAAATGTGCAGTTTTGTCACACAACACAATGCCACACGTGTCAAGCATTGAGGGAGGATGCAATTGGCAGGCTGACTGCAGTAATGTCCACCAGAGCTGTTGACATAGAATTGAATGTTTATTTCTCTACCATAAGCTACCTTCAACATCGTTTTAGAGAATTTGGCCGCACGTCCAACTGGCCTCACAACCGCAGACCACGTGTTACCACGCCAGCCCAGGACCTCCACATCCGGCTTCTTCACCTGCGGGATCATCTGAGACCAGCCACCCAGACAGCTGATGAAACTGATGAGTGTATGTCTTTAATAAAGTCCCTTTGTGGGGAAAAACTCATTCTGATTGGCTGGGCCTGGCACCCTAGTGGGTGGGCATATGCCCTTCCAGGCCCACCCATGGCTGTGCCGCTGCCCAGTCATGTGAAATCCATAGATTAGGGCCTAATTAACTTATTTCGATTGACAATCAGACAACCCTTATATGTACTGTAACTCAGTAAAAATGTTGAAATTGTTGCGTTTATATTGTTGTTCAGTATAGATTTTCCAAAGCTGTTATAAGCAAGTCCAACTCCACGCAGCAAAGACACTTGTCTTCGGTGGGCATCGCTTGGCATTGCCCACGGGTATACCACCAGTTTCCAGAGGTACTGAGTCACATCTCAGCTGCTGGTTGAATATCTGCCTGAGCCCCTGCCTGCTCCATCTCGCCCTCTCCTTTCTCTGTCATCCTCCATCTGTTGAAGATCGTCTGTGTATGCCAGTTTAAATAAATAAATAAGGCTCGCCTGCAAATTCAAACATTTCCTCCTCGTATTTTCTAGTCAGACATGTTGGTTGCATAGTAAAAAACAACAAATAATTAGCTTGCTTGGTAGATTAGCGACCGGTAGCTAGCTAGCAGCTCTGCGTTTACAGTGGACACGTTGTTGTGGACTGGCTAGTGTGTTTATGAAACACACACACACACACACACACACACACACACACACACACACACACACACACCCCCCCCCAACTTGTACGAGCGTAGTAGTCACTGAGGTATAGGCAGAAGCGAGAGGAACAAGGAAGTAAACGCATGCACGCTAGAAATTATAGCTAATAATTATCGTTCAAAAATATTTAATAAACTTGTGGATAAAGTTCGGTATGACAAAATGTCATGTGTACAACATCTAAAGACTTGCATCAGGATACTGAGAGCTTTGCCATTTGTAAAAGGACATATTTGGAGCATCAGTTAATGTTTTCTGGATGCCTTGTAACTCCAGAATAAGGTGGGATAAGTTTCTCAAAATCAAGTGAAATTGCAAATAAAACTGTCTGGAACCTAAAAATACAGATGAGGGTCCTAAATAGTGAAGTTCCCCTTTAAGATGAATGCACTAACTTTAAGTCACTCTGGATAAGAGTGTCTGCTAAGTGACTGAAACTTAATCGGGCAGCCAGACGACCTTGGGGTATGTATGACCTTTGACAACCTCAGGTCAAAGGTCATACATCAAGGTCTTAATGACCCATTGGTGCCGGGCTCTGTCTCCAGAGGAACAGAGTTACAGTATGAAAAGAATGCAGAAAATAATGCAAATAATGCTTAACAGACTAATCATCAGCTAACACATGGCACATTACAGACGTAACTGAGTCTCATTCACACTGACATGGCCCACAGTTTGCTTTGGTTAGGACAGAGTTACCGCAAGAAATGTGAGAAATAACTTTGTAGGTCGGGGATAGTACATTAAATTCCTTCAGCATGACTTCATCTGGGGTTATCTTGAGATGTGTAGGCTGGATGAAGTGTTTGGTCAGCAGGCCCACGGCCCAGTATTACGTCTGATAACTATCTGACAGGTTATCTTGGTCCTAGAAGCTGTGAATGAGCAGCCCTGGCAATCTCCCTTTCCCCTTCTCCCTGAGCACTCAACTGACAGTCACACTCAGTGCCACAAAATACAGCCCTCTTTTTAGAGTCTGTTGAGACAACTGTCGTCGTGATACCCACAGCAGCTGACAGGGAAAGGGAAGCCATCTGTTCATCTCGTCCTCCTCCATACACTTCGGAAGCAGACAAGCTCATTTTGGAAATCCCCATCTCCTGTGATTAGCTAACTTAAAATGTCCATAGTTTGTTTGCTGTTGCACAGGCCAAAGCCATAACGGCCACACAGTAAACGGGCATTATGCTCCCCCTCACACACACTTAATTAGGAGAACCGGAAAACAGTCCTAGATGAATAGCTATGATTATGCTGCAATTTATGACATATGGAATCCCTGTTATGACTCGGTTTAAAGACCACTGTCTCTAATCCATCTCCACCCATCCCTGGAATCCATACATGTCATGTCTTGTCAGAAGGTAACAGTGGCTGTTTCTGCAATGGGAACTCAACATGACAACAGTTTGAGAAATATAGCCTGCAAGAGTAGTTATCAGTCACCCCCCAGTCTCAGTAGGGACTAAGTCTAGGCCTATATACTGTACCACGCCTAGGGAACCACGGTTAATAAGGAGTCTTGAGTACTCTTGCAAAGGCTCAGTGCACAGGGGTATAACATTGCCTTGGTCTGTGCTGATGCCTGCCCCATTTGTTCAGCTCCCCAAAATCCTCAATCAATTGCATCATCCCAGCATATTATCATACATCAAACAGCAACCCACTGGCAACTCCTTTGTTTACAAACGTATAATGTTTGACAGACATTTATTGTTTCTGATTCACAAGGCACCGTTCAAGTAAGCGTGTGTCATAAAGTTACCTGTTGATATGACGAGTCCTCGGGGCGAAAATCGCTGCTTGTCTGTTCTAACTGAAGGTTGAAATGAGGGAGTCGGTGGAGCAGGTTGACCCACCACGGCGGTGAGTAGTTGACAACCGCTGCCATGGTATGAGGGCTGTGGACGCTTTAGGGAAACGGTGACCTGTGTGGTCAGTCAAAAATGAAATAATGGCCTGAGCCCGCGTCATAAAGTTCTTGTTAGCAAGCGGTCCAGCGAAACTAGAGAGATCCCTATGTCCGGATGCAGCACGTCGGAGCTAATGCACTGTAGTCCAACGTTAAACTGTACCTGAGATGTCGGTTGTCACTTCTGTCCTACGGTACTAACAAACGGGCAGCTAACTATATCCACTGTCCTATAACACTCCCATGTTCACTTCTGTCATGTGTAATACTAAACTGTGAAGAAAGAAGCTGAAGGAGGACTAATGGGCTACCCAGTCAACTAACGTTAACTTCACGAACACCCCCACGCAGATGACAGTCCATCCACCTTGTTGTAGTTGCCTGTCTGGCTGGTTAACTACTGTACAGATGACGTAACCTTATTTGGCTAACTGGATAGCTTCCCAACTCGACATGCAAGTAACCTCAGCTAGCTAACCGGCTAACTATTGTTGTTGAGCATTTCTACAGAACGCATCCATTCCATGAAAATACTTTCGTAAGAAAAAAATGCGTAGCTAAAACATTTGATTGATTCTCAATAATTCCTTCTGGATTACAATTTGACTGTCCTTTCCTCGTTATCAGTCATAGCCAGTTGATTGTTACTCGTGTTCCAATTTATCAAGTTAGCAGCTTGCTAACTAGCTTAGCGGATATATCCGTGCTCCGTCCGTGGTTGCTCTTTTCTTCAATTTTCCTTAATGCTTTGATGACTACCAAGTCTTTAACTGTATTGCTAAGTTGTTTAAAGTCAACTATTCCTGTTCATTCACTAAAGATGAACAACAATCCGGTGAACTGTTCAGGGGACTACGACGCTGCAACCTCCACACCATCCGAGGCAGATTATAGTCCCGCTCGCACCCACAACAACCCCACTCCTCACGCAGCGCCGCTGTCTCCTGCAAATGATTTGTGTGTAGTGGCCTCTGGTGGCGAGATGGTGGAGCTGCACACACCCAGGCATATTTTCAGTAAGAGCGAGTTGTCCAGTCGACCTGCTGAGTGAAGGGATAAATGAACAAACTATTGGGCTCTATCCAGGAAATCATTATGACACACACACTGTCCAATAACAATATTTTTTAAATGATCAATTTAGAGTCCTGCTAGTTACTTGACTGTTTTTTTTCTCTCTTTCGGGATCTATTGGAGGAGAGAAATCCACAAATCACCCTTCAAACTTTTAGACCGTCTGAACCCAACGACGAACAAGTAAAAATTGCTTACAATGTAATCATATACACATTTGTATATCAATATCCAATAAATAGATTTGGTGCACTGGTCCTCAAATAGATGTTCTTTGATTTATTTGGCTAGAGTTTTTTTCAAATCAAGTTATGGTTAGGCAGAGGTGGAAAAGTACTGGATTGTCATACTTGGGTAAAAGTAAAGCTACCTTAATATAAAATGACTCAAGTAAAAGTGAAAGTAACCCAGTAAAATACTACTTGAGTAAAAGTACAAAGTAAAAGTAAATGCTATAGGTCAAATTCCTTATATTTAGCAAACCAGATGACACAATTTCCTTTTTTATTACTTTTTTTAGACAGCCAGTGGGAAAGTGGGAAAGTAATTATATTCGAGGACAGAGGCATATTTGAGATTTTTCAAGCCTTTGTGGGGGAGGATCCACTTGTTCACCTATGCTCCTATGTTCTGGATTCCCAATATCCAGTTTGCAGTAATCCAGGTCTTGTCTAGTGCCTACAATAATGTTTGGACATATACAGTACTGCTGCATAAAGTCTGAAATCTGGCAAAAATCCAAAGTTCACTACAACTTTAAGAAATAGTTAATTCTTCGGGTTTTTTTCTTCAGGAAATCACATGGAGGTGCTGTCGTGCTCACATGACAATCTAAACTATGGCAGGCGAGCTCAATGAAGGTAATTTGCTAAATATATGTTATGTTCCACATCTTTATGTTACATTTCAGAATGTGTTTTCGACTTTTTGTAAACGTTCTACGTGGCGACAGGCGAAATAATGTTTTTTTGGGGGGTTATGTTTGTGATTGAATTCAGAGAACTCGGTGTGAAGTGTCAGAGCCTAATAGTGTCGCCTACGATTCGTGATGTAACTACAAAACCTGTCAACTTTAAGATAAACAGTAATATAGTAGGTTTACTGCGAATTGTAAAATACAGGCTACTCATCTGAGCTTTAGATTACACGTTTAGCACGGGTGTTTAGTTTATTAGGATCCCTATTAGCTACTGCACATGCAGCAGCTACTCTTCCTGGGGTTCACATAAAACTTACAAATACATAAAAGTACAGAACAGTAATAGTAATAGATCCCGTGTGGCTCAGTTGGTAGAGCATGGTGTTTGCAACGCCAGGGTTGTGGGTTCGTTTCCCACGGGGGACCAGTACGGAGAAAAAAAATGTATGCATTCACTACTGTAAGTCGCTCTGGATAAGAGCGTCTGCTAAATGACTAAAATGTAAATGTAGACAAGAACAATTATGGGTGATTTGACAGATAACTGTAGGTTTTTATACGGTAGGGTAGGCTGCTGTACTGTTGCATTGGTCTGCTCATTGTCATGTTCTCACCTGTTATGGATGTTACCTGTCCCATAGAATTACAATCTAGATTATATTTCTATGACCTGTCCAAATCACGTATTCAACGTTCCATAGCATATGACTAGCCTCGTTGTCTTCTGTTTAGCTATTATTCCACTACTTGCCTCTCCTGTCATTTGCCTAAGAGACTTTAGGCACTCTTCATATGAACATTCTATCATTAAGATTTGTTCCTGATTCGATAACCCTCACAGCTATCATCCAATCACAATATTTATGCAAATTATACTGATAGAAAAACATGAATTGAATTCATACATTTGATTACAAACATTCTAACATTGGGTATTCTGATGTATTGCATTTTTTTTTACCAGCCTCTTGGCAAATGACAGGAGTAGAAAGTTAGTTGGTACCCAGACTACCATAGGAAAATTGTCGCTAGTTTATTTTTTAATTTCTTTCATTATGAAAATGACATATGATTAAGTTTACTTTGTAAACATGTTTGCCAATACAAAAATACATTATTTTAAGCACTGTTTCACCCATAACTGCCAGGATAATGGAAATGAGGGATACAAAGTATATTGAAAGCAGGTGGTTCCTGAGTTAATTAGGCAATTAACATCCTATCATGTTTAGGGTAATGTATGAAAATGCTGGGCAGGCCATTATTTTTCTGCCGTGGCTATGCTATGGATTACAATGCCCCCATCCCACAGAGCACGAGTGGCCACTGAATGGTTTGATGAGCATGAAACGATGGCATATGAAAACGTTGAAAACCATATGTCATGGTTGAACAATGGAACACTTATGGGAGATTCTGGAGTGGTGCCTGAGACAGTGTTTTCCACCACCATCAACAAAATATCAAATGGAATTTCTTGCAAACGAATGGTGTCGCATCCCTCCAATAGAGTTCCAGACGCTTGTAGAATCTAAGCCAAGGTGCAGTAAAGCTGCTCTGGATCGTGGTGCCCCAGCACCCTATTAAGAGACTTTATGTTGGCATTTCCTTTATTTTGTCAGTTAGCTGTATGCACAGTGTTCACACCCCTTGACATTTTCCACAATTTGTTGTGTTACAAGGTGGGATTAAAATGCATTTGTCATTTTTTTGTGAACGATCTACACAAAATAGTCTGTCAAAGTGGAAGAAAAATTCTAACATTTGGTAAAGCATTTATAAAAAAATAAAACACTAATATATCTTGATTACAAGTATTCAACCCCCTGACACAATACATGTTAGAATAACTTTTGGCAGCGATTACAGCTGTGAGTCTTTCTGGGTAAGTCTCTAAGAGCTTTGCACACCTGGATTGTACAATATTTTCACATTATTCTTGAAAACATTCTTCAAGCTCTGTAAAGTTGGTTGTTGATCATTGCTTAGACAGCCGTTTTCTTGGCATAGGTTTTCAAGCCAATTTAAGTCAAAACTATAACTAAGCCACTCCGGAACATTCACCAGCTATGTTTCCATTAACTTGTCCAGTGATTTATTTTTTTGGTCGACAGTTAGAAAATATATGTGACAATAACCTGCTAGAGTGCGTTTCCATTGAACTATCTCGTTTCAATAAAAACACCTGGATGTAATGACATCACACATACAAAAAAGACGACAGTGTCGAATAAAAATGTAGTGGATGAACTTTCCATTACAGATTTAGGCAAATTTCGCATTTAATAAATTGGCGGCAACCTGTATGCTCTCCCACCTATCTGTTGCATGTCTCAGGTAGCCCACAAAAGCCAACATGTATAGAATGCAATAATTTGCTCATATTTGCCATAATCTAATAAATCTCATCTGCCAGCGTATCGCTGCAGTCCATGCCATGGTAAAACTTGCACACCTGTAGATCTGAAAGAATTGGATGGTGAAACTTGCCAGCCAACCAGAAAAGCAAGGCGAGACAATTCATGCATTCTTGAAAGTCAGGACAATCCTTGTTCTGCAAAGAAACATAATATTTTTTGGGGTGGAAAAATGTATTTTGCAAGCAATAGGCAGTTAGAATTAAACCTGGAGTGGAGATTTGTAATTACGCAGTGACATCACACCTTCAAAATGATTAGGAAATCATAATTTATTCTAAAAACACAGTTTCAATCATCATTTGTCAAAATAAAGAAAGTTAGACAAAATAAAAATCCACCCCTGTCGAACAATTTTTTGGGGGCGATCTTGAGAAAGTTTCTCCTATATCTGCCGTTTCCATGACACATGTCGCAAGGATTCTTTTTGTTGCAACATTGCTTTTGTCGAATAAACCTGGGTCAATGGAAACTGGCCTACTGTCTTCTTGGTAAGCAACTCCAGTGTATATTTGGCCTTGTGTTTTAGGTTATTGTCCTGCTGAAAGGTGAATTTGTCTCCATATGTCTGTTGGAAAGCAGACTGAACCAGGTTTTCCTCTAGGATTTTGCCTATGCTTACTGTAGCTATATTGTGTTTCCTATTATCCTAAGAAACTCCCTAGTCCTTGCTGATAACAAGCATACCCATAACATGATGCAGCCACCATCATGCTTGATGATATGAAGAGTTGTACTCAGTGATCTGTTGTGTTGGATTTGTCCCAAACATTGTTTTGTATTCAGGACATAAAGTTTGTTTCTTTGACACATTTTTTGCAGTTCTACTTTAGTGCGTTATTGCAAACAGGATCCATGTTTTTCTTTCTTTTAACTCTCATTTAGGTTAGTATTGTGGAGTAACAACATTGTTGTTGATCCATCCTCAGTTTTGTCCTATCACAGCCATTAAACTCTTTAACTGTTTAAAAATCACCATTGGCCTCATGGTGAAATCCCTGAGCTGTTTCCTTCCTCCCTGGCAACTGAGTAAGGAAGGATGCCTGTATCTTTGTAGTGACTGGGTGTATTGACACACCATCCAAAGTGTAATTAATAACTTCACCATGCTCAAAGGGATATTCGATGTCTGCTTTTTTACCCATCTACCAATAGGTGCCCTTCTTTGAGAAACATTGGAAAACCTCCCTGGTCTTTGTGGTGGAATCTGAGTTTGAAATTAAGTGCTCGACTGAGGGACCTTACAGAGTGTGTGGGGTACAGAGATGAGGTAGTCATTCAAAACTCATGTTAAACACTATTATTGCACACAGAGTGAGTCCATGCAACTTATTATGTGACTTGTTAAGCAAATCTTTACTACTGAACCTATTTAGGCTTGCAATAACAGGGGTTGAATACTTATTCACTCAAGACATTTCAGCTTTTCATTTTTAATTAGTAAACATTTCTAAAAACATAATTCCAATTTGACGTGCGTGTGTGTGTGTGTGTGTGTGTGTGTGTGTGTGGACAAGTGACACAAAATCTCAATTTAATACATGTTAAATTAAGGCTGTAACATCAAAATGCACTGTAGATCCAAGTTGGCTAGACTTTAAATATAAAGATTAGCTGGCTACTCACTAGCAGGTGGGCTTGTGCTTGAGATTGTTTATGAGATCTGTGATCTCTAAGATGCACTATGCAGAAATCGCTCAGCCATTTCCTGGTTACTAAAATGTGAATAGTTTGCCTAATTTCATTTTGTGACAAAACAAGCAAATATAGTGTAGAGCATCATTGTACCATCTAAACCACTGTGAAATATATTTTCCATAAGAAAAATATTGTATTTTCAGCTGTTTGAAGCTGATGTACAAAACCGAAAGTAAAAAAACGCAAAAATGAAACTTAAGTACAGGAAGCATAGAAATGGCACATATCAAACCGACCTACCGCTTCTTAGACTTGCTTTCAATGAGAATGACAGATTTATAACACACATTTCTATGTGAATATGCTGGGTCGCCCAAAACATTACATTTTACACCTTTTAATGTTCTATAATGCCTGTTACCAGAAGTTGGTCATTATTAGTGGATGTGCATGCTTCTGGTAAAATATTATATTACAACAAAAAGGCCATTTTCGTAGACTGATTTGAAACCCAGGTCAGTGATTTTTGCAAAAATGCAGGTTAATCTATTTTGATAAAATAATTATATTATTAGTGGGTCTTATGCTGAAGGCTTATTTTTAGCCTAGGTATAATTTTACAAGCCCTGAATTCAGCCCTACCTGTACATTAGAGACTGCTCCCCTGTGTACATAGTCATTGAACACTGGCCACTTTAATTATATTTACATACTGTTTTACCCACTTCATATACGATATTCTAGTCAAGGCTCATTCTATATAACTACTGCTGTACACACCTTTTCTATTCATATACTGTCCATATTTTCACAACCATTATATGCATATACACTGAGTATACCAAACATTAGGAACACCTTCCTAATATTGAGTTGAACCCCCCCTCCAATTTTGCCCTCAGAACAGCTTCAATTTGTCGGGGAATGGACGCTAAAAGGTGTCAAGGGATGCTGGCCCGTCTTGACTCCAATGCTTCACACAGTTGTGTCAAGTTGACTGGATGTCCTTTGGGTGGTGGACCATTCTTGATACACACGGAAACGATTGAGCGTGAAAAACACAGCAGCGTTGCAGTTCTTGACAAACCGGTGTGCCTGACACCTACTACCATACCCCGTTCAAAGGCACTCAATTCTTTTGTCTTGCCCATTCACCCTCTGAATGGCACACATACACAATCCATGTCTCAAGGCTTAGAAATCCTTCTTTAACTTGTCTCCTCCCCTTCATCTACACTGATTTTAAGTGGATTTAACAAGTGACATCAATAAGGGATTATAGCTTTCACATGGATTCACCTGGTCAGTCTGTCATGGATAGAGCAGGTGTTCTTAATGTTTTGTACACTGTGTAAAATATCTATATGTATCCGGACTCTGACATTGCTCATTCTGTTATTTCTTTTGGAGTTTGTGTGTTTCTCTATTGTTAGGTATTACTGCACTGTTGGAGATAGAAACCTGCGATAACATTTGCAAAATATGTGTACGCGACCAATACATTTGTTTTGTTTAGGTTAAGTGAAAAAGATTTTGCCATGATGTTTAACCACAAATCATGCAATTTAATAGAAATGTCTTCATCCACATAAATCCCTGCCTAATGGTTTGTGCACCTCCTCTCTCAGGATCAGTGCCTCCATACTACAGGGAGGTGTATGAGGCCATCCGGAGTAAGATAGATGAACGAGTGCAGGTGGAGGTCTTCCAGAGGTTGCTCAGCAGAACAGATCTTCCCAGTGCCGTGCAGGGTCAGGTGAACACAACTTTTTCTTTACTTGTTGTCACATCTATGATCTAGAATGCCCGCCAAATGTGGAAAGGAAGTTCTGGCTGTTTGTGGGTTTTTTTTTTTTAGGCTCATGTTTTTGTTGTTATGAAGCAGAAGCACAGACTGGTTTGTTATGTATTAGACCTATGGCTTTTCTATCCTCTTCCCTTCTTGGAACTCCAAGAAAAGTGAACAAGAAATTCTGCAGAATAGGAAGTAGACACTTTAACAGAAAAGACTTGAAAAACATCTAGCGCTCTTTGATACAAACTATTCAACTGTATTCAAAGACCCTCTCAAGCCTATATTTGTTTTACCACTAAGTACTAAGGGGGTAATTACAATACTAGTTCCAACACCAGTTATTAGAAAGGGAGGTTTCTGCTAAGTATCTCCTTGCTGCCATTTAATTAGTGGTATTTGCTTCAGTAAAGCTTACTGAAAGGTGATGGTATTTGAGGGGATGGCATTTTAAAAGTTGTGTTATTCAAGAGCACATGGGACATGAAAAATACAACGTGTTACACAGTATCCATGGAAACGCTTCATAGATGTATTTCAGCTGAGACCTCATGGTTCAGTTTGATGTTTCTTACTGTTTTATATCATTGCTAAAGTGTTTTCTGCATTTTCTTGTCAACCACTGCTGAATTTCGACCTTGGATTGAGCAATGACCTGTTAAGAGAGTCCTGTAATGTCCTTGTCTTTTTCAGATTGCTGAGCATGTTGACTACACTGATGGATTCTTAAGCAAGTTGTCCCTATATAAAGCACTGGCGTTGATCGCGCTTGCTCAGCAAGGAAAGCAACCAAGCCCAAAACTCTTAGAGAACTGCATACAAGGTAAGCCTTTTAACTAGTTGTTTTCAAGTGAGGACACAGCAGTAAATGTGTAGCTTAATCAGTGGCTTGACTGTTAAGTATCTAAGGTCAAAAACCTTTGTGACCCCTATGAACAGCTTGTGTGAGAAAGTTCACTTCGCTATATATTGTGTGAAGTTGAATATGCACGTGACAAGCTAAAGTACACATTGCATTTGCACACAAAACCAGCAAGTGTGCTGTGCTAAAAAGCTGGTCCTGGTTTTATCGTAGTGTGTTGTATTTGTTGGCCTGTTTCCTCTAACCTCTGGGCATTGCGTCCGAGAATACACCAGCTCCATTCCCATGTCTCTGTGAAAGACACACAACCTTTCCCTGCCCTTTTTTTCCTCTGGAACAGCTCTGTGAACAATCATAATGAAAGTCACAGGAAGAACTCTTCCCTCTCTCTTAAGTACACTTGTATTTCTTGATTATATGAATCCGTTTACTTTCACATTCTGTGGCTAGGTTTTTGTGAAGAAAAGCATGAGTGTTAGTGTACAGTACCATTAAGTTGGAGAGGAGTCGTCGTCTTTGGTTTTTCAGAGGTAGCCATTACTCCGAACACAGCCCTGAGTTAGAGCTCTGTTCCAAAGCTCATATGATTATTTAGGGCCCTCTGTGTTATTTCAAGTGCTGCCAATATGGCAGCTGACTGCTTTCTGTGAAACTGATGTCACGTTTTCTCTGCTGAGCTATGGTAGAGCTTGTTTCCTAGTTGTTGTAGGAGGACGATTAACTCTGCTCATATCTCTGTGGAATGTCAAGGAGGGTGAAGTTCAGGATCACATGAATCACACCATCATAATTGTTTCAAAGACTTAAGAGACATTTGAGTTTAGGGAGAGTCATGTGGGCTTTCTAATGGTGTCAAGTCTAGTTTCCTCAATATTACAAAAGGTGTACCGCAGGGGTTGGTATTGGGACCTGTGCTCTTTACTATTTATATACAGTGCCGTGAAAAAGTATTTGCCCTCTTACACTCAGTAACTGGTTGTGCCACCTTTAGCTGCAATGACTCCAACCCAATTGTTTATCAGTCTCACGTCACTGTGGAGGAATTCTGGACCACTCTTTCATGCAGAACTGTTGTAACTCCGTGACATTTGTGGGTTTTCAAGCATGAACTGCTTGTTTCAAGTCCTGCCACAACATCTCAATTGGGATGAGGTCTGGACTTTGACTAGGCCATTCCAAAACTTCAAATGTATTGCTTTTTAGCCATTTTCATGTAGACTTGATTGTGTGTTTTGGATCATTGTCTTGATGCATTAGCCAGCTGCGCTTCTGCTTCAGCTCACAGACGGATGGCCTAACATTCTCCTGTAGAATTATCTGATACAGAGCAGAATTCATGGTTCCTTCTATTAAGACAAGTCATCCAGGTCCTGAGGCAAACCATCACACTACCACCACCATGCTTGACCGTTGGTATGAGGTTATTACTGTGGAATGCAGTGTTTGGTTTTCGTCAGGCATAATGGGACCCATGTCGTCCAAAAAGTTATACTTTTGAATCAATCATAGAACATTCTTCCAAGAGTCTGCATTCCACAGTAAGAACCTCATGACAACGGTCAAGCATGGTGGTGGTAGTGTGATGGTTTGGGGATGCTTTGCTGCCTCAGGCGATGTGAGATACTGATCAACAACTACAGGAAGCATTTGGTTGCAGTCATTGCAGCTAAAGGTGGCACAACCAGTTATTGAGTGTAAGGGTGAATTACTTTTTCACACAGGGGAATTGGGTGTCGCACAACTGTGTGAATTAAATAAATAAAATAAGTACAACTTTTTTTGCTATATGTAAACTCATGTTCCCTTTATCTAATATTAGGTTTTGGTTGAAGATCTGATAACATTCAGTATCAAAAATATGCAAAAAATAGAGAGAATCTGAAAGGGGGCAAATACTTTTACCAGACTGCAGCAAGCCACTACTCTTAAACCGTTGGATGCCGTCTACCGTAGCGCGCTTCACTGACAGTTTTAATACTCATCACTGCATCATGTATCAGAAGGTTGGCTGGACCTCACTACAATCCTGTAGATCACTGTATTACTCCTTTCTTGTTTACAAAGCTCTGCTCCACAAGATTCCAACATACCTCACTTCCCTGTTGAAATATTTCAATATGAGATACCAATCCCGTTAGGAGGTTTTCATAACTCTTGAGGTACCGGTTGTCTCCACAAAGTTTGGTAAATTTGCCTTTAGTTTTAACACCTCAGTTATGGAATACCTTACCAACAATTTCCACCTGGATTCCCTGGTGCCGATAGGGCAGTTTAAAACTCTGTTGGTAAATGAGTTCACGGAAGTGTGCAATTGTTTCAATTGACTATTCTAACTTGTTGTAATGTATTTATAGCTGAATTGTAGTTTATTTTTATATTTATTGTATTGATGCCGTTTTTGTCCTCAGGGCACCATTGCAAATGAGACACTGGTCTCAATTGGGCTCCCTTGATTAAATAAAAGTAGCTGAAAAAATGTGAATGGGAGGATTCAAGTGTCTGAAGGATCAGAGGGCCACTAAGGGAGGTGGAATGTCAAATGTACGCTGGAACATCCTTGCTTTTCCCACACAACATGGATGTGTGTAGGAAAATGTTTTATATTCAAAACTGCACTACAGGAAATCATAAATGATGTCTATTAGTTCAATAGAGCTGGATGTGTACACTTTGTCTGTGAGCATAGATGTGCTGATTGCCTTCTAGATAAACGAGTAGATGAGAGCATTGGTTACTGATGTTTGACTTGGTGTTTGTTTGACAGAGTTCCCTAAGCCCCAACTTGGTGAGTTCAAGGATCTCCAGACTCTGAGGATGCAGCCAACTCAGGAGAGCCCCCTCACGGTGTCCCAGACTCTGGGCAAGCTGCTTGCCAGGGATACAGTCCAGGTGGAGCTAATTCCTGAAAAGAAGGGTCTGTTCCTCAAACACGTGGAGTACCAGATCACCAGCCAGGTGAAAGCTGCATTTAATTACATATGAGTGTAACATAAATGGGCTTTGTTAGAAGAACAGTCAAGGAAATTATTAATAGAAAAGGTCAAGCATATATTTTACGATGTATTTACCTTTTTTTACTTCAAATAGGTCACATTTGTGCATTACAAGCAACATTTATTAATAGGAATTTTGATCATAACTCCAAAAATTCTGTAATTCCCTCTGCCTCTATTCCGGGCTTCTCAATTATTTCAGCATTTTTGGCTTGGTGAAACGAATGGCTTTAATGCTTGTTGGTAAGGGTCCATCTAAAAATGAATGTATACATTGCATCTTTTACACTGGATGCCTAAGCTGAACAGAGCTGGTCTTGTTTCTGTGCAGTGAGCATTCACAATCAGTATGAACTAAAGCCAACGCATGACAAACGCATCCATTGTCAATCTATTTGTTGAATTCACAACCCAAAGCATTATGTTATTTTGCACATCTCGGTTATTCACAGATTTAATATTTGTTTTAACTTTTTCAGCATTTTAAGATATCTGTTTACCGGCGGTACAGTGATTTCGATGTCTTCCACGAGCTCTTGCTGCAGAGGTTTGCCTACAGAATGGTGCCTGCATTGCCGCCTAAGAGAATGCTGAAAGGAGGTATATACACTGAGTGCACAATTGTTATGCAAATTGTATTCCTCGGGATTAATTTTACTGTTGAACAAACACAATGCTCTCAGTCAATCCAAAATGTTATTGAACCTCAAACCTGAATGTTTAACAAAGGAAAAGTGAGTTTTGTCTTTTTCAGGGAAATATATAAGTGTGCACAATTATTAGGCAACTATTAGTGTGCAGAATTATTAGGCAACTAAATTACAAAAATAATTTCTCTCAACTCACTTGTTGATTCTCAATTTTTAGAGTAAGTGTAACAGATAAGTAGCACAAAATGACAATTATATAACATTTTTGGCCTTTCAAAAATATTCAGTGACCAATATAGCCACCCTTATAATCAAGAACTGCCATGAGCCTTCCATCCATGGAGTATGTCAGTTTCTTGATCTGTTCACGATCAACTTTCGCTGAAGCAGCAAACACAGCCTCCCAAATGCTGTTCAAAGAGGTGTATTGTCTTCCCTCACTGTAAATCTCACGTTTGAGAAGGGCCCACAAGTTCTCAATAGGATTTAAGTCAGGTGAGGAAGGGGGCCAGGTCGTTATTCATACATCTTTGAGGCCCTTGCTGGCTAGCCAATCAGTGGAGTACTTGGATGCATGTGATGGAGCATTGTCCTGCATAAAGATCATGGTCTTCTAGAATGCTGAGGACTTCTTCCTGTACCACTGTTTGACGAAAGAATCTTCTAGAAACTGGCAGTAGGTTTGGGAGTTGAGTTTCAGTCCATCTTCAACCCGAAAAGGTCCAACTACCTCATCCTCAATGATAGCAGCCCATACCAGTACCCCTCCTTCACCTTGCTGGCACCTGAATCAAAGTGGTGCCCTGTGTCCATTACTGATCCAGCCACGGGCCCATCCATTTGGTCCATCAAGAGTCACTTTCATTTCATCTGTCCATAAAACCTTTGAAAAATCTGTCTTCAGGTATTTCTTTGCCCAATCTTGACGCTTCAACTTGTGAATCTTATTCAGTGGTGGTCTTGTTTCAGTCTTCTTGACCTTGGCCATGTCTCTGAGCACTTGACACCTTGTACTTCTGAACACTCCAGGTAGGTTGCAGTTCTGGAATACGGTGGCACTGGAGGATAATGGGTTCCTGGTAGTTTGACGTTTAATTCTTCTCAAGTCTTTTGCAGTTAATTTGCGCCTTTTCTTCCCCATGCGTTTTTTTGCGCCCCAGTTGACTATTCGCTAACAAAACGTTTGATTGTCCGGTGGTCACACCTCAATAGTTTAGCTATTTAAAGAGTGTCGCATCCGTCTGAAAGGCATTTGACATTTTTGGCTTTTCAGTGTCAGTTAAATCTCTTTTTTGGCCCATTTTACCTGAGGTAATGAGGCTGCCTAATAATTATGCACACCTTGATATAAGGTGTTATTCACTTTCGCCACACCCTCACTCATTACACAAATACATATCACCTGAAAATGATTAAATCCAATAAGCGTTCAAGTTTATACGGTTTGAAGTTCGAAAATGTGAATAGAAATAATGATAAGATCAGAATACTCACTTGCCTAATAATTGTGCATGCAGTGTAGAGGATGTCAGTCAGATCGTTTGATTATTAGGAGAGTGAGTCTTTGATCTGTAAATAAGTGTTCCACTCTGCATCAGAGCTGGGGTCCCGCTGCTCCAAAGGAACTCCAATTCTATTAATCCAACTTCACCTGTGTTCCCACAGCAGACATGAACTCTGTCTTTATATTACCATTATTAGATACCAATGTTATTACTTTATTCAGGGTTGGGCGCCTAACTTAAAAAATGTAATCCGTTACGGATTACAGTTACATGATAAATAATATTTTGGATTACTCCAAATAAGTATCTGATTACATTTGGATTACTTTTGCATTACTTTCACTTCTAAAAATGTTGATTTAATATAGTATTTTTTCATTTAGTAACGTTATTATTTCCAAATGGGGTCAGCCTAAAGATCCTATAATTCATGTTATATTCTATGTGTAAGAGCATAGTCACAGGGCTCCATACTAACATTTTCACTTGTTGGCACCAGCCCATGATCTGGTTGCACCACAATTGCTGTGGGGTCACGCAATAGAAAATAATGGTAGCCTTATCATCTTATAAAGTAATTCAACTTTTTTTATTCAGAGGTGTACTAGACTACTAACACGGTATGATTCAAGAAATACATGGTTTATTCTAACATCATGTTCAAGTACAACTGCATGATTCCAGCTGTTTTGAATTGCAACCTAAACGGTGATTTGTCATGGATTTGGGGTTTGGCAACTAGGCAATTCTTTTTATTTTCTAATGAAAATAGGCTTACAGATTTTTAAATATTTTTTTGTTCAATAGATATTCATTTGTCTACATCTTTTTGGGCACAAATTTATATTTTGAGGCTAGTTTTATTTGGGGCTAATTCACCACATGAGGAAGTGGTTAGCTAGATCGCTAACTCAAAATATAGCCTATTACTGATAGTTAGCCGTGAAATGTATATCTAACAGTACATTTAATGTATATGCCTATGCACCTACCTTTAATGCCAGACATGAGTGCCCTTTGTTGAATATTAAATACAATTCAGACCAGAACGCTTAGACCCTTTTCTCTTAAACAGTAACCACATTGGTTGCATTCAGTAGTGTTTTTCCCATGATTAGGCCTACATTTTGAAATATTGTGCAATCAGAAAGCATTTCACGAAGGAAAGAGAGATTGAAACTGCACTGCTTCAAAGCAGCAAGCAGGAACTCTGTAGTCCAGATGATTTAAGAAGCCATCCACCCTTGATGGGCGATCAGCAGAATAATAGAATCTCTGAGAGCATGTGAGAAGTGCTGATGGTGCGCTAAATGACAGCAATGATGACAAAGTTTTATCAAGATGAAGTATAGATAGATGAAGTAATCCCGAAAGTAATTAGCTGTTTTTAAGAATGTAAGTAATCCAATTACACTTTTGAAAAAGTAATCCAGGTTGATTAGTTACTTCAAGAGCCAACCCTGACTGTATTACATAAAACGGTATGATCTCTTCTGTTTTACAGAAGCAGAACAACTGAATATGCTGGCTCTTTAACTGACCTCTGTCTGTCTACAGTCCTGACCTCCATGTCTGAGAGGGACTTTATAGAGGGAAGGCGGCGTGCTCTGGGCCGGTTCATCAACCTAGTGGCACGACACCCCTTCTTCTCCGAGGACGAACTGGTCAAGACCTTTCTCACCTTCAACGGCTCAGTACGTCTCTGCTACTGAAAAGATCACTTTGCTTCATCTCTGCTAGTTGTCTGTGCCAAGATCACATTGTTCTTTGGCTTGCCATGGATAATGACCGTACTGCTCACACAACTTTACTCTCTCTCTCTTACTCTCAGGACGTTCAAGTGAAAATGCGTGATGCTTGCAAGAAAATGGGAGATGAATTCATGACTAATACAATGGCAACTCTGGCAAAGGTTTGTATTGTTTCTATTATGAGTAATTACTTACAGATTTTTTTTCTTTCTTTTTCAAATTACTATTTGAAATCCTACTGAGATGCAGCAGTGTGAGTCTTGGTACATCTGTGCTGTAGGAATATCTCCCAGCTGATATCCAGGCCCAGTTTTCATCAAGCAGGGAACTGATCAGGAATATCCACAACAGCTTTCACAAGCTGCGGGACCGGGCAGAGAAGATGGCCGAGCGCTCCAAGGAAAACGCCACTGATTTGCTAATGTTTGGAAGGGAGCTCAGGTACAGAACTCAGCATTTACAGGGCTTAAAGCTCTCTTTCTCTATCGCCCCTCTCTACACAAGTGTTTTGGCCCAAGGAAACGTATTATGCTAGCTACCCCACCCATACAACAGTTCTGGGGAAGAAAATGTTGGCAATTGTAAAGGATTTGTTTTCTTTTCCTTTTCAGGGTTTTCACTTCAAATCGTTTTTGTCAGCCAAGACACCGTACTGGTCCAGCTTCTCTAGTTATGCTTTCTGTTGCAGTACACTGGGCTCCGATGGTTCACCCATTCCCTCTCTGGCCTCATCCCAAAGCACCTGGGGCATTCTCCGTCAGTCTCTGAAAGGCCTTTCCGTGGAGTTTGCTCTGCTAGCCGACAAAGGTGCTCAGCAGGTACAATCCAGCTCACTGTATACGTACCACCTGCTCTACTGTGCTATTGCCGAACTCTACCTGCGTGCAAAACATAATCATTTATTCATTGATATCTTAAGGGGAGGAGAGAAGAGGACGATGTTGTGGAAAAACTGAATCTATTCTTGGATTTGCTGCAATCATACAGAGTGAGTTGGAGAAATGTAAAAAAATGCAGTTACTGAAGAACTCTGTATCAAGTTAATGCAATGTTACTAGTGTTATTACAAATGCACTACACAGGTATAACAGCAACTTAATTTAGAGTGTTAACAATATATCTTTGACCCGTGTGGCTCAGTTTGTAGAGCATGGTGCTTGCAACGCCAGGGTTGTGGGTTCGATTCCCACGGGGGACCAGTACAAAAAAGTATGCACTCACTACTTACTGTAAGTCGTTCTGGACAAGTGTCTGTTAAATACTATGATGTAAAAATAGGGTAGTTATTTAGTTATTTCTTACCGTGTGTGTGTGTTGTTGTTGTTGTGTCCCATAGGATCTGTGTGAGCGGCATGAGAAGGGAGTATTGCACGAGCACCAGAGAGCGCTGCAGAAGTACGGTATGATGAAGAGGCAGATGATGAGTGCCACAGTGCAGCCCAAAGAGCAGGTGTCAGTGGAGCAACTGGAGTCTCGCATTGTGCAGGTTCTCTTTCTCATTCATTCTATCTCCTTCTCTTCCCCTTTCTCTCTCTCTCTCTCACTCTCTCACTCACTCAGTGTGCTTGAAAAACGCTCTTCCTTCCTCGTTTACTCAGGGTTGTCACACGTCAAATCAACACTGTTGACATTATTTAATCTTTATTATCCTGACATCACAGGCCAACCCTCCCTCCCTCGGAGAGACTGTGTCCTCTCTGACATTGAGAGGAAGGAGGGAACAGCATTTTCCTATATGCCATCATTGGGTAGTTGATTGATACCCTGGTATAAGGATTGATATCCTTGTATATCCTACCACATTTCTCACACTAAAACCATCTTAGGACGATATTGCATTTGACAGTTGGGCATTTCAGCCTTTAGAATGGATCTCATATGTCATGTTTTTCAACACTGACTCCTACAGACAAGGCCATGACAGCATAGTCTTATGATCAATGAGGTTGTTCCTCTTGATAACCATCATATGGTTGTGGTTTGTGAAGTAATGGTTTGTATCCTCCCCCAACAGCAGGAGAACGCCATTCAGACCATGGAACTGCGGAACTACTTCTCCCTGTTCTGCCTTCACCAGGAGACTCAGCTCATCTTCACATACCTGCCCATCACCTCTCACATCCTGGGAGCCTTCGTCAACTCACAGGTCCAAGGTCACCAAGAGGTGAGACTCACCTGGAAATATACAGTGTCAGGCATGGATTTGTAAGGATTTAGTTGATGTAGTAGAGCACACAGTTCATTAGGTTGATGTGTGTGTGTGTGTGTGTGTGTGTGTGTGTGTTGATTCTAATCTTTAATAGATACACAATTATAAGATGATCGTCTTGGAATTTTGGTCAGAGGATGCTTTCACTATAACAGACTACTTTGTTTGTTTGACAACTAGATGGGTGCAGTGTGGAATGATCTCCAGCAGAAGCTTGGGTGTCTCTTCGGTGTCGATGAAATGCAATCCCCTCCTCTTACAGCCAAGTAGACACCCATGTCCCCTTCTCTCTCAACAAGCGATGAATGTGCAGCTTTGCAAGCCAAGATAGAGTCAAAGTCTCAGAAGGGACTGATGGTGAACTGTTTTCATAAAACCTTGAAAAACACTACAAACTGTGCCTTAAGTATCAATCAGTGGTGAGTAAATGCAGTTTACTGACCTTTTTTAAAATTTTCTTTGTGGGATAGTTTATCCACATTTTGCGGAAAAATGCATTGAAGTATAAGGAGCGCTACTTTCTTCTCTGCTACCCGGCGATCAGTTTACCCACTTTGTTTTTTTACCACTACATCACTGATTTCAATGAATGGATGTGGTCTGCAGTTTGAGATATATATTATACTGTACGTGCATCCTCACTAGGGATGTCGGAGGTTGGTCAGTCAAAGGAGCTCATTGGGAAGTGGAAGAGTGCTTTGAAGAATGTGTACTGCTGCCTTGCTGTATGAGAAGAGGAAAATATGGATTTCATAATTGATATATAGGGAACATTCTGTTGAAAAGCTGGACCCTTTGTGTTATTTTTGTAGCTCATTGCCTTTACCATATGAGGGACTTCTTACCTACACTTCTTGGAGGATCATTTGCCTATGTTGAGGTGTAATGTAGTGTCTTATTGCAGGCAGACACATGTAAGAATGTATGTGGATGTAAGAATATCCTAATTAAGCTGATTGAAGATGTTGCCACACAGGGAAGATACGTTTCCTTGCCGCAGCCAGGTGGTGGCAACATAACCGTTGTGTTTAAAATGACTAGCGTAGATGTTTAGAAAGATTCTAATCAGGGCACAGGCTCATTTCTGAAAAAGACAGGCTAACCAATATATATTAAAGTAAATGTAGTAGCAGCATGGTATTCAATGGTTTGTTGTGAAGTACAACATCAGTATTAATCATCCTACTGACCACACTTGTGCAACTGGGCTTACTAGCTTGTTGTGTTGATATTCATGCAAAGGACTTCAGATTCCTTGCTTCAATCGAATCTTAGTTGCAATACTGTGAAAAGCTGCTTCAGTTTCTACGCCTGAGCCGAACAAGCTATCAAGAGGAAGAAGTTTGATCAAATTAAAATAATTAATGATTTATGGCTGATATAACACGCCATGTGACCAATGGTGAACATACCAAAGAAACATGCTACAATGCCACACAGTCATTAGTGCAATTAAGTAGTAATGATCCTGTAATATTTTATTTCAGGTAGAAATTAAATGTGCTCTGTGTTAATGCTTTTGACCTGTTTGCAATGTTTCAGTTTCAATTAAGATGCAATAACGGTGGTTCAGTGTTTACTTAATGTAGATTTGAAGAAAACTAGATTGAATATTTTTCTGTGTATGCAATATTCAAGAATATTCTCTGATTGATCTTTTTCAAGAATATACCCATGATTTATTGTCCTCTTATTCAACAGTATACACTGATTCCATGTCTAAAGCATAAGATTATGTTGGTAAAGATTCTCATTATTTGATCTGATGAAAAATGTAAAAAAAATGTCACTCACAATTTTGAAGGTTTACGTAACCTGTTCTTGCAAAACTCACCCTCTTCTTGCAGGATGTGCAAATTGCATGTGTTTTACATGTAATTAAAGTACATGAATGAGGCTGTGTAATAAAATGTTGTCTCCCAATTAGAACTGAGTAATATTAGAGAGCTCCGGGGCAATACGTTTTGTTATTCAATGCATTATTTTGTCTTCTCTGTGGAACTGTTAATTGGTTCCTCACAGGTTCTTATTATTGTGTCAACATGAGATATTGTCATAACCTTATTTTTTTGGCAAGTCTTAAGAAATAAGAGGAACAAATGCTTTATATGATCTTTGAGAAAGAAAATTGGAATTAGGTGAAGGATGTAGATACGGGAACGTTTAACTATTGTACAGTTTTATGTTGAATCTCACTTAATGTTAAATAAAAAGTATCAGATACCCGTCTTATTATTATTATTGGGCTCCCGAGTGGCGCAGCGGTCTAAGGCACTGCATCTCAGTGCAAGAGGCGTCACTATGGTACCGGATTCGAATCCAGGCTGTGTCACATCTGGCTGTGATTGGGAGTCCCATAGGGCGGCGCATAATTGGCCCAGCGTCGTCCGGGTTTGGCCGGAGTAGGCCATCATTGTAAATAAAAATGTATTAACTGACTTGCTTAGTTAAAGGTTAAATAAATATCAAAATTACCCTGATACTAAATTCAATTAAACAGGATGTTGAACAATTAATTTCATTGTCATTCCAGACTAATGTCATTGTCATTCCACCTGTTTAAGTAACAAAAAAAGCGGCGCATTCTTTACTAAAGAGCACACTGCATTCGCACACACTTTAAAAATGTAATATAAACACAATAGTGGAATGGGATACATATGTCAGCAACATTTACACATCCAGTATTTAGTTTTGGCTCAGTGGGAATTGTTACTGATTCACTGGCAACAAAGTATTTGTACATTTACAAAGACCTGGGGATTTCTTGGCACTGAATATGAACAAGGGTAGCTGGAATCAGTAGGAATTCTGCAGTATTTCTCCAGGGATGTTTCAGGTAGGCAACACTGTGGGAATGCTCTTTGATACAGTATGAATGAGTCAGAGGCCAGTAGTCTGTCTTAAAGATTTTCTACCTCCTCTAACTTGTGATCGATGATCAAGTCATGACCCTGAAATTTGAAGTAGCCCAAGAACTTCTTTTGAAGCATCAGTGGAAACCACAGAATATCGTCAACCCACATTTGACCCGAAGGGTATCTTGTCCGAGTTAAACCGCTGCGGCCTCATCTCTAAGAGAAAATGTATAAGTTGGTGAACTTCGTCAGACATCAGTCTAAAATGTCCATAAAAAGGTATGTAGTATGGGCAGCAGTTTATTCCAGGAAAACTATGGGGTCTATGATTATAGCCCATTGGGCTATGGGTTTATCCTGGTCACAAACCTGGCCCTAAATAGAATGCATGAGATTGAGAATGAATACCATCTGACTCTGTTGGCTCCCCGTTGTAGTTGTCAGCTCGGAAAACGTGGACATCACGCAGCTCTGTTTCTCCGATCAATTCAAATTTGATATTTCCAATCTTATCAAGTGCATCCACTGTGAGGCCACTTTCCTCCTGCAGTTCTCTGGAAGAAACAAACCATTTGTAAGTAGAAAGAAAGCGGCAGGAAAGTGTGCCCCTTTCAGACCAGAGTAGGAAAAAAAATAGATAGTAGGCCTCATAACAGGAAATAATCAGACCATGCATACTGTAACATCACAATATGACATTTATGGGGGATATGTAGTATCAGATGCTGCCCAGTGCTGGAATCTGTTAACGTGATTTTACATGCAAATTGTTAAACCAAACTGAAGGGAAACCTTTCAAGACATCTACCGAGGACTGAAACAAATCTCACTGCCTGGCAGCCTCTTCAATAGTCTCCCCAGGTTGGACTTTGCCACCAAACCCATTCCACTTCACTGCGCCGAACCCTCTCTTCTTCATGCCCAGCAGCACCAGAGTCAGCAGCTTGTTGGTAAACATTGTACCTGTATTATACATAATCAGTGTGTAATAATCCGTAGACCACAATCCATGGATGACCTCACTCTCTTGGTTGTAATCGAAGCTACAGTATCTCTAGAGATGATACATTGCAGATTACTGAGAAGCATTCTCTAAAGTTATTTTCTGCCAAAACACTATTGTAAGAGTTCTGGTATGCAAGACATCACAGCAGTGCACATCAGCAAACTTAAACTAGTAGCCTTTTATTGCATTCTTCAATTAGACTAGAAGTAAAACTCCATGCACGTAACTTGCTGTCATAGCAACGTTTAGGTTGTCAATCTAGTCCTTAAATGGTTTTCATAGATTAGAGTTATCCAGAATGAATAACGAATTTCTCCAGTCCCGCGTTGACAGTGGCAAGGCCTGCCAGGTGATCGTATTCAATGTGTCGGACACTGACCTGTAACATTCGACATTGATAAAAACAGTATAGGATACATTTGGTCGTTTTAGTTAAAAATCTGTGAAAATGTGTTACCCTCAAATATTGTCGACTGGAAACAGAAGTATAATGCCAAACCATAAAAAAAAAAATATCCATAGCTGGTGATAGCAGTTGCTGTAGTATTACGGTAACATATTTAATTACGCATCCTCATATAATTTAAAACGTTTGAAAATTCAATAATTGCCACGCGTTATAATTTCTGCGCAGATGATGTGCATCATTGATGTTCTCGGACAGATTAATTAGCTGCGTTCAATTTAGCTCGCGCGGCGCGCCGGGTTGGCGGATCACGTATGATTCCAATGTCTCCCTGCAGGACTACCGGGAGCGCTAAATCGCGGAGTCGGCTGTCTTTGACTAAATCGAGCGTGTCCAACAAACTCACGTGATCAGGAAGTGCAACTGCAAAATCGAACGAAATGCTGTCTGCCAGCAGCATTAGCACAGATTAGAACATTTTTGCCATTATATTTAGCTAAATAATGTGGAACTCAGTGTTACAAAAATCATATCTACATACCTCTGTACATCTCCTAAAAAAGGCTGCGCATAATCTGAAAGGAAAGAGTACTGCCGATCAGCGTTGGATAGTTCGGCAGCTTAATGACCCCTTTGTGAAGGCTGCCCATGTGCACAACTACCGGTGTAGAAGCGCCTTCAAACTGCTGGAGATTGATGACAAATACAAACTTTTAAAACCTGGATTCAACGTAATAGATTGTGGTGCTGCACCGGGTGCTTGGAGCCAGATAGCTGTTCACAGGGTCAACTCAACTGGGGCTAGTGAGTTCGTCTTGTATTTACCTAACTGGCAGATTAGCACATGACATGCTGTTATAATTAACCGACCAGCCAGGCCAAATATATATTTTCCTGCATCTGACATTGTTCTGACTGCCATGTTTATTTGCATTTATTTATCTAACCTTTATTTTATCAGGGAGTCATACTGAGACCAAGGTCTCTTTTACAGATGAGCCCTGAATTACATAAATTACAGAAAATACGCACAATAGAAATAAAAAAAATACAAGCAGAAAGAACATGGTCATAAAAAGCAAACCCATTCATCAGTAATAAGGTCCTCAATCAGCCTTCTGAATTGCCCTAGAGGCACCAAAACATCACATTTAAGAACATTTTGAAGATTGTTCCACAAATAAGGTGCAAGAAAGGTAAATCAGCTTTTTTTATTTTTTAAATCAGCTCCTAAGTCTAAAGTTTTGTCAAGATGTTAGGTACAGTGGAACTTTTTGTAAAAGGGCTTTATAAATGAAAACATAGCAATGTGACATCAAAGCGGGACAACCAACTTTCTGGTAGAGAATACAATGATGAGTACTAAAATTGTCGCCCGTAATAAAGCATAGTGCGCTATGATAAATTGTATCTTATGGCTTTAATGAAGTGGCAGCTGCGTTCATATAGATGATGTTGCCATAGTCTAGGACCGATAGGGACGTCAACTGAAGAATATGCTTTCTACCATTTAGTGAGAGGCAGGACCTATTTCTATAGAAGAAGCCCATTATATTTCTATAGAAGAAGCCCATTATATTTCTATAGAAGAAGCTTCTTACTAACTCATCAACATGCTTTTTAAAGACAGTTTTCATCTATCTCTGTAAGCAGGGACACGATCAGTATGAACACCATCCCAAGGACATATGCTTAAATCATCAGTTATTTTTCTGTGTTCTAGAGAACAACATGTACTTAGTTTTACCTGCATTCAGTAGGCTACTAATTTCAGGTCAATAAAGTTGTTCTGCAATACAATAAAGGCAGACTGTAGCTCAGATAGAGCCTGGTCACCCGTGGGGACAATAACATACACAACAGTATCATCGGTGTACAAATGCAGGTAAAATATTTTTTACAGACGAGTCGATATTGTTAATGTAAAAAGTACAGGACCCAGAATCGACCGCTATGGTACACCTTTCGTAATATCCAGCAAACCTGATTTAACACCGTCAGTAGAAACACATTGAGTTCTTATCTGTCAAGTAATTTTTAAACCAGTTACATTCAGCCTGGTCTAGACCAGTGGTGGTTCTAGACCATTTCAACTGGGGGGGCCAAGCTGGGGCTTGTACAGTTGTACTGTTAGAGGGGCCAGTTACATTAGACGTTATTGTTGTCATATCGTTTTCTTCACTGCATTGCAGGCATAAGCAGGCAAAAGACCATGTTCATAATCATCATCGTTGCCACTGTCTAATAACGGATGTAAAAAAAGAACAATAGCAAAAATGTGTTATGTAAAATGTTTCATACTCCACATTTAGGGAGGCCACAAAGGGGTCCAAAATTGTTGTCACGGGGCACACAGATCTTAGCTGAGAATTAATCAAGGATTCTAATATTTTATCTAGGCAAGAAAGGTTTTAGAAATAGGCTGATAATTATTTAGGTCACAAGGGTCAACACCTTGGTGTTGGGCCGCCTTCCAAACCTTGGGGATAGTACCAGATATAATCGTCAGGTTAAACATATGGGTTAATGATTCAGCTGTCGGGGGCAGAGAGCTGCAGCAAAAATGGATCAAGCATATCAGCCCAATCTTAAGCAAGGCATCTAGCACATCACAGATAGCACATTTTAAAAATTAAAACAAAGATTCACTAGGGGTGCGTTCATAAATTCACTCTGGATTGCCAGAAAGAGCTCAGAGTGCGCTCTGGGTGTTCATAAATTCAGAGCGTTGTCCATTTGTAAATTCAGAGCGTTTCGCTCTTGGAGCATTCAGAGTGCACACTGGATGCTCTGTCTGAGGAGTAGGGTTGATCCGAGCGTTCTGACCTCACAACGGCAGTCAAGCACCCAAGCTCACTGGCTAAAGTTAGCTAGCAGGCTAGTTACTTCCAGGCATAAATGAGAGAACACTTCACTCTGACCATTTTTCTCGCCCTAGCAGAGCTGGTTAGGCTGTTTTCATGTTATTCAGAGTGTTTGTGACTGACTAACTGCTGCTGGCAACAATTTTAAATACAACTTTTTGCTGAGGTTTACTCACACACATATTCAATGGGTGTTGAGCATTCGAAAATTAATCAGTTATTCTGCACTCTGGCACACTCAGACGAGAGTGGTCTGAAATCGGAGTAGATCCAACTCAGGGTCAGGAATACAGGAGCTGGTGGCTAAATCAGAGTAGAACATGTCATTTTAAAAACCCTTGAAGAGAAAATGTTTTCAAATGTCTCTTCTTAATTAATCAAGGATTAGTATTTTGCTGTTTTGTATCTCTAATACATACTATGGGACAATGATCACTGAGATCATAAATATTAAATATATATTTTTGGGGTTATTAGTAAGAATGAAATTAATCAATGAGGAGTTAACAGGGTTTTTCACATTTAGTCGTGTGGGTTTTGAGATCAATTGAGTCAGATTAAAATCAATGTATATGTTCTTAAATTGATTTGAGGCCGGGGATAGCAAATCCAGATTAAAATCCCCTAAAATGACCAACTAGCAACAAATAAGTGTGTATTCTGGTTTATGGGCACATCTACAACCAGGAGCTAAAATTGATTGGGAATATAAATATTTAAAGATTGGGACACCATAAAATTAGATTTGACATATATGGCCATTCCTCCCCCTTTCTGTAATCTGTCACATCTAAATACATTATAATTTACTTCAATGTCTTTATCAGATACAGAACCATTTAACCATGTTTCCGAGAGAACCAGAATGTCAGGGCACGAGTCCTGCACCCAAATGTCAATTGTGTCCATTTTTTTAAATCATACTTTGCACATTTAGGTGCGTCAGCCCAAGACCCTTGGGATTTAAAGTCAGAGGGCATATTCAGCTCAGTCACATAAGAGCTAACAGGAATAGGGTCATCTGCAGCTATTTGTTGAGTGAGCTGAGACTTTGCCAAGGTCTCTGGCCAACCCACATAAGAGCAGAGTAGACAGCATTTGACAGACCTCCCTCACGTCGCTGGATGCAGTGGCTAGGGCAGGAACTGGGAGAGCAGTGTTGGCAGAGCTCAGTCCACCCGGATGAAGCTCCCGCCAAAGGAGGCGGCTGCCAATGCTCCATTCTGGGTGTGCACAGGAGGCCTTGGTGTGGCTCCTGTTGCAGGGCTGGAGCTGCTATGGTGGGCAGGAGTGTCCCAGGCCTGTCCTGGGGATGGGAGTAGGGAGTGTAACCAAAACTAGCCTGGGAGGGAGGTTGTAAGGGGAATTGAAGAGGGTGGTGTGGAGGGCAGTGTGGCCGGTGATGCTCCCAACTCTGCATGGGGCCTCTTTGACTGCGTACGGCTTGGGCATAGCTCAGTGTATCTGTATGCGGTTCCTTGGAGAGAAGTGGTAGAGGGTGGTGTTGGCGGGGGCAGTGTTGCTGGCTGTTCTCCAATCTCTGTGAGGCGCCACCAGATGCAGGTCTAAAGGAGCATCTGATTTGTCTCATGGAGTTGGTGCCTGTTCTGTTGCTCATGTGAGGTGGACCGGCCATCCAGAGCAACATCCTTTAACGTCCTGGCGAAGGTGAGGACTGCCTCTTTGTTTAGGTGTACATTGTAGTAAAAACAGTCCAGGCTGATGGTGGGTCAGGTGTACGTTGGGCCATAGCACACAGTCCCGAGAGAGGCTGGCATTTACCCTCTGAATGGTGGCAGGGTGGAAATCTCTCCTCTGGAGCAGGGTAGATATTACTATGTTCGTGAAGGGGAAGATGGCGAAGGCCCTTTCTATCACTCCCCTTAGTGATGTGGTCACCCGCTCATGTTGGACATACAGGTCATTGGTCCCTGTGTGAATGATGATATGGCTGGGGGAGCCAAGCTGGGCCACAGTCAATATCTCCAAAGCTCTCTCTGTTGTGGGGCACCATAACTTTGACACGTTTTTAGTTGGGAAAAGTTTATTCTCTCATATAAACTTTCCATTTGAATCCATCATTAATGTCATGTCTGGTTTTACGTCAGTTCTATGGAGGATGGCAGGAGTGATTGGAGAATTACAGGCTGTGAGTTGGGGATGGAGTGGTCAGTTGGGTCAGTGCATTGGTTGGTTGGTTGGGCTGGTCGGTGGGTTCTGATTCAGACGTTGTCCTGGTTTTTGTCGGACTCTTTGTAGAGTGGATGGTTGTGGCTGAGAAATTCCTGCCTTAGCTCATGTAGCTCCTTCTGCAGGTTGTGCATGTGGCTGGTGTTGACTGTGCTGGGCAGTTCCTCTCTAAATTCCATTCTGAGAGCCTGGTTTTCCTCTTCAACATTATTCATTGCACACTGCGGCTCCCAAACCTCATCCCTATGCTGAAGCACCAGGCTGATCTCCTCTAGAAGATGCTGTGGTACTGCTGGTGTCACGCGTGAGAGATTCATGCTCAGGGCTGTGTCTGCTGCAGGCGAGGGAGGAAGAGCGACACTGGGGACTAGATACTAGGGCACAGAGGGAGTGGAGGCTGTTGTAGGTAGTGACAGTGGAGAGGTTTTAAGTTTAGAGACAAGAGGTTTTATTTGGTCGAAGTAGTGGACAAACTGATCTGGCCTCCGAACCTTGAACCGTCTCAGTACCGTTATAATAAATATGAATGTTACTTTTGGGGGTGGAATCAATGTACTCATTGTTCTCTTTTCTGACATTTTAAGTTCATTGTTGGTCTTGTGGAGAGCTGTGTGCCAAACATTAGGATCATCTGTAGAACATCAGTGTGCCATCAGTGAAATTAATTTTCAAGGCTTGACAGTGTTATCCAATGTCCTTTTAGCACAATAAGCTGTGAAAATGAGTTATGACAGTAGTTCCACACTTCATGACCTCTTGCATGTTTTGTTACTTCCAGATGGAGAATTTCCCCGTGGCACTGTGGTTGGAATTGACCTTCTGCGTATAGCACCTCTAGATGGAGCTCACTTCCTGTCCAATCATGACATCACCGACCCAGTCACACATGCCAAGCTGCTTGAACTTCTCCCTGGTGCCCAGGCTCATGTCATCATGAGTGATATGGCACCCAATGCCAGTGGTTTCAAGGAGATGGACCATGAAAAACTCATCACAATGTCATTGTCATTGATTGACTTGGCTGAGAAGGTGTTGCAGACTGGTGGCTCTCTGATTTGTAAGTATTGGGACGGGGCATTGGCGCACCAGCTTCAGCAGAAGCTTTCAGCTGTGTTCCGTGACGTCAGGACAGTCAAACCAAAAGCCAGCCGAAAGGAGTCGTCAGAGTTGTTTTTCCTTGCCAGGTCGTACAGAAAAAATGTAATGGTCTGACTGTATATTTCCATGCGTGTTGTAAGCTTTGTTCACCTGCAAAGAAAGGCTTTAGGTGCTAAAGCTTGAGGAGCCCCTCTATTTGTCCTTCCTGAATGTACTTGTTGTAAAAATCTATAGAGTTCTATATCTTTACCCAACTCATTAAAATCGATGGATATTCTACAATGATTTACATTATTCAACATCTACAATTCTTGAAACCTTCCCTAAAATATTTTAGACATACTTTATAAGTACAAGTCACATCCATACCACATCTGTAAATCCAACAAAAAATTGGGATCAAGCATGCATCATTCATTTCTCACTCGAGCTGAAATATTTAGCCTACCAGAAGATGGCGCCCTTGAGGTATCAATAAGCTGTGCATTTGCAGGCCAATCATTTCTCCGTAGGGGCTGTTTTCATCTTCACCTACAGACAAGGTGGTATCAACATCTATGGGCCAGAATGTATTGTATGTATCAAGCCCTTATCATCAGAGCCACCGTGTTCCTCAGGTAAATTTCTGTGCACGTCAGAACTATTATTTTTCCTTTGTCAGGCATGTTTGAAGTATTACAAAGTACATTTGGTATTTGTTTGATAATAAATATTCCAGTTTGCCATTTGTAATGCTTATAATCTGTTTTGCCAGCCATGTAGTAACATGTAATCATTCTCTCATTTAGGGCTTATAAAGGGAAAACGGGCTGGATGAAAGAGCCATGGACAGCATGACTAATGAAAAGGCTGATGCCACTGAAGCCGTGCATTATAAATAGTGTTGGTCTCCGCTCTCAGAGAGCGGGGATGTGCTCTTCAATACAGCACCAGGCTGGCATTTGAATGCTCTGCTTGAAATGATGTGATTTTGAATTATTTTTACCAAGTGGACTGCCACTGATTGAGATTCCCCTCAGATACAGAGCTAAATACCTTGGGATGAAGGCCCACAGTAGTGTTGATTTGGCACTATTTACTTTGCCTGTTTTTCTCTCTTGTCACTGACTACTTTCTGTAATTATATGGCTCTCAGGGTTTGAAAGTACTCTGCTGATTTTACCAGGAACAAAGAAACAAATGTATCAGAACTGTGCAATAGACTGAGAACACAATTAAATGTGATGGGGACAGGAGAAACAGATACAAATGTCCCTTAAAATAGAGAATATGATGAAAACAACCTCACCATAAAGATGCACATGGAAGGTTTCATATATCTGATGCCATACGTTGGTGAAGGGGCCCTGTCTCCATGACGCTATTATAAACCTTCATACAATTAGCCAGTGAGCTGTGACTTTCAAGCCATCGATACCTCCCTGTTATCTCCTCAGTTATATAAATGATCAGCAGCTAGATTGTAAAGGGTTCATTGTTGGCGTATTGGGTTCCACATGACTTGTGTTACACAGCACATAGAATGAATAGTAATGTGGGCATCAGAGCCTGCACAAAAATATTAGGTACATGCGCGACAAATCAACCTCGTTTTAAACATTGTCTACATGGTATCGACCCCTGAACTCTACCTTGAATTAGGTTTTTCAAATGCCTTGACTTTTCACAAATCATTGATGACCAAAGACAAATAATGTCCAGTTAAATGCCTTAGAACAGACTGAATGAGCAAGGCATTTCTATTCAATACTCCTCCTTCAACCTCACTGCCATAAATGAGACTAGCACCGGCTATACAAGTTCCACCATAGAGTGGTTTGGGGCCAGTCACCTTTACCATAAAGCATTGTGTGTAGGTAGGAGAGGACATAATAGATTACGTTGTACATTGTGTGAGCTGATATGCTGTCTGGATTTCTTTCCACCTCCGTGGTAACCTCAAGTTCGATTTGTTATTGCTGCTGACACAGAGGTCATTGTGGTACGATTAACCACAACACGTGTGAAGGTTTCACCTGCTCCAACAGGAAAGTGTGCAAGGAACTTCTGAAGTAAACTAGAAATGTTTAGAGGTGAAAGGTAAAGGCCTAGCACAATCGTAAATAAATACATTGTTTTGGCATTCCATGTTCCAATATTGGTGCATTGCCTTGGTAAGAAGATCCATATCTTTCTCATAGTCTCCTTGTAGTTTAGGCTACCTTGTGTCTAATCATTTGCCCTTCCATTCTTGTCTTTGAAGAGTCCTCAATTTCCAGCTTCAGGGACATGTTGCGTTTCACCAGTTTCTGTAATGTAGTGTAAATCCACAATACAGGCAGTTGTGAAGTGCCTGGAGTTTTACCAGAGCGCTGATAAGGCTCTGGTAAATCGACCTGGCCGGGGTATCCTGGAATGACATTGACCTCATCCCGTCAGCAGAGGATGCCTGGTTATTCTTAAATAAGCATGCTCCATTCAAATAATTTAGAACCAGGAATAGATATAGCCCTTGGTTCACTCCAGACCTGTCTGCCCTTGACCAGCACAAAAACATCCTGCGGCGTTCTGCATTAGCATCGAATAGCCCCCGTGATATGCAACTTTTCAGGGAAGTTAGGAACCAATATACATAGGCAGTTAGGAAAGCTAAGGCTAGCTTTTTCAAACAGAAATTTGCATCCTGTAGTACAAACTCAAAACAGTTCTGGAACACTGTAAAGTCCATGGAGAATAAGAGCACCTAGCCCAGCTGCCCACTGTACTAAGGCTAGGAAACACTGTCACTACCACAATAATTGAGAATTTCAATAAGCATTTTTCTACGGCTGGCCATGCTTTCCACCTGGCTACCCCTACCCCGGTCAACAGCCCTGCGCTCCCCACAGCAACTCGCCCAAACCTCCCCCACCCAAATCCAGATAGCTGATGTTCTGAAAGCAAAATCTGGACCCCTACAAATCAGCCGGGCTAGACAATCTGGACCCTCTCTTTCTAAAATGATCTGCTGAAATTGTTGCAACCCCTATTACTAGCCTGTTCAACCTCTCTTTCGTATCGTCTGAGGTTCCCATAGATTGGAAAGCTGCCGCTGTCATCCCCCTCTTCAAAGGGGGAGACACTCTAGACCCAAACTGCTACAGACCTAAATCTATTCTACCCTGCCTTTCTAAGGTCTTTGAAAGCCAAGTTAACAAACAGATTACCAACCATTTCGAATCTCACCGTACCTTCTCCGCTATGCAATCTGGTTTCAGAGCTGGGTGCACCTCAGCCACGCTCAAGGTCCTAAATGATATCATAACCGCCATCGATAAGAGACATTACTGTGCAGCCGTATTCATCGACCTGGCTAAGCCTTTCGACTCTGTCAATCACAACATTCTTATTGGCAGACTCAACAACCTTGGTTTCTCAAATTATTGCCTCGCTAGGCTCACCAACTACTTCTCCGATAGAGTTCAGTATGTCAAATCGGAGGGCCTGTTGTCCGGACCTCTGGCCGACTCTCTTCTCTGAATACATCAATGATGTCGCTCTTGCTGCTGGTGATTCTTTGATCCACCTCTACGCAGATGACACCATTCTGTATACCTCTGGCCCTTCTTTGGACACTGTGTTAACTAACCTCCAGATGAGCTTCAATGCCATACAACTCTCCTTCCGTGGCCTTCAACTGCTCTTAAATGCAAGTAAAACTAAATGCATGCTCTTCAACCGTTCACTGCCCGCACCTGCCCACCCGTCCAGCATAACTACTCTGGACGGTTCTGACTTAGAATATGTGGACAACTACAAATACCTAGGTGTCTGGTTAGACTGTAAACTCTCCTTCCAGACTCACATTAAACATCTCAATCCAAAACTAAATCTCGAATCGGCTTCCTATTTCGCAACAAAGCGTCCTTTACTCATGCTGCCAAACATACCCTCGTAAAACTGACCATCCTACCGATCCTCGACTTCGGCGATGTAATTTACAAAATAGCCTCCAACACTCTACTCAACAAATTGGATGCAATCTATCACAATGCCATCTGTTTTGTCACCAAAGCCCCATATACTACCCACCACTGTGACCTGTATGCTCTCGTTGGCTGGCCCTCGCTTCATACTCGTCGCCAAACCCACTGGCTCCAGGTCATCTACAAGTCTCTGCTAGGTAAAGCCCCACCTTATCTCAGCTCACTGGTCACCATAGCAGTACCCACCCGTAGCACGTGCTCCAGCAGGTATATCTCACTGGTCACCCCCAAAGCCAATTCTTCCTTTGGCCACCTCTCCTTCCAGTTCTCTGCTGCCAATGACTGGAACGAACTGCAAAAATCTCTGAAGCTGGAGACTCTTACCTCCCTCACTGTCTTTAAGCACCAGCTGTCAGAGCAGCTCACAGATCACTGCACCTGTACATAGCTCATCTGTAAATAGCCCATCCAATCTACCTCATCCCCATACTGTATTTCTTTATTTATCTTGCTCCTTTGCACCCCAGTATCTCTACTTGCACATTCATCTTCTGCACACCCTACCATTCCAGTGTTTAATTGCTATATTGTAATTACTTCGCCACCATGGCATATTTATTGCCTTACCTCCCTTATCCTACCTCATTTGCACATGCTGTATATAGACTTTTCTACTGTATTGTTGATTGTATGTTTGTTTATTCCATGTGTAACTCTGTGTTGTTGTATGTGTCGAACTGCTTTGCTTTATCTTGGCCAGGTCGCAGGTCCAAATGAGAACTTGTTCTCAACTAGCCTACCTGGTTAAATAAAGGATTTTTTTTTTTTTTAAATAGACCGCTTTACCTGCTGTTCATAGCGATGGGTTTAGTATACCAATTATAAGGCATGAGTTAATTGGGAATGATTTCAAATTCATAAATAAGGCGCGACAGGGTGTGGTATATGGCCAATATACCATGGCTAAGGGCTGTTCTTAATAAAAGCTGGACAGTTTTACCTCAATCTCTTCATTGAAAGACTCAATCATGGACACTTCCTGACAGTTGTGGCTGCTTTGTGAGATGAATTATTGTCTCTACCTTCTTGCCCTTTGTCCTGTTGTCTGTGCCCAATAATGTTTGTACCATGTTTTGTGCTGCTACCATGTTGTGTTTCTACCATGTTATGTTGTGTTGCTATCATGCTGTGTTGTCATGTGTTGCTGCCTTGCTATGTTGTTGTCTTAGGTCTCTCTTTATGTAGTGTTGTGTTGTCTCTCTTTATCGTGATGTGTGTTTTGTCCTATATTTTTATTTGTAATTTTTAATCCCAATTATGAAATGATGCACTTGACACAGCCCTTAGCCGTGCTATATTGGCCATATACCACACACACCCGAGGTGACTTATTGCTATTATAAACTGGTTACCAACGTAATTAGAGCAGTAAAAATAAATGTTTTGTCATACCCGTGGTATACGATCTGATATACCACAGCTGTCAGCCAATCAGCATTCAGAGCTCAAACCTCCCAGTTTATAAATGGCCATTTTGCTATCTTTACAAACCCTGATGTAAAGATAGTCCTACTATTCAATAGATACACGACACGACTTCTGATGCCAGCTTTTATGTTCAGCCATCCCCAAGTATAATGTCTACCAGCTGCTTTTCAGAATTGTACAGCCTTTACAAGTTGCAAGAGAATGAGATATGTAAGTATTTTATGGGTCACAACAAAAGATAACCTCTTAAATTCATATTCTTTTCAAATTATTTGAAAAATCAGACATTTTACTTTCAATTGGGGTTGTTCATACTAAATTGGTGAAACAAAACATCTTTCTTTTTGCATAGTGCCTAACAGTGTTTTAACATTTCTACTGAATAAAAGCTCTCAACGGTTTAATTTGATTTAATTAATCAACTGCTCTCAGGCTTAGGCTGAATATACTCTACATGAATAAATGCCCTTCAAATTACCACCGAGTTAATATCCTTGTTGAAATCTGATTAAAACCAGTTTTTTTAAAGTCTGATTATCCCATGAAATGGAATTTTTAAACCTAATTATGACTTTATTTGCATGTATTTATGGCACCAATGAAATAGATAGTTCATGTTAATGTATTAATTAAATCTGCTTATTTGGTTTCCTATAGGCAACATGTCACTTTCTTTAGGCATGATGACTGAGTATACTTTGTTGAACACATTTCTGGCCATGCTGAAATTACGTTAATAAAGAAGAAACCTTCTTTCATCCCAATTGTTTGTTCCGTTGATGGAGAACAATGTGAAAAGCTGGCCCATTTTGTTTTCTGCTCATTACTTGTTGATCATCCACATCTTTTGGTATTCAGATCACATTTGAATATTATTCCCTGAACACTGTGTGCTGCTGACACATATTTAGATGCAATCCTACAATCCCTTTACACTTGTTACTGCTGTTGCTGAAAGGGCCAGGCATAATGCCTTTTGGGTTAATTTACCTTTGTGGAGACAGCTGGTGGCTTTTATGTAAATAGTAGCCAATTTAGCTAAAAAAAAAAAGTATTATTATTTGGAGGCACTATAAATTCCTTCAAATTCAATTATGGAAATGAGATCACCTCTTTAATCATCTGGCTGGTGAACAAACTTCCACTGCTTTAGAGGAACTGTTTGAAGTTAACTTTCTAATGTATTTCCTTTCTTTCAGGCAGCGCTAGGGATTTCCAATAAACTTTCTCATGGATTGTGGTGGAAATGTATTCCCACAGGGATTGTTAATAGATGTAGCTACCTGGCTCCGTCAGCAATGAGTTAATTTGCTTTTATGCTAAAAGCCTGTATCCTGGAGATTAGGAGCCTCTCTTTTAGTGGTTAAATTCAGGAAGTGGCTTGGGCCGGAATGTAAAGTGATGTTGTCTGCAGTCATTTGAGTTCAGAGTTGGATGACACATGAGAAATTGGTGCTTGTCAAGTTAGGATTCGGCCTTTAGAGAAGGGCTAAGAAAGTTGCCAACCGAGCATTGCATGCAGATCCTGACACTTGGCTATTATTTGTTAAAGCATTACCTTTGCTTAACAAAACGTGAAACTTGTGATGTGAAACTAGTAAAAAAAAAAAAAAAAAAAGGACATTTCCAGGAAAAAGTATGTATTTTCTAGTCACCTCATCTTACTTTGACACAGCAGAAAAACACTAACTTTAGAGCATTGATTCACAGTGCTCACATCTGTATGACATCAAAGAAAGCGTAAGATCAAATGTGACTGCATTAGAACAAAACAGTTGACTCAATAATCAGTTCACTGCATCAGGATGCTGCATTCACTTCTTGGAAGAAGTCTAGCTTATTGAATAGACTTTTAGGCCATTATCCACTTATCCAATTTTATAAGCAAGCACAAATGATGGTTGACTGGCCAAGCATTCATAACTGCACTGACAGTTAAATGAACTTGAAATAGACATTTTACACATTTAGCAGATGCTCTTATCCAGAAATCTCTTGATGTATGTTTGTCTTTCGTTGTGTTATCAATGACACTTACAGTTCAAAGTTTAAGATGGTTCGGCTACACCAATTGGCACGGACACACTGAGAGACTTGTCTGCAAACATCTAGGCGCAGGCCCTCCTGAAGGATGCGAGAGGGTACAATGAAGCATGCAATTGAATATTCATATCCGTTCAGGCATTAGGTTGCCAGTATACAACAGTAGGTGCTTAAGTAACTCTCTACACCGTGAAGTCTTGAAATCAGGCAAAAGGCTTCAGACAGGTGTCCAGACTTCACTCTTCAATTAGACATTTCTCTTTCTAGCATAAATGTTCACAATTACACCCGTCCGGGAGTACTCGAGGGTTAGTTCTCCTCATCAGCTAGTCTAAGGCAGATCAATTGAATTCCATCTTGGAGAGAGGGAGGAGATAGAGAGACGGAGGGCAGTTTCTCCTTTAATTCAGGTAGTATCTGAAACCCCATATATGTTCTTACTGTATAAAGTACCTATACGCCACATGGACTTCCATACAGTCTCCATTAGAAGTTTCTCTTTTAATTGCATGACAGTTTGACAGAGCTATTAGGATCCTCTGCCATGGACCAATTATTCCTTTCATTTAATTAACTTGTCAAGGGACAGGTGTGTAACTGGTTTCTGGGGTTGCAGGGCTGGATCGCAGGCTGGTGGACAGTGTAAATGAGAAGTTACTGCCGGAATGGAGCGTGTGGTGAGACAGATGGTGCAAGGGCTAGTTCTGGGGCATCTTGCTTCGTTACCTGTCAGACAGGGGAAATTATTTGGATCCCACTACAAGGAAAACATGGGAGTTGTTGATGATTTATTCACAAAAACGGACCAAGTACATTTATTATCTGCACTTTCTAACTATCTCCTACAAATTAGCCCATGAAATTAGCTCATGTCATTTGAACATGATATAGAACAGACCTCTCAGGGCAAGAACTAAAATATTTGAACAAATTATTTATTCTAACCCTGACTGATTTGTAAGTAAGTGTACAGTTGAAAATATTCCTGTTTAAAATTCACTGATGATGGTTAAGGGAACTTATTTTTCCCCCAAAGAATATTATTGACAAATCACTGAAGCGTACAAATGTTCATCCCCTTCAAGACCTTCATGCCAAGTCTTAATTGCTATAAATGATCCCTGCATATCAAATCCAAACCATTGAAGACAAATTCATTCACTTTGCATCTCTGGTTATAGCTGGATGCCCTCCTGGATTACTTTTGGAATTCACAGTGTAAACTAGGGAGTCTTTTGGACTACATGTAGTCGTTCATCTCTCTAAAGATGCTGAAGGCACAGTTTGACACAGCACTACAGTAAGTTCCACTATATGGTCCGAATCAGTATAGACAAGTGTATGTTGCAACAGCCTCCCCTGTGTTTATGGAGGGGTGTTGGTTGCTAAACCGTTCTGACTGGCTGTCTGGAGAACCAGAGAGCTCCCACAGTGTTCTGCTGGTCATTCCTGTTGACTCACCTTTGGTGATAGTTCTCAGGCTAGCAGCAGGAGACAAGACTTTTTGGTAAGACATCTAACATTTCTCTCAGAATGGAAAGCAGCAGGAGGTCTACAAATGAAGGGGGGAAACGACTCTTCTTGCTGTTACACAAGAGCTTTGAATTATACATGTGACCTGTTTTAAATGACACGTTGGTCTTGTTTAGCTGTGCTTTTTTTTTTAAAGATTTGCATTTCTGAGGTACAGGACTTCACTTGAATCAGAATTGAATTTAAACATGGAATGACCAATTTTTCTTCAGAATCAGAATGTGTCAGAATGTGCCAACACCATAGGATATGCAGTACCAGTTTGTCATCACAAACTGCAAATGGCTCAATATGAAGAAGTAAAAAAACACGTTGCACATCGCTACTTTATTCACCCGATGTTAAACCAAATGGAGCATTTAATTAAACTTAATCTGTCTTTTGCATTGCCTCTGCCAAGGATATTTTGATACATTCGCAAAGAGGAAAAGGGAGTAACTGCAAATTACTTTGTAATCTTAATGTATATTTCCAGTAAAATAAATAAAACATGCAGAGAAATTCAATTTCAAACCCGTTTTATCCTCGGGAAAATAATCAACTGGTGTTTAATAAGATATTCTGAAAGTGTGTATATACAGAATGGCATAAACATGATTTGCTCAGGGATGTTTCTTGTTTTGTCTAATTGCCAAAGGAACTTATAAAAAAACGCATTCGGTTTGGCTTTGAAGTTCGCTTGCTAACAATCTAAGGCATGATCTTAATGTTTATGAAATCTTTGAAAACTTTTTCATCCCACAGCATCCAGCACCATATATTTTCTAATGAATCTGTTTATTGCTGCCAATCATATAGTGAGAAGAAGGGGTTTAAAATGACAGGATAAACAGAATTTACACTGACTGTCTTTTCATCTTTTCAATGGAAATTGGCTGATTAGCCTTTCCATTCCAGCCATGCAGAGTTCATAGCTTTGAAGATAGTTGACATCGAATTGTTACCTCGTGGCACTGGGAGTATAGAAATCAAGAGGCCACTGTAGGTGTATCATGTAATTGATGCCCTCAAAGCAACTCTTTCATTTAGACAGCTCCGATGAGTGTTCAATACAACATCTATTTGACAAGGGACTATCTGGATTGGGGGAGTCGGAAAAGTGTTTGACTTTTTTTTAACAAAACAAGTTGAGTAGACAAATTACCGTTTCCTTTTATCCTACATTAGAGAGAATGATGCATGCATTCACTCAGGAAAGGTTATCTGAGATGGCACATTCTTCCATTAGGGTTAAGATGAACTATTATTCTCAGCTCAAACATTAAGAATAATTACGAAACTTTAAAGTTCAAGACATGTAATCAATTGTCAAGAGAAATGATAGATGGGTGACAGACATAAGGGGCTACCGAACACTCAGAAATGCCAGGAATGAGCTGGATGAGAATCAAACCAGGAATCCAGATATCCCTCCTAAAGGCACAATCTGTTATTTCAACAGGTTGATCCTGCTGGTATATATATCATTAAGTTGCCATTGAACAGTGGGAAATCTTACAGATTGTGCCTTTAAATCACAGCTTAACAGAACACTGTTGGTGATGGTCAATGACAACTGGCAAGTCAAATGAGCTTGCCTTTGTGTCGCACATGAGAGTTATAAAGTTGTGAACGTTATTTACATTCAGGGCATTAACCATATTGCTGCATTATTTAGAAGGCAAGTCATTTATAAATGCGTATGGATATGAACCTATGGATGATATAGAGTGATGTAAATCTGAGGTATAACGAACAAAAGGACAATGTAGGAATAAGTCGGAATCATATGACACAGGCTCCGATGCCCACCGCATGTGGCAGGGGCTAAAGCTAATACTGGTTACAAACGAAGACCCTACTGTGATCTGCCCAACGATGCCTCTCTACCAGACGAACACGGTGCATGTTATGCATGCTTTGACAACGACAACATCGTGCTGGGTGTGAGGGCCGTCGCCGACCCAGAGGATTGGGTGATCTCGCTCTCCGAGTCCGATGTGAGAAAGGTCTTTAATCAGGTCAACAGCCGCGGGCCCTGACGGTACTCCAGGGTGCGATCTCAGAGCATGCGCAGAACAGCTGGCAGGCATATTCACGGTCATTTTCAACCTCTCCTTGTCCCAGACTGTAATCCCCACATGTTTTAAGATGACCTCCATAATTCCTGTGCCCAAGAACTGTAAGACTTCATGCTACAATGACTACTGGCCTGTAGCACTCACTTCTGTATTCATGTAATCAAGTGCTTTGAGAGGCTGGTTATGGCACACATTAACTCCACCATCACAAACACCCTAGACCCACTCCAATTTGCATCCTGCCCCAACAGATCCATAGATGACGCAATCTCAATTGCTCTCCACACTGCACTCACCCACCTGGATAAGAGGAATACCTATGTGAGAATGCTGTTCATTGACTACAGCTTAGCGTTCAACACCATTGTCCCCTCGAAGCTCATTACCAAGCTTAGGACTTAGGGTCTGAACACCTCCCTCTGCAACTGGATCCTAGACTTCCTGACGGGCCTACCCCAGGTGGTGAGGGTAGGCAACATCACCTCCACCACGCTGACTCTCAACTCAAGGGCCCTACAGGGCTGTGTGCTTAGTCCCTTCCTGTACTGCCTGTTCGCCCAGGACTGATTGGCCACGCACGACTCCAACACCGTCATCAAGTTTGCTGATGACACGACGGTGGTAGGCCTGATCACTGGAGATGATGAGTCAGCCTATAGGGAGCAGGTCAGTGACCTGGCAGTGTGGTGCCAGAACAACAACCTCTCCCTCAATGTCAGTAAGACCAATTAGCTGATCGTGGACTACATCGATGGGGCCACAGTGGAGCAGGTGTCCAAATCAAAGCAGGTGTCCAAATCACTAGACTTAAAATGGTCCAAACGTGCGCGCAGTCATGAAGAAGGCGCGACAGCACCTGGTCCTCCTCAGGAGGTTGGAAAAGTTTGGCTTGGGCCCTCAAATTCTCAAAAAGTTCTACAGCTGTACCTTTGAGAGCACTTGGCTGCATCACTGCCTGGTATGGCAATAGCACCGCACTTGATTGCACGGCGCTACAGAGGGTGGTGCAGACAGCCCAGTACATCACGATGGCCGTGCTCCCTGCCATCCAGGACATCTATATCAGGCGGTGTGGTAGGAAGGCCTGGAAAATCGTTAAAGACTCCAACCACCAAGCCATAGACTATTCTCTATGCTTCCGCACGGCAAGCAGTAACAGGCTCCTGAACAGCTTCTATCCCCAAGCAGTAAGACTGATAAATAGCTAACAAAATAGCTACACAGACTATCTGAGATAACCTTGTATCCTTATTGACCTTTTATTTTTGCACTGTCTCTATACACACTCACAGGGCAGTGCACACTCACAGGGCCCTGCCCTCTCACAGGGCCCTACCCACTCACAGGGCCCTACCTGCTCACAGGGCCCTACCCACTCACAGGGCCCTACCCACTCACAGGGCCCTACACACTCTCTCTCACACACACACACACACACACACACACACACACACACACACACACACACACACACACACACACACACACACACACACACACACACACACACACACACACCTGCTCACTAACACATACAACACACACTCACATACAAGCTGCTGCTACTCTGTTTATCTTATATCCTGTTGCCTAGTCACATTACCCCTATACATATCTACCTCTATCACTCCAGTATCCCTGCACATTGTAACTATGGTATTGGAACTGACCCTGTATATAGTATGCTTACTTACTTACTTACTTATTGTGTTCTTCATATTTCTTCTTAGTTCTCGTGTTTTTTTCTAGTATTACATTGTTATTGATTATTGCGTTTTGAGGTTTGCAAGAAAGGCATTTCACTGTACTTGTGCATGTGACATTAAAACTTGAAACTAATGTTCTTAGATATGCCACTATTTGTCTGAGTCCAGGGGGCACAATTAGTATGTATGTTCTTATGCCAGAAAGCCATCGCTTTGTTTTTTCTCCATTGTGAGAGGTGTCATTAGGTAGACTTTTTGATTAGACAAAGGTTTTGGCTCCAGCGACTGACATTGAGATCACTCCGTACTTCACTCCATCTGGAAGGATGATCAAAGACAATCTGCTGTTCGGACTTCAATTAGACCCCACAGACTTGTTACACTCTGTGCTGTGCAATGCACACTGCTAACTGGTGGTAAGAGACTAAAAAGCTAAACTGTAATTCTACTGCTGTGAAACAACAAGTGAAAGCCTCTACAGGCAATGAGTACTGATGTGGATGGTGTTTGATATTTCCCCTTCATTAAAGAGAAGTTTGCTGAGTCCTCGAGGGGGAAAACGCTGCCAATACTTTCCACAGAATAAATGGTTTCCACAAGCTGCCTCAAACTCTGGTGAAAAGCTCCCTAACTCTTTGGAACCAGCACCATGTCTATCAAAGACACAGGTGATGAAGAAAGTGGGCTTGGAGAATCTCTCGTTTCACCAGTATTCTCAAAGACTTTGGGTTCTGAGATAGTTCTGTTTTATTGTTGTCTTCATGTCCCAAAAGCCTTTGTGATTCTAAACTTTTACATCTGTAATTGAATTGTATTCCCTTAATGAATTTTAGCAAAAGGAAAAACATTTATCAAAAATACTCGACAGAAATAAATAATTGTTGATGCATTATTTTTTATGAAATAAGCCAGTTATTATTTTGGTCTATTCTTTTTAAGTTCCATTTGCTTTAATGTGCAAGGTTTCTCTACGATAGCATGTTTCAATTCATATCCTGCCCTTCTCAGAACTTAATTATCTACTATATACGGTCTTTATCTTGACATAATTATCCAAATGATGTGGCAAAGTTAGATACAATAACTGTATAATGTACATCATTCGAACAGTTCTGGCTCAAAGATATGGCATGCCAATTTATTTCAAATTCACCTATTGAGGTGAATTCACTTAACTGGACTTTGCATATTGTACTCTTGAGAGTCTTCACAAAATGGTCTTCAAATTATGCAAAGAACACACAACCATTCTTCTCTATTCTTATTCTATTCTTGCATTTGCTGTCTGCAGCAGTTTGTGGTTCCTCCTTTACCAGCCAGGGGTGCCATGGTAACAACAGCTGAGGTGACAGTCAGAGGACTTGGGAAAAGCTTGCACCTTCTAATGTAAAAGACCCAGGCTCTACTGGCCAAGTCATCATATTACATTCAGTTCCACAGAATATATCCCTGTTAATTATTTAAACTCGACCATCTTCATTGAATAAAAAATGATTTGCATGGTTACGATGGCAAACACACAACGTTAGGAGCAAAGCAACATTAAACACATAAGAACATTATGTGAGCATCAATGTCTAGAGCCCTCAACACATTTCCAATGAAACAACAGCAAGAGAGAGATCCAAGTTTACCATTTTAAAAGGCTAACTGATCATTAGAAAACCCTTTTACAATTATGTTAGTACAGCTGAAAACTGTTGTTTTGATTAAAGAAGCAAAAAAATGGGCCGTCTGGAGCATCAGCATTTGTGGGTTCGGTTACAGGCTCAAAATGGCTAGATACAAAGACCTTTCTTCTGAAACTCGTTAGTCTATTCTTGTTCTGAGAAATGAAGGCTATTCTATGCGAGAAATTGCCAAGAAACTGAAGATCTCGTACAACGCTGTGTACTACTCCCTTCACAGAACAGCGCAAACTGGCTCTAACCAGAATAGAAAGAGGAGTGGAAGGCCCCGGTGCACAACTGAGCAAGAGGACAAGTACATTAGAGTGACTAGTTTGAGAAACAGACGCCTCACAAGTTCTCAACTGGCAGCTTCATTAAATAGTACCCACAAAACACCAGTCTCAACGTCAACAGTGAAGAGGCGACTCCGGGTTGAATCTGTGTTTGAAATTCACTGCTTGGCTGAGGGACCTTACAGATAATTGTATGTGTGGGGTACAGAGATGAGGTAGTCATTCAAACACTGTTATTGCACAAAGAGTGAGTCCATGCAACTTACTTTGTGAATTATTTAGGCTTGCCATAACAAAGGGGTTGAATATTTATTGACTCAAGACATTTCAGCTTTTCATTTTAAATTAATTTGTAAAAATGTGTACAAACATAATTCCACTTTGACATTATGGGGTATTGTGTGTAGGCCAGTGACACAAAATCTCAATTTAATCCATTTTAAATTCAGGCAGTAACACAACAAAATGTGGAAAAAGTGAAAGGGTATGAATACTTTGTGAAAGCACTGTAGCTATCAGAGGACTAGTCATGGCTGTTGATGTAGTTTCTGACACAGCACAGGGAGTTTTGTAGAGATGAATAATGCATGCTGTTGCCTCTTGATAGGCCGAGCTTGACAAGAGTTGAGCAAGTAATTCAAAGGCTCTCTCCCTGTCGATGCATGAAAGTAAAATATCATTAGTCTGGCATAAACGTGATAAAGTTAAACCAGGAGACAGGAATTCTCATTGAAAAATAAAAATAAAATATTCCATAAGCGACAATATTGACACATCTTGCTTTTTCACCAGGCCTAGACTTTGAAGTGGTTCAGTCTGCAAGGCCAGGGGATCAATAAAGTGGGTACCCATGTCAAAGGTAGCTATTCTAATGATGAGAACGTCTCAAGGTAATTACTCTATTTTGCTCCAGAGGACCCTCCCTCGTATCGACAAGGAGTCATTAGGGTTGCCGCTGTAAAGAGAAGATTGAAGGTCTATTACGTTCTCTCCTTTGGAATCTGCTGCATCTTTCTGTTACATGTTCTGAGTAAGGAGACATTTTGCTTTATACTTTCATTGGCTCTGTTATTGAAGTTACCCTTGAAACTGCCGTTGTAATGCAGTTGCCCTTGTTGGTCATCTGGCCCAACAACATCAGGCATTGTGAGTTCAAGAAGAATAACAAATGGTTAAAACTTTTTGTATGAATTTGTTTCATAATTTTATGAGATTTCTTTGTCATAAATGCCTACAATAAGTTGCTGATGGGGCATTGTGTAGCTCTAACTGATGCCATTGCAAAAGTGATACTGTAAACAGGAAGCTTTTTATTACTGGCAAAGCCACAAAGCCACAAATAGCCAGCCTGCAGTGCATTCTGAAGCTGGGGTCGAGGGATGATCCAAATGAAGTGAGTTAATCAAAGGGCCAAGATGCAGACAGAACGTCCATATTATCGATGTTCCATAAATAAGAGGCATATATTTTACATTTTGACAGGGCACCCCTGTTTTCACAGGGTAGTTTCCACTATTTGGCTATGGTGCTATTGTTAAAGGAGCAGTTCACTATTTTACAACTTGATGTTAGATAATTCCTCACCCTGAAAGTAGTCTATGTATAACATATACACCAGAAAGCAAGCGAGTTTAATGATGAAAGGATAAACAAGACCAAACATAAGAAGTGTACTGAACGTGAGAGAGAACAATACCAACTATTGACAACTGAGGGCTAAATAAAGGGGGAGTAATCAAGGAGAAAATTATGAGAAGGTGTGCGTAGTGATGGGAGCAGGTGTGCGCAATGATTGTTGCCAGGTGTGCGCAGTGTGGGTTGCCAGGACTGGTGGTTAGTAGACCGGCGACTTCCAGCGAGTAACTGTAATCCATGGTTCAGTTTTTGTTATACAGCCATTACAAATTTGAGCTAACTTTAGCCAGTATTAACTAACAATCAATGGAAGTGATGGGAGGCCTGTGAGCATGTTGTTGTTTGTTTATGGCCAAATCAACTTTAACTAAGTAACATCAAACCAAATATAGAGTTGATTTGAGCATTGTTTTTCTAAACATGCTCATATACCCCCATCACTTCCATAGATTTTTAGCGGTGGCTAAAGTTCGTAATGGCTGTTTAAAGATAACTTTACCATGGATGACAGTTTCTCCTGGTCCATAGACTACTTTCAGGGTAAGGAACCATCTAACATCAAATTGTAAAATAATGAACTAGTCCTTTAACAGGCTCTGCTAATTTGGTTGTTCGTTTTTTCTCTCTTAGTACAAAATGATTGTAGCTAAAGCTCAAGATCGAATGGGCAATGAGACTAAGACAAATGAAGAACTGTATATGTCCTTCAGTAACCTCTTGATTAGCTATATTGGCTCTACACTGTACAGAACTGGACACTGCTGGTTTGAGCTGAATTATGTCGCTGGACTCAAGGGTCTGTTTTACATGATAACATGGAGGCAATTATATTCCTTTTGCTTTAAGTTATTGATTTGACTTTAAAACGCCTATTATTGATATCTAAGGGATCAGGAGAGAGCCAAAGCACTTTATTGTGATCTATTAATGCATAGTGGAGGGGAGAAAAGTAGGTACAAGAAGAGAGTGGTTTTCCTCAAATGATAACCGCTGGGCCTTTGTCCATATTAGTCCTCAGTTATAAATATACATTTTATACAATCAAAAATAAAAAGCCTCCAGCTTTGGTTGCCAATATTGTGAGTTATTGGCTAATATTTAATTTTCTTATCAGGCACAACACCTGCTCTATTAGGTAGATATACATGGGAAACAATTGATGGTGGTGCTTATTTACCATGACTTACATCTGTGTCAGTTGGTATGTGCTTCCATATACAGTAGAGTATGTGCTTGTCGTACTGTACATGATTAATTATGTCAATAGGCTGAGTTTCTGTCACGCCTACTCCCCTTCCCTCTCTCCGGCACTCGACTTCGCCGGTCTACTAACCACTGGTCCTGGCAACCCACATCACACATACCTGGCAACCATCATTATGCACACCTGTTCCCCATCGTTATGCACACCTGGACTTCATCATTACCTTGATGACTTCCCCTTTATTTAGCCCTCAGTATTGCTTTTGTTCACGTTCAGTACGCGTCTCCTGGTTTGTTTATCTGCTTATACTCATTATTAAACTCACCTGCTTCCTGACTCCTAGTGTATATGTTACAGTTTCCCTATTATCTTGTTTTAGCAACAAGCCAGGCATTGAGCATTTCTCTGTGTGTGTCTTCTAAGACAGTGTACTGCTCTTCCTTCTTGTCAGGGTGTCGGTATTATTCCAAGTCATTCAGGTTCGTTCCAGGCGAAGATGTTAGTTCAGACTTATTGATTTAATGCATACACAGAGGCCTTGGCTTTCTCAGACAAGAAGCACAGCAAGTCTGTCTGCAAGCCATGGCTGCATCAGTCTTTATCGAAACCATGATTCTACATTTTCATCCAAACATGGCCCATCCAGCTGGTGGTGGTTTCTCATTCTGGTCTCTAGAACCAGATAGTTAGCGTTGCAAAATCTATTCCAAATTCCTGCATGCTGTGTCAAAAATGCACCAATGGTACTCAGTTGTCAGCTCGTGACACACACATGCACAAAGACCCAAGATATGGATTTTTATGACACAATGATCCTGTCTGTGCTCTTCATTGTACTGTGCACATTTGTTTAGTTACACAGAAACATTGCAATTGCAAGTCATCCACAGAACCGAAATGAAACGTCAGTGTTAATCAGTATAATCTTGGGTAATGATGGAGATACATTTGGAGAATATCTGGTGCTGAATGTGAATTTAACATCCAATAACTGACACTGAGATTGAGTCAAATGCACTTCCAAAGTATTGAGAGTTATCCTGTGTTTTCTGCATTTGTTTTTAAATGCCCTGTCAGGGATGATATTATGAGGGTAGTTTGATGGATGTTTTGTTGTGATTCAGCGGCAGAAAATGAAGGGGCATTATCCATGACAAAATTGAAATGAGCTCAGTCTACATTGTCGCACAGGATGTGCAATCACAGTGGAAATTGATGAATAACGAATCATCAGGATGCTGGTTTAAAATAGACAGCCAAACACAAACAAATCCCTTCTGGTTGGATGACTTGCATATAGCTGGATATAGCTACTTTTCTATACTCTGTGAAATGGCTGAAAACCGTCTTGTGGCTGACATCCCGATTTGCATTTAAACATGCATAAAGGATATTTCACTTTGCGAATTGTAAGCTGTACTTCCCCATTGTTGTAAAATACCCATGTTTCTGAGAACTGGGGAAAAAGAAGAGTATGCAGTAAATGTGAGAAGTGTTTGCTAGCCTTCACATTGAATTTGGTCAGATGCAGCATGTGACATGGGGGTTCATTTTCACTTCCTTCACTCAATCTGGACACATTTCCCTTCTGTCAATATGTATCCATCTGATTTTCCTGAGGATGAAGTGATGTTTGACTGCGTGAATTGCATGCGCTTCGCAGCACACTCGCTTTGTTTTTCTGTAACTGTAGGCCTGTACGTCAATGCCTAAGGGTGTGTGAAGAAAGAAACATCAATATTCTTGAAACAATTGTCAATATCTGATTTTGAACATAACACGTGAATGAATGTGATGTCAGATTTGAGACGAAACAATGAGTGAATAATGTTCTGTTGCTGAATATAAATACAGCAGGTTGTTTATAACGAATGACTGCATCACCCTGTGTATGTATCATCCAGAAACTACATCTCAGGCTCCACAGCCATGCACTTTGTTTGGGCTCAGAGGACCAAGTGGGCCAACAAGCACTGCACTCCTCACCCTGTGAAAGTAGAGGTTGTGGTCACCTTTGTCCTAAAATAAAGCACACAGACACGACGACAGTAGCTGACCTAAAAACACATACTTATAACAGCGATGGAACAAAAGAGAGTGGTTGAAATAAACAATGACCTGCAGGCACTTATGATGATGATGATGATGATGTTTAGTCTGTAGAATGCAAAAAGGAAACAGGGATGGAATATTTTATTTCAAAAATGGTTTTATTTTACTGTGTTGGGTTTATGAACGTGCCACCAACCATGCTTCCTCAAACCAAATGAAACTTGGGCAGACTTACAGGCACTCTTTATTGCCTTTGCTAAATTCTAATTATGTCTAACAGTCAATGGCACTAGTGTCATCTAGGTGCTACGGGGCTTTCACAGTCTGTAATTAGGAGAGAAGCATTTCTACACACCTTCACGTCTAACGGAACCCTATGATTAAATATAAATATGGCTTTGAGAAGGTCTATGTCCTGGGTACTTTCAAATGCCACAAACAACAGTCTTTTGAGTGCCAGTGTTAAAAATATTATGAAGAAAATATAGCAGCCAGTGTCTCTGTCAACAACAGCTAATTACAAACATTTAGCGTTTCAGAAGTGTTATGTACGAACAATCATCAGTGGAACTCAATGTGGCCAAGGTAGTATATATATATATATATATATATATATATATATATATATATGGTGCAATCTTGAACATCCTGTTATTGTTCTCATTAAGCCTAGGAGCTGGTTATTGCAGACTCCTCACCACTGATACGAAGGGTGAACAAGTTGCCCATGTTTACAATTTGTACGCGGCTTTCTGTGTTGTACGAATCATGCTCAAATCATTGTTGAAATGTGCAGGTTGCTGTGACTAGCTTGTATGCTGGATGTACCAACCAGACTTGGGGAACAGATTGGCGAGCAGGTCTAAAGCGGATTAGAGTTAATTACAGGGACGTTCCTGCTTGTCATATCCTTGGATACTCTCACTATTTCCATACTAATGCTGAGGCCTTGACTGAGAGGTATGGAGGCATTGACTGAGAGGTATGGAGGCATTGACTGAGAGGTATGGAGGCATTGACTGAGAGGTATGGAGGCATTGACTGAGAGGTATGGAGGCATTGACTGAGAGGGGGCTGAGGGTAATACAGTACCTCCAATGGATCGCAGTTATAGTCGAATGTGAAACATGGAAGTGTATTCAAATAAATGTGTAGTATTCTCATTTTCTACAGTATGTGAAATTGTATGCTTATTGTGAGACTGTTCTCATTTAGTGTTGCAGCATAACTTGATGAGTTGGGTTTGCAGCAGTATTCCTATTCTTTCGAGAGTTGGATTGAGAAGCACAGGTTTGAAGTTTATCATACACATTTAGAGTTTTGACACACCTTCACTTTTCACTTAAGGAGTAAACACAGAGTGAATACCGAGGCGGTCGTAGATAAAATGTGGGATCAACATAGAAAAGTCCCGTTGAGGGAGTCTGAAACAAAAATGGAAATGGACACCTCTGAAGATCGCTGCAGAAAGACCTGTCATGCTACTACTATCATATTCCAACACCACAGAGTAGTCAATTAGTGGTGTTTTGTATAGAATGAACACTTTAATTTTAAGTTGCCTCCCCATAATGTGGAATATAATTCCACATAACAAACTGCCCTTTCCTCATAACAGGGCCCGAGTGGGACTTGGCTCACTGTTTACTTTAATTGTCAACCAATTTCACAGATTTAATTTCATCATTTTTCAGACTCCACTCCTCTGGTGCTTTCGGGTTTAATTTCCCTGCAATGAAACCCTGTTATTAAAGTCCAATTGGCTCCATATTAAAGCCAAAAATGAAAAACAATGTGATCCATTGGACACTCAATACACTCCTGCCAATGCCATCTCGTTCCCTGTGCTTGCTGTCTTGGTGTTAATTGGATACTGTTGTTCATGTTGGCATCGATATAGGAGTTCACCGCCAAAGGGAGCTAGTATTAGTAATCATATAGTCTGATACGCCTCACCTTTTTTTGTTTTGTTTATTTCTCAGTGGAGGAACACTGCACACATTAGCTAGCTTAATCCACAAAAGCGCCTCATATTTACTTGCATGAATTGAAATGATGACTGACTTATCACAGTCTTCAAGCTAAAGCTGTTTTTTGTTTGACACACAACACTGTGACTAATAGATCCAAGAGTGCAGTATGACGCAGAAATACTGTACATTTGCTGAAGAAAAAAAAACTTCCTGGGGGAATTGTTCCCTTAATTGCCAGCCAATTAATGAGCTGACCGAAACAATGTGTCCTGCAGCAGTTTACGCTGCTTTTGTTCCTAAATTAGGACCACATTAATTTATGTCTCAACTCAAATGTAACATGTCCTTTGGAAGATAAACTTTAGGGAAAATGTTTATAGCTGATGGCACATTGTTGCCTGTTTTCTTATGGTGTGATGTAACCCGTAATAAATGACATATTGTTTATGAGCTATTGCGTCAGACAGGGACAGATTCTTCTTATCAGATAAAGAGGAATGCAGACATAAAAGATTACAAAAGTGAAGAAAAAAAAAAAATGTAATTCCTAGAACATGATAAATGTTTGTTATATTGTCAACTTTATGAAGGAACACTAAATACAGTATGTTCCAGATGCACTGCCATTGTTTTAAGAGGATGTGGTCACATGGTTTTAAAATGAAAAACACCAATCTTAATGAAAATGTCTCACCTCTACAGTATATTTTGGTCATAAGCTGTAGTTTTCATCTTCATCATTTCCCCCATTACTTTGGCTGTGCAAGCTACTCCTCCTCGGAGATAAGAATATATCCAAGTTCCTCTTTGAGAGTAGTTGGAGACACTTTGACCTCAATTTTAAAGTCTATATTCCTTTATGCTTTAGGATATCACACAGAATAAACTAGACCACTGGTGGCCTGACATTTAGGTTACTGGGGAACTTTCTCATCTAACATTTGACTGTCTATTCTAGGATGAATTCATGTCTTGAGGGGTGGGGGGAGTACACAGAGAGAAACAAAACATATTTAATAAATAACTGTCTGAATAATTGTGAGGATAAAATCGATGAGGTTTTGTCAGTGTAGTATTCTTGTCCCTTTACCGAAGCCTAGTTCTCCCTGTGGCAGGTAAGAGCAAAAGGGCTGCATACCCCCCTAGGAACAATCCGTCTCTCGGTCTAGGTGATGAAACTGTACTTTCCCATCCAAGACAATCACAGTTGTGCAGTGAGGTGCAAGGCAATTGAAAGTGACATAGCAAACTTGAAAACTATTATGATTCAGTTGTCAGGATTGACATCATCTAATATTATACAGTGTCTATTATGCCAGCCCCTTATTTCATTTAGACTAACATGAACCAAATCCAAAATGCTAATTTTGAAGTCTTTAGTTGAGACTGAGCAACGATGAAGATGATCAACCAATAAAATAGTATAGAGCTTTGTATGCACCTGTGCTACCTTCTAAAAAGACAAAACGAAAAGTGTCAAAAAAGGTGAAATGAGAAGTTTGTACTGAACTACAATATACCAAAGCTATTATTAATTTAAACTGGGTCTCTACCCTTTAAATATGGTGACCTATTCTTTAACGAAATGGAAAAACAAGTTAAAAAAAGGTCATTCCCAAATAGGGGGTGGAAAATAGTCAGGCATATATACATCTCTTCTATATTCATCATGCTTACTGCACCCTTTGATTTTCTATTCAGTATATGCATACGCACAAGCAAATATTCAGTCGGATATTTCCCATTTCAAATTGAAGTTAAGCATTACTGCATCAAATTATATCAATGTTACCATTTTGACCTTCGGCCTAATTTTTCAAATGTTATTTCTCAGAATTTTGCAGCTATAGTTTCAATGCATTATGCATGACGTTTAATAGGCACAGCTCATGCAGAACATTCATATATGACGTTTGAGGTTGCTTTGATTGACCCTTCCCCAGAGAACCTAAGAAAATCTGAAAAATTCACTATGAGAGAGATGGTTTATAAAAATTCACTGTTCCAGCTATTGCTGTTTTTTTAACACCGATTAGACCATTTACTAATACTCATGTGCGTCTTAGCCAAAACACTTAATTTTACCACAGGTATTATGTTGCACTGCCATCTACCATATTTCCTTTCAAGTCACAAGATATTTTGACACTGTTGGATTCATTTCAATAACTTTATGTTTCACTAATGTAAGTATGAATAAACTATTATTGATGATTGACGTCTTATAGGGTTGCCTGTCATTTAGTTGAAATACGGTTTCCTTCCATGTTTGACAAACTTTTACTTGTTATTTTGTTGCAAAAAAAAATATCACATATGTTCTGGCCACAGACATCTTAATCCTGGTTATTTGATGCCAACACTAACAGAATCCGTTTAAGTTTCTAATTGATCTTCTAAGTCTAACATTAGCAGCAAATTGATATTTGCTAAGATCCCTCTGAGCATCTACTCAACTAACAACAAAGCTTAAAGGCCCAGTTCAGTCAAAAACGTGATATCCCTGTATTTTATATACAGTTGATGTTGGAGGTTTACATACACTTATGTTGGAGTCATTAAAACTCATTTTTCAACAACTCCACAAATTTCTTGTTAAAACTTCTTAAGGATCGGCGTTCCGTCAACGGGCCAGTTGTAAATCATGCAGCATGTTATGTCAAGATCACAGATTTTAGAGAAACAACAATTTACAGTAGCTATTACTGCAAAAAAATGCCATGCTATTGTTTGAGGAGAGCTCCTAACAACAAAACACTTTTTCACCGCGATAGGTTTGATAAATTCCCCTCTGAAGGTGAAATTTGTATTTACATTCTGAAATCTTGCTCTTATTTATCACCCAAAGGGTCCCAGAGATAACATTAAGTGTTGTTTTGTTAGAGTCCTTTTTCATATCCTAAAAAGGTCCATATAGCATGCACGATTGATTTTGTATTCCCACTCGTTCAATTTGCAAAGAAAGGAATCTGTGAAAATCTCACCCTAAACGTTGTTTCAACAAGTGAAATCACATTCATATCTATTCCTCAGAGATAACAAGACTTCCCTATTTCATTAGGGGTGTAGTATATCCTATAGGACACCATATTTGGTCAGAGAGCGACGCCTTCATGGCATGCCGATGACGCGGACGGCCATCACTTGAACGACTGTATCTTTGTCAAATAAGCACCAATCGGGGTCAAACAAAGCTAGCTAGATAGCCAATGAGCTGGGCTTTACGGGAGTATCAGGAAACCATGTATATGTTGTAAAATGTAGCTACTAACCTTGTACGACAGCATGCCTTTTCATTTTGGACAAAAATTATAAGGATATTCAGTTATGAAGTTATGAAAACTGGATATTTTGCAAATGTTGAACTTATAATATGGCTACTAATACTTGGAAAGCTAAATCAAAGTCCAAGTATACAGATTTGACGATATTCTTGTAGAAAAAATGGAATATGAATGTGAATGTCTCCTTCACGATTTGCCCAAATGTACCTGGGGACTGTAGTTCACTGATACTTCAAGTTATCCATCTGAAACTTTGCACATACACTACTGCCATCTTGTGGACACTATCGGAATTACAACCAGAATAATGACTAGAACTCTTGCATTTCAAAAATAGTGGTAGAAAAAGACTGGCTAGTTTTTTCTTTGTATTTTCTTCCACCAGATCTACTGTGTTATATTCTCCTACATTCAGTTCACATTTCCACAAACTCCAAAGTGTTTCCTTTCAAATGGTACCAAGAATATACATATCCTTGCTTCAGGGCCTGAGCTACGGGCAGATTTGGGTATGTCATTTAGGAGAAAATTTAAAAAAAAGGGGCTAAACTATAGTTTTGGCAAGTCAGTTAGGACATCTACTGTGTGAATGACACAAATAATTTTTCCAACAATTGTTTACAGACAGATTATTTCACTTATAATTCACTGTATCACAATTCCAGTGGGTCAGAAGTTTACATACACTAAGTTGACTGTGCTTTTAAACAGCTTGGAAAATTCCAGAAAATGATGTCATAGCTTTAGAAGCATCTGGCTAACTGACATAATTTGAGTCAATTGGAGGTGTACTTGTGGATTTATTTCAAGGCCTACCTTCAAACTCAGTGCCTCTTTGCTTGACATCATGGGAAAATCAAAAGAAATCAGCCAAGACCTCAGAAAAAATATTGTAGACCTCCACAAGTCTGGTTCATCCTTGGGAGCAATTTCCAAACGCCTGAAGGTACCACGTTCATCTGTACAAACAATAGTACGCAAGCATAAACACCATGGGACCACGCAGCCGTCATACCGCCCAGGAAGGAGACGCGTTCTGTCTCCTAGAGATGAATGTACTTTGGTGTGAAAAGTGCAAATCAATCCCAGAACAGCAGCAAAAGACCTTGTGAAGATGCTGGAGGAAACAGGTACAAAAGTATCTATATCCACAGTAAAACGAGTCCTATATTGACATAACCTGAAAGGCCGCTCAGCAAGGAAGAAGCCACTGCTCCAAAACCGCCATTAAAAAAAGCCAGACTACAGTTTGCAACTACACATGGGGACAAAGATCGTACTTTTTGGACAAATGTCCTCTGGTCTGATGAAACAAAAATAGAACTGTTTGGGCATAATGGCCATCATTATGTTTGGAGGAAAAGGGGGAGGCTTGCAAGCCGAAGAAAACCATCCCAACTGTGAAGCACGGGGCTGGCAGCATCATGTTGTGGGGGTGCTTTGCTGCAGGAGGGACAGGTGCACTTCACAAAATAGATGGCATCATGAGGTAGGAACATTATGTGGATATATTGAAGCAACATCTCAAGACATCAGTCAGGAAGTTAAAGCTTAGTCGCAAATGGGTTTTCCAAATGGACAATGACCCCAAGCATACTCCCAAAGTTGTGGCAAAATGGCTTAAGGACAACAAAGTCAAGGTATTGTATGGCCATCGCAAAGCCCTGACCTCAATCGCATAGAAAATATGTGGGCAGAACTGAAAAAGCGTGTGCGAGCAAGGAGGCCTACAAACCTGACTCAGTTACACCAGCTCTGTCAGGAGGAAGGGGCCAAAATTCACCCAACTTATTGTGGGAAGCTTGTGGAAGGCTACCCGAAATGTTTGACCCAAGTTAAACAATTTAAAGGCAATGCTACCAAATACTAATTGAGTGTATGTAAACTTCTGACTCACTGGGAATGTGATGAAAGAAATAAAAGCTGAAATAAATCACTCTCAACTATTACTCTGACATTTCACATTCTTAAAATAAAGTGGTGATCCTAACTGACCTAAGACAGGGAATTTTTACAAGGATTAAATGTCAGGAATTGTGAAAAACTGAGTTGAAATGTATTTGGCTAAGGTGTATGTAAACTTCCAACTTCAACTCTACATTTGCACACTAGGTTGGAATAATAATGTGAAAATTATGATAATGCCCTTTTAGTGTGAGAGCTGTTTGAAAAAAACACCTGAAATTTCAGCCTGTTTTGGTGGGATGGAGTTTGTCTGCCCGGTGACATCACCAAGCGATAAATTAGTTAATAGACCAATAAGAAAGAGTTCCAAACCTCTCTGTCAATAACAGCTAGTTTTCAGTTTCCCACTCAGACCACTCCCATACAGTCCTAGCAAAATTATTGCTTGATAAATGGCTATTTTTCTTTATTTGTGACCATTTTAATTGAAAATTATCACATTAAGATACTTAATCGTTACCCAGAAATGATTTGATATTCAGATGAAAACAGCTGCATTGGACCTTTAATAACATGAGACAACTCTTAATTATTTGTCAGGATTTCAAGGTGAACCTCAAGTTGTATTTTCTGTATATTGGCTGTGAAGCTCAGTTGTATACGAGTCTGTTCCAATAAGACTCCTATAATTAGTTAGGAAAATCTAAGTCAAGTAAGTCTATTTCTCTAAATGTGATTAATATCTGACAACAAAACGCATTTATCTACATACCTGTAAACTTATAATATGTGATTGTAATTTTGTGTATATTGAGAAGGTATTGGTATCCTTTTTTTACAGCATGAGTGAAAATGAAGAGTTGCAATGCAAAACCACACAAAGGTCATACTTCATAAAACACATTTGAAGTCACGTCACTTGACATTCTACCGTGCTACATCTGGCACAGAATCTAGCATGAGGATGCCCCGTCACACAATTTATAACTGATGTCACATGCCTGGCAAAGCTGCCCAGTGACTGACAGAGCTAACAGAGAGAGCCACTGGTCAATACTGTGAAAGTACTGCTCTCCAGGCTATCTGCTGGGCTTGTCTGCGGTGTAATCCCTCTGTCAGTGGAAGTGTATCCATTGAATTGCATATATTATATTTGTGCTCCACTGCCGCCGGTGTGCACAGGGTTTAAGGGTTCTTACTCGCACTACCATTTATATCTTGTGACAACCGCCCACCACCGGCACAGCCCACATCTTTCCCATGCCTCTTCCTACGTGGTGTGGCTTCCATTCCAATCAGATGGGCTTATGCTAATACACCTCAGAAGCAACCAGACACCACTGACTTCTGTTTGTATATATTTTCTCTGTCGTTCCTCTTCTGAGCATGTACACAGAGAAATGAAAGGGAAGCCACAGACTGTGGAATAAAAAAACGAATTAGCACTTGAAATGTACATGTGGACGGAGCACAGTGGACATTTCTAAGTGGGGGCTCCTGAGTGTCGCGGTGGTCCAAGGCACTGCATCTCAGTGCTAGGGGCATCACTACAGACCCTGCTTCGATTCCAGGCTGTATCACATCCGGCCGTGATTGGGAATCCCATAGGGCGGCGCACAATTGGCCCAGTGTCGTCCGGGTTAGGGTTTGGACGGGGTAGGCCGTCATTGTAAATAAGAATTTGTTCTTAACTGACTTGAATAGTTAAATAAAGGTCTAAAAAAAAAATTATAATAATTAAATAATAATTTTTTAAAAAACGGCCAAATCGGCGCCCAAAAATACCGATTTCCGATTGCTATGAAAACTTGAAATCGGCCCTAATTAATCGGCCATTCCGATTAATCGGTCGACCTCTACAACATGTACTAAGTGGTGACCTCTCTCAGTAACAACATGTACTAAGTGGTGACCTCTCTCAGTAACAACATGTACTAAGTGGTGACCTCTCTCAGTAACAACATGTACTAAGTGGTGACCTTTCTCAGTAACAACATGTACTAAGTGCTGACCTCTCTCAGTAACAACATGTACTAAGTGGTGACCTCTCTCAGTAACAACATGTACTAAGTGGTGACCTTTCTCAGTAACAACACGTTCCCTGACCACAGCAGCTCTCTCATCAACCTGTACAAAAGAATGGACAAATCCAGACCTAATTTCTCTGTAACACATTATTATTCTGCAAAACACATTTCCTTAATGTTTCCAGGAACATGACAATATCTCCAACCCTGAGAGATAGGCTTGTAACAGAGGGGTTTGGTGGTTTTAAAATGCATCCATATTAACATTCTGGCTTCTGTACATCCTTCTTTGAGGCATAACATCTATTTTCTATTCTGTAGCTTTCTCACAGTCACAGCACAACATACTTGTTAATGCATTATCCTGCCAACAACAATAACATGCAAGGTGGGAACATTATACACCAGGCCAACAGCCTATATTCTTGTGCTGACACACTGTCTTTTAACACCTTCTAGGTACTAAACCTCTTTTTACACCTAGTTAGTACTGGGCCATTTGGAATCGACATCGATTGGGCAATAGTTGCTGCATTCTCAAACTATATTCAGCTAAAATTATAATAATTAAATACAGTGTGCAATTTTCTAAAAATATATTTTTCAAGAAATATGTTTCATGAAATACAAGGTGCATTTTGATACTGAAAAAAAGGTGTGCACTTTTTTTAAATTGAACCTTTATTTACTAGGCAAGTCAGTTAAGAACACATTCTTATTTTCAATGACGGCCTAGGAACGGTGGGTTAACTGCCTTGTTTAGGGGCAGAACGACAGATTTTTACCTTGTCAGCTCAGGGATTCAATCTTGCAACCTTACGGTTAACTACTACTTTTAAACTCGGACAAAACAGAGATGCTTGTCCTAGGTCCCAAGAAACAAAGAGATCTTCTGTTGAATCTGACAATTAATCTGGATGGTTGTACAGTCGTCTCAAATAAAACTGTGAAGGACCTCGGCGTTACTCTGGACCCTGATCTCTCTTTTGAAGAACATATCAAGACTGCTTCAAGGACAGCTTTTTTCCATCTACGTAACATTGCAAAAATCAGAAACTTTCTGTCCAAAAATGACGCAGAAAAATTAATCCATGCTTTTGTTACTTCTAGGCTCGACTACTGCAATGCTCTACTTTCCGGCTACCCGGATAAAGCACTAAACAAACTTCAGTTAGTGCTAAATACGGCTGCTAGAATCCTGACTAGAACCAAAAAATTTGATCATATTACTCCAGTGCTAGCTTCCCTACACTGGCTTCCTGTTAAGGCAAGGGCTGATTTCAAGGTTTTACTGCTAACCTACAAAGCATTACATGGGCTTGCTCCTACCTATCTTTCCGATTTGGTCCTGCCGTACATACCTACACGTACGCTACGGTCACAAGACGCAGGCCTCCTAATTGTCCCTAGAATTTCTAAGCAAACGGCTGGAGGTAGGGCTTTCTCCTATAGAGCTCCATTTTTATGGAATGGTCTGCCTACCCATGTGAGAGACGCAGACTCAGTCTCAACCTTTAAGTCTTTACTGAAGACTTATCTCTTCAGTAGGTCCTATGATTAAGTGTAGTCTGGCCCAGGAGTGTGAAGGTGAACGGAAAGGCTGGAGCAACGAACCGCCCTTGCTGTCTCTGCCTTGTCGGTTCCCCTCTTCCCACTGGGATTCTCTGCCTCTAACCCTTTTACAGGGGCTGAGTCACTGACTTACTGGTGTTCTTCCATGCCGTCCATGGGAGGGGTGCGTCACTTGAGTAGGTTGAGCCACTGACGTGGTCTTCCTGTCTGGGTTGGCGCCCCCCCTTGGGTTGTGCCGTGGCGGACATCTTTGTGGGCTATACTCGGCCTTGTCTTCGGACGGTAAGTTGGTGGTTGTAGATATCCCTCTAGTGGTGTGGGGGGCTGTGCTTTGGCAAAGTGGGTGGGGTTATATCCTGCCTGTTTGGCCCTGTCCGGGGGTATCATCGGATGGGGCCACAGTGTCTTCTGATCCCTCCTGTCTCAGCCTCCAGTATTTATGCTGCAGTAGTTTATGTGTCGGGGGGCTAGGGTCAGTCTGTTACATCTGGAGTATTCTCTTGTCTTATCCGGTGTCCTGTGTGAATGTAAATATGCTCTCTCTAATTCTCTCTTTCTTTCTTTCTTTCTTTCTCTCGGAGGACCTGAGCCCTAGGACTACCTGGCATGATGACTCCTTGCTGTCCCCAGTCCACCTGGCCATGCTGCTGCTCCAGTTTCAACTGTTCTGCCTGCGGCTACGGAACCCTGACCTGTTCACCGGACGTGCTTGTTGCACCCTCGACAATTACTATGATTATTATTATTTGACCATGCTGGTCATTTACGAACATTTTAACATCTTGACTATGTTCTGTTATAATATCCACCCGGCACAGCCAGAAGAGGACTGGCCACCCCTCATAGCCTGGTTCCTCTCTAGGTTTCTTCCTAGGTTTTTGGCCTTTCTCAGGAGTTTTTCCTAGGGAGTTTTTCCCAGCCACCGTGCTTCTTTCACATGCATTGCTTGCTGTTTGGGGTTTTAGGCTGGGTTTCTGTACAGCACTTTGAGATTTCAGCTGATGTACGAAGGGCTATATAAATAAATTTGATTTGATTTGATTTGATTTGAACTAGTCCAACGCTCTAACCACCTGCTTTACATTGCACTCCACGAGGTTACGCGAATGCAGTAAGAAGCCAAGGTAAGTTGCTAGCTAGCATTAAACTTATCTTATAAAAAAACAATCAATCAATCATAATCACTAGTTAACTACACATGGTTGATGATATTACTAGTTTATCTAGCCTGTCCTGCGTTGCATATAATCGCTTAGGTACACGTTGCTCCAACCATAAACATCAATGCCTTTCTTAAAATCAATACACAAGTATATATTTTTAAACCTGCATATTAAGTTAATATTGCCTGCTAACATGAATTTCTTTTAACTAGGGAAAGTGTGTCACTTCTCTTGCAAACAGAGTCAGGGTATATGCAGCAGTTTGGGCCGCCTGGCTCGTTGCGAACTGTGAAGACTATTTCTTCCTAACAAAGACAGCCGACTTCGCCAAACGGGGATGATTTAACAAAAGCGCATTTGCGAAAAGAGCACAATCGTTGCACGACGGTACCCAACCATAAAAATCAATGCCTTTCTTAAAATCAATACACAGAAGTATATATTTTTAAACCTGCATATTTAGCTAAAAGAAATCCAGGTTAGCAGGCAATATTAACCAGGTGAAATTGTGTCATTTTGCATTCATTGCACGCAGTCAGGGTATATGCAACAGTTTGGGCCTCCTGGCTCGTTCAAATGCCAGAATTTTACGTAATTATGACATAACATTAAAGATGGCGCAATGTAACAGGAATAACGTTTTGTTTTTGAGATGATAGTTTCCGGATTCGACCATATTAATGACCTAAGGCTCGTGTTTCTGTGTGTTATTATATTATAATTAAGTCTATGATTTGATATAGCAGTCTGACTGAGCGGTGGTAGGCACCAGCAGGCTCGTAAGCATTCATTCAAACAGCACTTTCGTGCGTTTTGCCAGCAGCCCTTCGCAATGCATTGCGCTGTTTATGACTTCAAGCCTGTCAACTCCTGAGATTAGGCTGGTGTAACCGATGTGAAAAGGCTAGCTAGTTAGCAGGGTGCGCGCTAATAGCGTTTCAAACGTCACTCGCTCTGAGACTTGGAGTAGTTGTTCCCCTTGCTCTACATGGGTAACGCTGCTTCGAGGGTGGCTGTTGTCGATGTGTCCCTGGTTCAAGCCCAGGTAGGAGCGAGGAGAGGGACGGAAGCTATACTGTTACACTGGCAATAATAAAGTGCCTATAAGAACATCCAATAGTCAAAGGTATATGATATACAAATTGTATAGAGAGAAATAGTCCTATAATTCCTATAATAACTACAACCTAAAACATCTTACCTGGGAATATTGAAGACTCATGATAAAAGGAACCACCAGCTTTTATATGTTCCCATGTTCTGAGCAAGGAACTTAAACCTTAGCTTTTTTACATGGCACATATTGCACTTTCTTCTCCAACACTTTGTTTTTGCATTATTTAAACCAAATTGAACATGTTTCATTATTTATTTGAGGCTAAATTGATTTTATTGATGTATTATATTAAGTTAAAATAAGTGTTCATTCAGTATTGTTGTAATTGTCATTATTACAAATAAATAAATAAATAAATTGGCCGATTAATCGGTATCTGATTATTTTGGTCCGCCAATAATTGGTATCGGTATCGGGGTTGAAAAATCATAATCGGTCGACCTCTAACATGTTGTTACTGAGAGAGGTCACCACTTAGTACATGTTGTTACTGAGAGAGGTCACCACTTAGTACATGTTGTTACTGAGAGAGGTCACCACTTAGTACATGTTGTTACTGAGAGAGGCCAACACTTAGTACATGTTGTTACTGAGAGAGGTCAACACTTAGTACTTGGCTCCCTTTGTTCTTATGCCAGAGTGACATCCTGGCGGATGGAGGACATGAGTATGTCAGTTAAGGATTCATCCCCACATCCACTCCCTATAAACATAATAATGTATTCAGTTATAAAACTCATTTCATAAACCACTAATACTTTCTCAATGTCTTTCCATTGCTTAAAAGCTCATCATGTTCTTCTGGTGGAAAATATTTTCCATACATATTGCATTGAGCACTTAAGCTCTTCAAGAGGTGGTTGTCTGTCACATTGCTGCAATGCTTGATGGGTTTTAATTTAACACTCCTGTCCTGAAGTATGACGCATTACAGACAAATGTGTTATATAATCATTATTCTGACACCAAAATTCAGATTGGTCCTTTATTTCCACCTGTCTAAAATACAAAGATGAACGTTTGTTATTCACAACTCAAAACCAATGTTCAAGGCCTGCTTTGTGGAGACCTGGGAAAAGTAACAGTGATTTGAGTAGATCTTATTTAAGCAAAAGCAGCCCCATTGTCATACCATTATGATGTGTCAGTGTCCTGATGACTTGAACAGAAGACTGGCATGATGTACAATACAAAGACACTTGGTGCATCTTAAACTGAAATTACATGAGAATCAGCTACATGCAGACACCCATAGAAATCTTCAGAATTGTGTCAAATTATTCTCCGTTGCTGCAGACTCCACAATAGAACACATTGAAATGCAATGCAAAAAACCCACAATAGTAATCAGGTAGAATTGTTGATTGATAGAGAACCCTGGGACGTAAATGACTCTGCTCTTGATTGCTGTTCACGCAGAATAGACTTCCTGAGCTGCTAAAGACATAGGAGTAATTTCAGGGCCCCAGCTGCAGGTGCCATGAAAAAAGGGCGACAGAGGGGCTCAGGAGTTACATCTCCTCAAGTTTTAGTTCAATGATGGAAGTGAGATCACATGAGACTTTCCTCCCATGAAATAAGTTATTTCTTTGGCAGGCAATTGTTCTCAGGTCTTGATAAGACACTGTTATGTACCGTGTAATAATTTCCCTGTCACTCACAATGACAAAGCTGTAGTGGAAGGACAGCCATAGGGGAACAATACAAGTCCTTCAGTTGGATGAAACAAAAGCATCCAAACCATCTTCAAACCAGTTCAAACTGATTATTCTTGACATTTAAAGCAGATCTCAATGCTTGCCCTATAATGCTGGTACGTTGGGCTTTCATTTTACTATTAGGAAGGACATGAGAGATGTCCTCCGGATCCTGTTTTGTTGTCCACTCTGTGTTGTATTTTAAACAAAAATGCAGTTTGAAATGTCCCTAGGAGATGTGTGAACACTCACTCCCCTTTGACTGGTGGAAAGGGTGACCTTGCTTAGGTGAGCTAACCCACTGGGCACACACTGGTTGAATCAATTTGGTTCCATGTCATTTCAATGAAATTACGTTGAACCAACGTGGAATAGATGTTGAAATGACGTCTGTGCCCATTGGGAAAGTTACCCCACCATCATCGGATTACCTTGAATGTGTTTGTGCTTAATATTTGTAATAGGCACTAGAAGGGCTTTATTTCTCACCAAAAAAAAAATCAAATGTAATGTCTACAACATGCAGGGCTGATTGTTGTGTAATCAAATATGCTGGTTAATTTTCTGAGGACTACAGATGTATTTTGTTCATCAAATGCACATAAAAAGACAGCAATGCTTTCTGAGTTCCAAGCACAGCTGTAAAACAAGGTGTCCACGTGTCAGCTGCTGTAATGCTGTTTGAATGGTGACAGCAAGTTGCAGATGCTGGAACATAATCATTTTTCAATTGACTGTGCTCTCAGCGAATTGCTCAAGTATTAAAAGCCCCCCTGTTCACCGTCCCCAGGGAATTCAGCCAGGTGGCATTCGATGGAACCAGGTAACAACACTCATCTGATGTGCACAATGGTGAGACCAACAGTTGAGAATGTTGTCATTGCTTAAGACTGGTAACCTTTGCGTTAACTTGGCGCAGACAACATAACAACCAGAACTTTTAAGTAATTTATGCCAATTTTGAATGAGTGGATCAAATCATTTGTTCATGCGTCTGAAAGTTTTCTTGCTTTAAGTTACATTGTATCTATTCTCGAAGAATATAAACTTACAAATGCTGTGTGGCCGAAGAACTGAGACTATTTCGCTTTAGTTGAGATACTGCAGAGGGTGGGACCCGAGCCCTTTTGGAACCAGTCTGTGTTAATCTGAGAATAATGTGAACATCTGTTACAACCTACCAAGCTGCTATAAGTGCTTGAAATATTGGTGGGTGGAGTGTTCAATATGCAGGGCTGTTATGAAGGATACATTTGCGTAGTACAACACTGATTTATTTATGCAATTTCAGAGGCAGGTTTTGCATCTCAGATGAGGGAGGCAGGAAAACATTTGGTTTGTCTGTTTTACTCACTTATCTGCTGGATTGACTTGCACCTCAAACGGCAATGTTGTTTTCCATCTTATTGTTGCAACACACACCATTAACAGAGGTATCAGTGATCTCTGTTTGCCCATTAAACAATTCATTGATTTGTACTGACTGGAGCCTGGAGGTTCAATTAGGTCAATCTGTTTTCCTATCTAAATGAAAAGTAACAGTAAGATGGAGGTTAACGGGAGGTTGGTACATCCGCATACATTAGATGAGAAGCTGCTGTCTAGAGTTAAATGAGCCTAGACTGCTCACAGGGTTTCAAATGGGAGTATTAGCAGATCTGTACTGACTACTTCAATCAGGTAAAAGTGTTGTTTTCCTGTCTCAATAGGCAGATTTGTACATTCACATCCCTTTTGTTTATAGGATGGTATACTCTAACATGCCCGTTGATTGAAGTAAGGGAAATATGCAGCAGAATTCCTTCACAAACCAAAAGGTTGTGTTCGTCAACTCTAAATTCAAACAGAGGGCCAATTCTCTCTGTTAGCTAATAGCAAATTTAACAGTGGCAGCAAAATTAGCATTCAGCCAGTTGCTTCCAATGTCTGTTGTCTGGAATTTGTAGTCGAGTAGAGAGGAGTCGAGAGCAGGACACAATTTACAGCAGGTTTTGTTTTGAGTGTGGGTTTGGGAGCAAATAGCTTTTTTAAACTGTAGATCATGTACAAACTCTGAGTTCGTTTTTTTTGTTGCTGTTAACTAGATTTTCGCAGATAATATGAGGTGAGGTGGAATCTGCTCAGCCCCACTGTGAAATGTGTTCCACCGTGGGAGGAGCCTTTGGCTGACAGCAGGGGTCTTGAGCTTTGACTGGTAGGCAGCAGCTGAAGGCAACTGTGGAATTGCAATAAACTGCAGTATCCTGTAATTCCAGCAGATGGAATTACAGTAAAACAACAGTGAATTTGAGGACAAAGTACAGACCAACCTCACTTCACCAACTTCAAAACGGAAGATTAATCATGGCCTTTTTTATTTGCTTGTGTACTGCAAAGATTCATCACCAGGACACATGTTGTTGAATGTTGTCTTGTGAAGGATGAGGCAAGAGCATTGCAGGTGAAGCGGTTGCATGCAGGCTTCCTGAAGGCCCACTGGATTGCCTTGTCCCTCAACTAAATGCAGCATTGTGTTCTGATGATTCATGGTTCAGTACCAGGCATCTTCCCAACATTGGGAGCCGGTTTATGACACTCAGATTGATCTTTTCCCCTCTCCAAACCTCTTATCTGCTTCAACAACAAGTGGAGCGATAGACACAACGTTTCATCACCACAGTAAGAAATGCTAGTGTCAAAGCCTTCTCCATGAGTCTTTTATTAATTTAAAGGAATTGTGGTGATCTAATTCTATTTGACAGTGGGTTGGTTTCCAGTATGAAGCTAGGTAAACTATAGATGAGTCATATGGAGAAACTCTGCTAACATCATACAAAATGAAAGCCTTATTGGAGAGATTCCAACATATTGCTGGGTTTATTTACCAGCTATCTATACACTCATTTTCTCTATACCTCCCTGAATGTAAAAATACAATTTTAGATACAAAGTTTCCACACAGTATGTTTATACACGATTTGTTGACCAAACCAAACATTCTTAACATATGTTAGGACTAACAAGTCCCAAATGTTCACTACAAGATTACACAAAGTTGTGTTGCTTTTACAGAGGGTTGTATCTTATAAACAGGGAGTCATTTGGGAGTTAAAGGCTGTATTGTGAACATTTAAGATGAGGTAAGGGGTGAGTCGAAGGTGCAACATTGTGGGGAATAGACATTGTTTTACTGGGGAACATATTGTGAATACTAATGTAGTGTCTAATTCAAATTGTCTTCCTTAATAATCAGGAAGACTGACAACAGGAAACTCTAGCTCCAGAGGACTGGGAAAAAAATCTATTAAACACAATATGCTGTTTTGCTTGTTAAAATAATGGAAAAGCTTTAGGGGGAGGCTGACCTGGGTAGGTGCATTGTTCTCCTCGCTGTCGCTTGAGTTAATTGCAAATTTGAACCCCTAAAAGCCTTATGGAAGTTTCTGCAGTTTGACAAGCTTCACTCAGATATGAACTCCAAACTCCCATAAATTATTCCTCTGGATAATCCTAATTGAACATGTATTGGCCAGGCAGCTTATGTTGTTTTGGCTCTTATTAATAGACCATCAAAGGCTATTTTTAATGGTGTCAGGGAAGCAAGAATTGACAATGGAGATAAACACAGTCCAGGAGATCTCTTTTTCCTCTGTGGAGCCCAGTAATGCAGGACCTGTCACTAAAGCTGCCCTAATTGGGCCCTGGCTGTGGATATGATGGGGGTTTGGGACTGTTACTAGGGTATCTGGTAGTTTTCACATCTTTCCTTATTAAGCAATTCACTGGTCATATACTGGAGGCAAGATCTGATCACTTGGGAGTTAGATTTATGTTGTTGTTTTACCCAGCTAAAGCACAATTTCAGCAGTACACCTGAATCAATCATTACTGTATGTGTCAGTGAAATCTATGGTTTAGTGTCCAAGACATACTATAACAGACACATATTCTGGCAAAACCATTTGTAGACACGTAAACATGGGTGAATGAAAATTAAATGATGCACCCTGTTTATCAGTTTCCATGGTAGTTTTCTCATCATCACACCAAAATATAATGGCTGATGCCAGCCAGGTGGTGAGTTTTGAGGTGTCAACCTTCTGAAAATAGCCAAAAGAGAGAACACGACATCTTGTGAAAACGATGGAATGTATGCATATTAAAGGCTGGTGTAAATGGAAGCGAGACATTTGTGATTTGGAGCCTGGGTGCTCAGTACTTGTGACAGGCTGTTCACAGGGCACCCCGGGGGAGGCGTGCAGGGAGGCATCACCAGGCAACGTTGCCTTATCCTCTCAGTAGACCTCGTCGGACAGCAGATAGCGTCAGCCTCCAGGGAGGTCCGCTCACTCCGCTCTGCTTTACGGACGACCATCCCACTGTCTGTCAGACACGTCCTTCTACCAGAACATCCCAACTTTTAAACTGCTTCCTTACTTTATTACTTCCCCTGCGTGGTTTGAGGGACAGTTGCTATGAACCAAAGTTTCAAAAAGTTATTTGTCTCGTTAGTGAAACGCTTTCAGGATTTAGGTAATTATGTTGCTGAGTGATCATTTACAAAGTGTCTGTTAGCAGAATAGACAGCAGGAGCACTCGTGGGAGTTCAGTGAGTGATGGGTTTATTTGTGCATAAAAGCCAACTGTACCCAAACAAAATCATATTTTAATCAATAATGAACATTTTAATTGAAGTGCATTTAAAGATACCCAAAGAGAGGGATTTGGACAAACACAAAATGTATTTACCCAGCTTATTTGATAGAAAACTCTATCAAAACTCTATCAAAACTTTTCTAGAAAACTAGAAAAGGTAGGGCGATGCATTTTGTCTACCTCCACTTGTACACTGTCCTTATCAAAGTGTCTGTAAGGATGTCGGTCTCCTCAAAAGATACAAAGTAGGAAAATGCATGTGTAAATGTTAGATTATAGCCTGACCCTACATCCAGTATAGGTTAAAGACTACTTCACATAGGCCATCAACCACAAAGTGATTGAAATGTGCCTCAGAGGACGTAACAAAGCATTCTGAAATTGAGCAGCAGTATGACTTGGCATGTGACGATGTATTGTAGGCCCAGAGATAGATCTGAATCACTCAAAAGACTAAGTAACTTTGTTCTCTGATGCCAATCAGATGATCGCTAACAGGCAATCGTGCCAAAACCAATTAGGTTCAAGTGAATCTGTCTGTCAAGAACTCCCCACATAAAAATTGGAAGAACTCTTTGGAGACACCCATCAGGACTGCAGAGTTAATTAAACCTTGCAATCAGAGGTCAATGAAATAAGAGTTGAGCGTTGCACCTCCCAAGACAGCTGTTAACAAAGCAGTTTGTGCTGATTAGTCCAGTGCAAAGTGCTGATGTGACAGTTGAAACTCTGGACCTCATCACAAAGTTTGAAATCTCAACCTCAATGAGGTGGCCAGTGGTGGATTTACCTGTGCTTGTTTTTGTTCTGTGCTCCATTGATTGGCCTGGGCTACTCTATCAAGCTGAACCAGAATAAAAAACACCTACTTGTCAAGTGGTCGGAGCTCCATGGGCCCTTCTCTGCATCTGGGGTTGATTTTGGCCCTGGCTTCTTTATCCCTGACGATACCTTGATCGATTGCAGTTGTTTATTCTTCACAGCTGAATCTTTCCTCTGCACAACAATATCACTTGCGTTGTGTTGGATGTTACAATTACTATACCAGGGTGAGCTCTGCAATGTTTCAAACACATTTCTAATGAAATACACTCCTTCCATGTCTTACCTAGTCTTTCACAAAAGCTCAGAATTTTGCATCAGACAGAGTACCCCATTGAAGGCATTCATTGTCTCCAGGCCTGCCCATAGGTTGAGTTCATTATTTGTTACTGAATTACCAAAGAGATAGTCATGCTACACTGCCAACACTGTTTCCATTTTACTGACACCCTTGTCAAAAAATCCAGGAACATTTTGGAATTGCATCACGCCAGTATACTATATTTTATATCTGATCCATAGCATTTTACTTTTTCTGCTGAGCTTTACACTAACCTTAAAACCTGTTGGGGCTAGGGGGCAGTATTTTCACGGCCGGATGAAAAACGTACCTAATTTAAACAGGTTACTACTCTGGCCCAGAAAATAGAATATGCATATTATTAGTAGATTTGGATAGAAAACACTCTGAAGTTTCTAAAACTGTTTGAATGGTGTCTGTGAGTATAACAGAACTCATATGGCAGGCAAAAACCTGAGACAAATGTCATCAGGAAGTAGGAGAAATTAGAAATGTAGTTTTTCTTTTGAATCCCTTGAAAAACTACAGTGACATAGGATTTACGTTGCACCTCCTAACTCTTCCATTGGTTGTCAACAATCTTTAGGAACTGGTTTCATCCGTCACCTGTTACCGGGCAGAAAATTGTGGCTCAGTCAATCACTGGCCAGTCTGAGGACAGGTGTCTTATGACGCGTGTGCACGTGACTTCGTTGTTTTTTATTTTTCTTCTGGGATGAATATTGTGGTTCAGTCAATTGTATATTGTGGCTCAGTCGGTTGTAAAATTATCACAATTTTACGTTAAACAATACCCTAAAGGATTGATTGTAAACATCGTTTGACGTGTTTCTACAAACGGTAATGGAACTTTTGACCATTTCGTCTGCACATTCCCGTGTGCTCCGGGAATGTGCTGACCAACTGGCAGGTGTCTTCACTGACATTTTCAACATGTCCCTGATTGAGTCTGTAATACCAACATGCTTCAAGCAGACCACCATAGTCCCTGTGCCCAAGAGCATTAAGGTAACCTGCCTAAATGACTACAGACCCATAGCACTCACATTAACACTATTATCCAAGAAACCCTAGACCCACTCCAATTTGCATACCGCTCAAACAGATCCACAGATGATGCAATCTCTATTGCACTCCACACTGCCCTTTCCCACCTGGACAAAAGAAACACCTACATGAGAATGCTATTCATTGACTACAGCTCAGCGTTCAACACCATAGTGCCCTCAAAGCTCATCACTAAGCTAAGGACCCTGGGACTAAACACCTCCCTCTGAAACTGGATCCTGGACTTCCTGACAGGCCAACCCCAGGTGGTGAGGGTAGGTAGGTAGCAACACATCTGCCACGCTGATCCTCAACACTGGAGCCCCTCAGGGGTGTGTGCTCAGTCCCCTCCTGTGCTCCCTGTTCACTCATGACTGCATGGCCAGGCACAACTCCAACACCATCATTAAGTTTGCCGATGACACAACAGTGGTAGGCCTGATCAGTATTTATGCTGCAATAGTTTATGTTTAATTTAGTTTATGTGTCAGGGGGCTAGGGTCAGTCTGTTATATCTGGAGTATTTCTCCTGTCTTATCCGGTGTCCTGTGTGAAGTCTCTCTCGCTCTCCCTCTCTGCTGTAGTGGAGCAGGTTGAGAGCTTCAAGTTCCTTGGATGTCCACAACACCAACAAACTAGAATGGTCCAAACACACCAAGACAGTCGTGAAGAGGTCACAACAAAACCTATTCCCTCTCAGGAGACTGAACAGATTTGGCATGGGTCCTCAGATCCTCAAAAGGTTATATAGCTGCAACATCGAGAACATCCTGACTGGTTGCATCACTGCCTGGTACGGCAACTGCTCAGCCTCCTACCGCAAGGCACTACAAAGGGTAGTGTGTACGGCCCAGTACATAAATGGGGCTAAGCTGCCTGCCATCCAGGACCTCTACACCAGGTGGTGTCAGAGGAAGGCCCTAAAAATGGTCAAAGACCCCAGCCACCCCAGTCATAGACTGTTCTCTCTGCTATCGCATGGCAAGTTGTTCCGGAGCGCCAAGTCTAGGACCAAAAGGCTTCTCAACAGCTTTTACCCCCAAGCCATAAGACTCCTGAACAGGTAATCAAATGGCTACCCGAACTATTTGCATTGTGTCCCGCCTCCCCACCCGCCAACCCCTCTTTTACGCTGACACTACTCTCTGTTTATCATCTATACATAGTCACTTTAACTATACCTACATGTACAGTCGTGGTCAAAAGTGTTGAGAATGACACAAATATTAATTTCCACAAAGTTTGCTGCTTCAGTGTCTTTAGATATTTTTGTCAGATGTTACTATGGAATACTGAAGTATAATTACAAGCATTTCATAAGTGTCAAAGGCTTTTATTGACAATTACATGAAGTTGATGCAAAGACTCAATATTTGCAGTGTTGACCCTTCTTTTTCAAGACTTCTGCAATCCGCACTGGCATGCTGTCAATTAACTACTGGGCCACATGCTGACTGATGGCAGCCCATTGTTGCATAATCAATGCTTGGAGTTTGTCAGAATTTGTGGGTATTTGTTTGTCCACCCGCCTCTTGAGGATTGACCACAAGTTCTCAATGGGATTAGGGTCTGGGGTGTTTCCTGGCCATGGACCCAAAATATCAATGTTTTGTTCCCTGAGCCACCTAGTTATCACTTTTTCTTTATGGCAAGGTGCTCCATCATGCTGGAAAAGGCATTGTTCGTCACCAAACTATTCCTGGATGGTTGGGAGAAGTTGCTCTCGGAGGATGTGTTGGTACCATTCTTTATTCATGGCTGTGTTCTTAGACAAATTTGTGAGTGAGCCCACTCCCTTGGCTGAGAAGCAACCCCATACATGAATGGTCTCAGGATGCTTTACTGTTGCCATGACACAGGACTGATGGTAGCGCTCACCTTGTCTTCTCCGGACAAGCTTTTTTCCGGATGCCCCAAACAATCGGAAAGGGGATTCATCAGAGAAAATGACTTTACCCCAGTCCTCAGCAGTCCAATCCCTGTACCTTTTGCAGAATATCAGTCTGTCCCTGATGTTTTTCATCTGTAGCTCTGTACTGGTGGTGCCCCGATCCCGCAGCTGAATCAACTTTAGGAGACAGTCCTGGCGCTTGCTGGACTTTCTTGGGCGCCCTGAAGCCTTCTTCACAACAATTTAACCGCTATCCTTGAAGTTCTTGATGACCCGATAAATGGTTGATTTAGGTGCAATCTTACTGGCAGCAATATTCTTGCCTGTGAAGCTCTTTTTGTGCAATGCAATTATGACGGCACGCGTTTCTTTGCAGGTAACCATGGTTGACAGAGGAAGAACAATGATTCCAAGCACCACCCTCCTTTTGAAGCTTCCAGTCTGTTATTCGAACTCAATCAGCATGACAGAGTGATCTCCAGCCTTGTCCTCGTCAACACTCACACCTGTGTTAACGAGAGAATCACTGACATGATGTCAGCTGGTCCTTTTGTGGCAGGGCAGAATTTGTTTTTTGGGGGGGGGGGATTCAGTTAATTTGCATGGCAAAGAGGGATTTTGCAGTTAATTGCAATTCATCTGATCACTCTTTATAATATTCTGGAGTATATGCAAATTGCCATCATACAAACTGAGGCAGCAGACTTTGTGGAAATAATATTAGTGTCATTCTCAAAACTTTTGGCCACGACTGTACATATTAGCCCGACTAACCGGTGCCCCCGCACATTGACTCTTTACCGGTACCACCTGTATATAGCCTCACTACTGTTATTTTCACTGTCATTTTACAGTTTTTTTATCTGTTGCTTACCTAATACCTATTACTTAAAAAGTACTTAAAAATTGCACTGTTGGTTAGGGCTTGTAAGTAAGCATTTCACTGTAAGGTCTACACCTGTTGTATTCGGGGCGCACGTGACAAATAAACTTGGATTTGATTTGATTTTCCAATGCTTCGCTAAGAAGGGCACCTATTGGTAGATGGGTAAAAATAAAAAAGCAGACATTGAATATCCCTTTGAGCATGGTGAAGCTATTAATTACACTTTGGATGGTGTATCAATACACCCAGTCACTGCAACGATACAGAGCATCCTTCCTAACTTAGTTGCCGGAGAGGAAGGAAACCACTCAGGAATTTCATCATGAGGCAAACCTTGACAGTACAGTTTAATGGCTGGGATAGGAAAACTGAGAATGGATCGACAACATTGTAGTTACTCCACAATACCAACCTAATTGACAGAGTGAAAAGAAAGAAGCCTGTACAAATAAAAAATATTCCAAAACATTCAATGCTTGCAAAAAGGTACTGAAGTAAAACTGTAAAAAATGTGGCAAAGAAATGTACTTTATGTCCTGAATACAAATTGAACACAACACATCACTGAGTACCACTCTTCATGTTTTCATGAATGGTGGTGGCTGTATCATGTTATGGGTATGCTTGTCATCGGCTACAGAATAGAGCTGATACAGAATAGAGCTGAGCACAGTCAAAATCCGAGATGAAAATCTGGTTCAGTATGCTTTCCAACAGGCACTGGGAGACAAATTCACCTTTCAGCAGGACAATAACTTAAAATACAATCCCAAATATACATTGGAGTTGCTTACTAAGACGACGTTGAATGTTCCTGGGTGGCGTAGTTACAGTTGTGACTTAAATCACCTTGAAAATCTATGGCGAGACTTAAATATGGCTGTCTAGCAATGATCAACTTGACAGAGCTTGAAGAACTTTAAAAAAAATAATGCGCGAATTTTGTACAATCCAGCTGTGCAAAGCACTTAGAGACTTACCCACAAAGACTCACAGCTGTAATCGCTGCCAAAGGTGATTCTAACATGTATTGACTCAGGGGTGTGAATACTTATGTAAATGAGATATGTTTTTAATTTTCAATACATTTGCAAACATTTCTAAAAACATGTTTTCACTTTGTCATTATGAGGTATTGTGTGGAGATTGGCGCTACATTTTTTTTAATGTAATCCCATTTGAATTCAGGCTGTAACACAACAAAATGTGGAATAAGTCAAGGGGTATGAATACTTTCTGAAGGCACTTTGTGGCCCATAGAACAAATCCTTTGAGAGTGCCGTTTAGATTCCTTTGCACCGCCTACTTCTAGCAACAGCACAGCTATACAAAACTTTGTTGTAAATTAAGACATGCTGTTTTATAGTCCCCATGAAGATCATTACAAAGCTCCTGCAGATTAAACTTAGTATCCAGCTCCCACAAGGCCTTGCTTTTCACCTATCAGCAGGCGGACTATTATTCTACGGATAATGAGAGGGAGGGAAGGTGTCCTTACACACTTTGAGGCAAAAACAAAGCCGAATGAGGAAGAAACGACAGTGATAAGCACTTCCTTTACCACAGGGACACATTGTTTAAAACATATGGGATTTTAAGATTCAGAAGATTGAGCAGTACTCTCACTGGATACAAGTACAGTGAGGGAAAAAAGTATTTGATCCCCTGCTGATTTTGTACGTTTGCCCACTGACAAAGAAATGATCAGTCTATAATTTTAATGGTAGGTTTATTTGAACAGTGAGAGACAGAATAACAACAACAAAAATCCAGAAAAACACATGTCAAAAATGTTATAAATTGATTTGCATTTTAATGAGGGAAATAAGTATCTCTCAATCAGAAAGATTTCTGGCTCCCAGGTGTCTTTTATACAGGTAACAAGCTGAGATTAGGAGCACACTTTTAAAGGGAGTGCTCCTAATCTCAGTTTGTTACCTGTATAAAAGACACCTGTCACAGTATCTAATGAAGGTGGCGCCCCTCCTCGGTCGGGCGGCGCTCGGCGGTCGTCGTCGCCGGCCTATTAGCTGCCACCGATCGTTGTTTCTGTGTCTTTTGATTTTGTCTGTCTATCCCGCACCTGTTTTGTGTTTGTCATTAGTGGGGGGTTATTTAGTGTGTATTTTCAGTTGGGGTTCTCGTGCGGGATTGTTTATTGTCCACTCAGGACAGTTGCGAGTGTAAGCTGTTCTTTCGCTATTATTGTCCATTATATTGCCGGGTTGCGCCCTGTGCGTTTTTTTCAGTGCGCTTATTTTGGGAATGTGTTTTCCCCTGGCGGACTTCGCCAGGCGCCCTGTGCCCTACGGCTATTGCGTTTGCTATTATTATTAAAACACAGTTGCTCCGGCCCTCTGTCTCCTGCTCCTGATTCCACATCTCCACTGGTCCTAGACAGCCGTGACAACACCTGTCCACAGAAGCAATCAATCAATCAGATTCCAAACTCTCCACCATGGCCAAGACCAAAGAGCTCTCCAAGGATGTCAGGGACAAGATTGTAGACCTACACAAGGCTGGAATGGGCTACAAGACCATCGCCAAGCAGTTTGGTGAGAAGGTGATAACAGTTGGTGCGATTATTCGCAAATAGAAGAAACACAAAAGAACTGTCAATCTCCCTCGGCCTGGGGCTCCATGCAAGATCTCACCTCGTGGAGTTGCAATGATCATGAGAACGGTGAGGAATCAGCCCAGAGCTACACGGGAGGATCTTGTCAATGATCTCAAGGCAGCTGGGACCATAGTCACCAAGAAAACAATTGGTAACACACTACGCCGTGAAGGACTGAAATCCTGCAGCGCCCGCAAGGTCCCCCTGCTCAAGAAAGCACATATATATGCCCGTCTGAAGTTTGCCAATGAACATGTGAATGATTCAGAGGACAACTGGGTGAAAGTGTTGTGGTCAGATGAGACCAAAATGGAGCTCTTTGGCATCAACTCAACTCGCCGTGTTTGGAGGAGGAGGAATGCTGCCTATGACCCCAAGAACACCATCCCCACCGTCAAACATGGAGGTGGAAACATTATGCTTTGGGGGTGTTTTTCTGCTAAGGGGACAGGACAACTTCACCGCATCAAAGGGACGATGGACGGGGCCATGTACCGTCAAATCTTGGGTGAGAAACTCCTTCCCTCAGCCAGGGCATTGAAAATGGGTCATGGATGAGTATTCCAGCATGACAATGACCCAAAACACACAGCCAAGGCAACAAAGGAGTGGCTCAAGAAGAAGCACATTAAGGTCCTGGAGTGGCCTAGCCAGTCTCCAGACCTTAATCCCATAGAAAATCTGTGGAGGGAGCTGAAGGTTCGAGTTGACAAACGTCAGCCTTGAAACCTTAATGACTTGGAGAAGATCTGCAAAGAGGAGTGGGACAAAATCCCTCCTGAGATGTGTGCAAACCTGGTAACCAACTACAAGAAACGTCTGACCTCTGTGATTGCCAACAAGGGTTTTGCCACCAAGTACTAAGTCATGTTTTGCAGAGGGGTCAAATACTTATTTCCCTCATTAAAATGCAAATCAATTCATAACATTTTTGACATGCGTTTTTCTGGATTTTTTTGTTGTTATTCTGTCTCTCACTGTTCAAATAAACCTACCATTAAAATTATAGACTGATCATTTCTTTGTCAGTGGGCAAACGTACAAAGTCAGCAGGGGATCAAATACTTTTTTCCCTCGCTGTATAGATGTATTAAGTTTGAGGCATGCAGTTGGAGCGTGGCTGAGGAGAATAGAGAGTACAAAGGAAAGGCCTTGGGGATGTGTTCATGTAACTGACTGTTGTGACACTAAGGAAAAAAGTCCATTCGTCTGTAAGCTGCGACGCCAGACACACACAGCCTTGGTTTTCAGACTGGGTTGAGCCACAAGTCCAGGCAAATAATGCTACAGTTCCGTCATCTATGTGTGGGGGTACTTATTGCTAGTGATAGTTTGTTTTTTATTACTGGCTCTCATTGCAACACCGTGTCCCCATTCACAACAAGGACTACAAAGCAATTCCCAGCGTATAGCGAGGCTCTGGCATGCAACGATAATTAGCCATAGTGATTGTTTTTCTCACTAACTTATTCATGATATTTCACATTTGGTAGGCACTGTGAGGCGACCGCTGTGTATGCACCTTTACAAAGCTAAGTCTCTTATTAATATCATAGGTGATGGACTACAACGTTTTAATGAGCACAACCGTCAGGTTAAATCTCTAGGGTATAAGATATACAGTATTTTATTTATATGAAAACATGGATTTATTTATATCTTCAATTGATTGTTGGGAGAACTTTATTCCCTCAACAGACATTTGAAAAGCAAGACTGGTTGTTAGTTCTTATACACTGACAGAGAGTTTCATTGAACCCCAAAGGAGAGAGGAAACGATAACTGATAAATCTAACCAAATTCCAGAGAGATATTCCAACCTATACTATAAATAGGTCTCTGAAGCCTGTGGCCCCATATGATGCATGATTCCTGCCAGCTCCTAAGATGTTCATTGATCTACTACCATCCACAATTTCCACTGACACCGTCAAGCCAAGAGCTCTCTTGGCATTATCCTCGAGGGAAAATTGTAAACATGTTATTCAACACATTCTATCAAAAATATCTGAATCCCTGTAGGGCAGGGCTTTTCAAATCTGGCCCTTGAAGCCAGTTCCATTGCTGGATTTAATTCTAGCCCTGTACTCAGGGACTAATTTTGACCTGGGACACCAGTTGAATGCAATTAACCAGTTAGAATAGAGAACCAGCAGTACTCCGGCCCTCCAGGCTGGGGTTTGAATACCCCCTCCGTAGGATGTCCGGATGTCCTCAGACCTTGACTCTTGGTTTTCCCCTTATTACTACAGTCACTTTACCTTTTTTTTAAAGATGCTTTGTTTATGTTATGCTAAGTGTTATGTGAAGTAACATATATATTGGACACACAGAAATGAGATATGATTTGGTTGTGAGCATTTACTATTAAATACAGCCCTGACAAGAAACATCTCTACACTGTTTTACTTTAGATTAGATTGAAGACCCAGGTGCAAGCCACCTATGCTCCCTCCCTACAGGCAAAAGATAAGATGATATACTCTGACAGGACCACTCGGCTGTTCTTGGCTCTACAGCACCCCAGCCCAGTTTCTGTAGGGATGCAGATTGCTGTAGGACTTAAAGACAGGTTGTTTTCTAGAAGGGATGTCAAGGGAAGGGAAGGCAAGCCAAGCTCTGCTGAAAGTTGATTGGAGAAGGTTCAGTGAGGTCTCTGCCTCTGCTCTAGCCACTGATCTCATGAGTTTATCTGTCATAAGCCGCACCTAATTGCTGGATTGCTCCTTCACCCTCAAATTACGGCACTAAGTGAATCCACATTAATCCGCTTTACAGGTTTAGCAATTTAGATATTGCTCCAAACGCTCCCAATTTCAAACCAGCATAAGGCGGCAGCATTTTTCATATATTATTCCAGTGCACATTGTAATAGTATTTGCAATATGTTTTAGATTAGCATGAAATGCCGGACATTGAAACGTATGCATAGGGGTTAGGTTAAATGTGGAAGGCTCATTTCGGTTGAATAGGTATCCCCCTTTCCCAATGAACACTGCTCTGTTGACACTTGTCTGTTTCAGAGATCATCACATGGATATGAAACTGGGATCTAACCCAGAGGAGGTTTATTACCCAAAAGCAATTGGTATAGCTCCTGTGTGACTGAGTCCGGCTTGTCTCTTTGCATCATTTTGCATTGATCTGACGTATTTGACCAGGACTATTTCATATGGACGAAAATGCATATTTTTAAAGCAGTGGACGGGCTGCTATCATTTTCAAATTATTTTGAAGGCCACACTCTTCAAAGTCGAAGCAGTTTATATTCAGGTGAATGCCTAAAATATGAGGATCTCCCTTAGAGTTTGCCATATTTAATCAATAGTTAGGAAATACCTATTTAATATAACCCATCGCTAATTCATAAGATTATGTTCATATGTTCCCATTGGTCTAAAAGCAGAGGAAAAGCAACCAGGATGGAGGAATTTGTTTCAAAATATGCATAGGCATTACCTCTGCCAGGGTTGTATGTGTTTTTGGGGCAATTACCCATGCTCTGTGATTTCTAGAAAATTGCTGTCAAAATGATTTGGTATGCTTGTGAATGTCTTATGTGAATGTCTTATACACTACAGCATACAGGTATTTGTAATCCTATATACACTCCGTTGTCAGTTTATTAGGTTCACCACCCCGTTCACGGAAATGGTTCGCGTGGTCGTGGCTTACTATATAAAGCAAGCAGACAGGCATCGAGGCATTCAGTCACTGTTCAATTGAAAATTACAATGGGCAAAACTAGTGACCTAAGCGACTTTGAGCGTGGTATGATCGTCGGTGCCAGACGTGCTGGTTCCGGTATCTCACAAACAGACCGACTCCTGGGCTTTTCACGCAAGGCAGTGTAGGGTTTACCGAGAATGGTGCAACAAACAAAAAAACATCCAGTCAGCGGCATTCCTGTGGGCGAAAACAGCTGATGAGAGAGGTCGAAGGAGAATGTTAAGAATTGTGCAAGCCAATCCCGGTTCCAATTGCGAACCGGTTCCTATTGTGTCACGCTGATTGCAGAGTCAGGCTTTGGCGTAAGCAGTATGAGTCCATGGCCCCATCCTGCCTGGTGTCAACGGTACAGGCTGGTAGCGGTGGTGTAATGGTGTGGGGAATGTTTCCCTGGCCCACGTGAAGTCCATGCCCTGAAGAATTCAGGCTGTTCTGGAGGCAAAGGGGGTCCAACCTGGTACGAGATGGGTGTAACTAATAAGCTGGCCTCTGAGTGTATAATATATATAGCTATATAGCTATTAGCTATTCCCACATGTGTATATATACTAGCTATTCCCACATTTTCTAACATAGACATTTTTAAATTGTGACTATCAGAACCTTAGAAACGTTTTACCTATACGTTTTTTCTTGGTATGGGGAACATTTAGTTCTTGTTAAGAACAAAAGTTATTCTAAACTTGACTAGGTCAAGGGAGCTGAAATAACAAATCCACTGTGAACATAAAACTTTCAGTGCTGTTAAATTTGAATTATTAAATTAATTCCCAATGTACTCTCTATTAGTAATACAACTTGAGCACAGGCGCCTGACTTTGTCTAAAAATGGGGGTGCAAAAGCTTGGGAGGGGGGGTCTTTACTTTTTTTGGCACCTTTGTTTGAAGTGCTGTCACCATGAAAATGTTTCAAATTAACTTGACTCTACAGCATAAATATTTGACGCAAAGTGGGTAGAAATTGTTTATTTGTTACTTACCAAGCCAAGCAGAGAGACCCGGCGACAGGATAAAGTGACTATGGGGGCAGTTGAAATCGGTGAGGGGGCACAATTTTGGGGGGGTTCTTGCATTGGAATTATATTGAATTCTGATTATATCACGCTATACCACAAACATAATGTTAAAAAATGACAAAACTCTGCTTTTGAAGTGACAGGTTGGTGCAAAATCAGTATCCCACCTCGGCTGCGCTGTATCAGCACAATGGACAGTGCCCTAAACTCTAAAGCAGTGGTCACCAACCGGTCTATCACGATCAAGCAAACAAAGTGTACCTAAAAGGCCTACCGCTGGCCAATCAGATAGCTCAGATCACCATGTCTGCACAATTTCCTCGAGCCATAACCTGTAAAATGAAGCATCGAATGCACAGCAAAGTTGATACTGTGAGATTTCAAAACCTTTTAAACCATGACTACAGAGACTCAACGAATACAGCAAAGAGCTGCAGGTTTTAATGTGTAAGTTCATGTTTATGTTCATTCAGCACTGTCAACACTTTGATCAACGGCTTTATAAGCCATAAAATGTGCATTCTCCCTACTTCCTTCCACACGCTACAACCAGCACTTCAGCGGCAATGAATGAGTATAGCAACGTTTTCCAATAAGCTGCATTGGTATTATTAGAGTCTAGTGTCTTTTTTTATATCGAGGAATATTTCACTTTCTCTGGTTATAGGTGTAACATGAATTGGTACATGAGGCAGAAATAATGCTGTGCGACTTGAGTTTCGCCATCAGCTGGAAGACTGTGTCCCTTTTTCTCAGCGGAGAGAGGAGGGACAGTGCGTGAGGTGAGAGGCAGCCTCATCACTGCTCCCTCCCTCCTTTCCCTTAGTCTGGCCATCAGTCCAGCTCACTTAGCTGTGCCTCACAAGTAATACAACTAATTATCTAATACCAGTGTGATCATATACCTAATTAAAAAAATATATAATTTCAAAATGGTCTAAGAAGAACAATATTGGCAGGGCAATTCAAGCATAGCCAATATGCAGTGCTAATTTATTGGTCCCATAGCCTACTGCACAAACCTCATTTTTAGTTGGTTAATGTTGCATAGGCTTACGTTTGTCACACCCTGATCTGTTTCACCTATCTTGTGCTTGTCTCCCCCCCACACCAGGTGTTTCCCATTTGTGACCATTATCTCCTGTGTATTTATACCTGCGTTTTCCATTTGTCAGTTGCCAGTTCGTCTTGTCCCGTCAAGTCCTACCAGCGTGTTTCCTGTGCTCTAGTTTTTGTTTTTCCTAGTTTTCCCAGTTTTTACCATTCTGCCTGCCCTGAGCCTGCCTGCCGTTCTGTACCTTTCTGACACTGCCCTGTAATACTGACCTCTGCCTGCCCTTGACCTGTCATTTGCCTGCCCCCTGTTTTGTACAGTCGTGGCAGATGGAAGCGTATCACATAATACTATGTTATTCACGTAGCCTACCTCAGATGAGCAGCGTTTTGTCCCGCTTTTTATTGAAACCCAAAAGAGTCATACTGTACCTAGCAGCCCGGATGATTCTCACGAAACTGGCACTTCACAAAAAACAAACACATTTCCCACCACAGTACAAAAAAAAAAGAAATGTATGTATTCACTACTGTAAGTTGTTCTGGATAAGAGCGCCTGCTAAATGACTAAAATGGAAAATGGAAAATGTATAATTCCTTTTGGATCACTAAGATTAGGATCTGTTAATTTATTTCATAATTAATATTGTTTATTGATCATATGTTATCCATTTGACCAAATGTTCAACAACTACAATGCAAAAATGGTCATTACCACATTTAAGTTTCAAAAAGTTTCAATTTTTTTTTTACATTGCTCACCTGAGTTAAACATGACATTGAAAACAAATATTTAAAATGTAAAAAAATAATCTCATTGTATACATGTTATTTTATGTACACATTGTCACAGGATCCAACGATAGTGGCGCCCCTCCTCGGTCGGGCGGCGCTCGGCGGTCGTCGTCGCCGGCCTATTAGCTGCCACCGATCGTTGTTTCAGTTTCGTTTAGTTTTGTCTGTCTGTTCCGCACCTGTTTTATGTATGTCATTAGTGGGGACTTATTTAATGTGTGTTTTCAGTTGGGGATTTTGTGCGGGATTGTTGATTGTCCATTCAGGACGGTGGTCCGTGTTTTATTACGGGTTTTTCCTGACAGTTTAAGGAAGAGAGGATTTACCGGGCTGCGCCCCGTGCCTTTTTGTGCCGCTTATATATATTGTTTGTTCGCAATATTGGGAGTGTGTTTTTCCCAGGCAGTCTGTCTGTAGCGCCCTGTGCCTCGCGGTTTTGTTTTGTGTGTCAAATTATTAAAAGGACACTCAACTCCAGCACCTGTCTCCTGCATCTGATTCCGCCTTACACCAGTCCAAGTCAACTGTGACAGAATCCCGCACCTTCAACATATGGAGTCAGCAGGAGCAGAAGCGCCATCCATGGCTGAGCAGGTCTCCCAACATGCCGGCCTCCTCCACCGCCTAGGCTCGGCCATGGATCAGGTGTTGGCCCGGTTGGAGAGCTGGGAGAGAGGTGCCTCCCCAGCCAGACCAGCTCCGGTCCCTCACCCTACGCACCTATCCACACCCACTGAAGCGGGTGCCGGCGGGATCCGGATTTCACCGCCCAGGGAGTTCGATGGAACGGCCGCTGGGTGCAAGGGGTTCTTGCTCCAACTGGAACTGTACCTGGCGACCGTCCGCCCCCCTCCCTCCGACGAAGAGAGGGTGAGCGTCCTCGTCTCGTGTCTCACGGGTCGAGCCCTGGAATGGGCCAATGCGGTCTGGGAAGGTCCAGACTCGGCCCGGGGTGACTACCCGGAGTTCACCCGCCGCTTCCGGGCGGTTTTCGATCATCCCCCGGAGGGCAGGGCGGCGGGTGAGCTACTATTCCATTTGAGACAGGAGACGAGGACCGCTCAGGGCTTCGCATTGGAATTCCGGACTCTCGCCGCTGGATCGGGGTGGAACGAGCGGGCCCTGATAGACCACTATAGGTGTAGCCTTCGCGAGGACGTCCGCCGGGAGCTGGCATGTAGGGACAACACCTCCACTCTGGACCAACTGGTGGATTTGTCCATTAGATTGGACAACCTGCTGGCTGCCCGGGGACGTTCCAGTCGGGGCCTGTTCGTTCCGCCTACCAGTCCTCCCGCTCCACAGCCCATGGAGATAGGGGGGGCTGCACCGAGGAGGACCGGAGGGAGGGGTCTCTCTTGCACCCGATGTGGACACAGAGGACACACTGTGGACCGGTGCTGGAGAGGTCCCTCCGGGAGTTCGGAGGGCAGGCAGCGCACCGCTTCGGCCCCCCAGGTGAGTCCGCACCAGCCACACCCAGAGCCCCCTGTCGATCACTTGTACACCTCCGTTTGTTTTCCTAATTTTTCCCCTCACTTCCAGTATAAGGCGCTAGTCGATTCAGGTGCAGCTGGGAGTTTTATGGACCATGGGTTAGCGAAGAGGTTAGGGATCCCCCTGGTTCAGCTGGACCACCCCTTCCCCGTGCACGCCCTAGATAGTCGACCGCTAGGGTCAGGCCAAGTAGGGGAGGTCACAGTGCCACTGGTTATGCAGACGTGTGGGGGTCATGTGGAGCGTCTCAGCCTGTTCATCATTGACTCCCCAGCGTTTCCGGTGGTACTGGGAATCCCCTGGCTAGCCGCTCACAACCCCCAGATTTCGTGGAGACAGAGGGCTCTAACGGGGTGGTCGAGGGAGTGCTCAGGTAGGTGCATAGGAGTTTCCATCGGTGCGACTACGGTGGAAAGTCCAGACCAAGTCTCTACTGTGCACATTCCCTCAGAGTATGCCGATTTGGCTATCGCCTTCAGTAAAACGAAGGCGACTCAATTACCCCCCCATCGACAGGGAGATTGGGCGATAAACCTCCAGGCTGACGCGGTTCTTCCTAGGAGTCACGTGTATCCTCTGTCTCAGGAGGAGACAGTGGCTATGGATACATACGTCACTGAGTCCTTGAGACAGGGATACATTCGGCCCTCTAAATCCCCCGTCTCCTCGAGCTTCTTTTTCGTGAAGAAGAAGGAGGGAGGTCTGCGCCCGTGCATTGACTATAGAGGTCTAAATGCTATCACAGTGGGTTTCAGTTACCCGCTACCTCTCATTGCTACGGCAGTGGAGTCATTTCACGGGGCGCGCTTCTTCACGAAATTGGATCTCAGGAGTGCGTATAACTTGGTGCGTATCCGAGAGGGAGACGAGTGGAAAACCGCATTTAGTACCACATCTGGCCATTATGAGTACCTCGTCATGCCGTATGGGTTAAAGAATGCTCCCGCCGTCTTCCAATCCTTTGTGGACGAGGTCCTTAGGGACATGCTCGGGCAGGGTGTGGTGGTGTACATCGATGACATCCTGATCTGCTCCGCCACACGCGCCGAGCATGTGTCCCTGGTGCGTAGAGTGCTTGGGCGGCTGCTGGAGCATAACCTATACGTCAAGGCTGAGAAATGTGAGTTCTTCAAAAGAGCCGTCTCATTTCTAGGATATCGCATTTCCACCTCGGGGGTGGAGGTGGAGTGTGACCGCGTGACGGCTGTGCGTAATTGGCCAACCCCAGCCACTGTGAAGGAGGTGCAGCGGTTCTTGGGGTTCGCTAATTATTATCGGAGGTTTATCCGGGGTTTTGGCCAGGTAGCAGCTCCCATTACCTCACTGATGAAGGGGGGGCCGGTGCGGCTACGATGGTCAGCAGAGGCGGACAGAGCCTTTCATCGTCTGAAGGTTCTGTTTACCAATGCACCTGTCCTAGCGCATCCGGACCCCTCTTTGCCATTCATAGTGGAGGTGGACGCGTCCGAGGCTGGGGTAGGAGCTGTGCTGTCGCAGCGTTCGGGCGTTCCTCCGAAGCTCCGCCCATGCGCGTTCTTTTCTAAGAAGCTGAGCCCGGCGGAGCGCAATTATGATGTGGGGGACCGGGAGCTGTTAGCCGTGGTCAGGGCTTTGACGGTGTGGAGACATTGGCTTGAGGGGGCACGTCACCCTTTTCCCATCTGGACCGACCACCGTAACCTGGAGTATATTCGGGCAGCGAGGAGGCTTAATCCCCGTCAGGCGAGGGGGGCCATGTTTTTCACGAGGTTTAACTTCACTCTCTCGTACATTCCAGGTTCCCGGAACCGGAAGGCTGACGCACTGTCGCGTCTCTACGACACCGAGGAGCGGACCATCGATCCTACTCTCATACTTCCCGCCTCCTGTCTGGTGGCACCGGTGGTATGGGAGGTGGATGCGGACATCGAGCGGGCGGTTCGGTCAGAACCTACTCCGTCGCAGTGTCCCGTGGGCCTGAAATACGTTCCGCTTGGTGTTCGCGATCGCCTGATCCGATGGTCCCATACTCTACCCTCCTCGGGTCATCCTGGGGTGGAACGGACAGTGCGGGGCCTGAAGGGAAGGTACTGGTGGCCCACCTTGGCTGAGGATGTCCGGCGTTATGTCTCGTCCTGTTCAGTATGCGCTCAGTGTAAGGCTCCTAGGCACCTACCTCGAGGGAAATTACAGCCCCTCCCTGTCCCACAGCGGCCCTGGACTCACCACTCGGTGGATTTCCTTACGGATCTCCCGCCGTCTCAGGGGAACACGGCGATCCTGGTCGTTGTGGACAGGTTCTCTAAGTCCTGCCGTCTGCTCCCTTTGCCCGGTCTTCCTACGGCCCTGCAGACCGCGGAGGCCCTGTTCACTCACGTCTTCCGGCACTATGGGGTGCCCGAGGACATCGTATCTGATCGAGGTCCCCAGTTTACGTCCAGGGTATGGAAATCGTTTATGGAGAGGCTGGGGGTCTCGGTCAGCCTGACCTCGGGGTTCCACCCCGAGAGTAACGGGCAGGTAGAGCGCATCAACCAGGATGTGGGCAGGTTCCTGCGGTCATATTGCCAGGACCGGCCAGGGGAGTGGGCGCAGTTTGTGCCATGGGCCGAGATGGCCCAGAACTCTCAGCGCCACTCCTCCACTAATCTGTCACCCTTCCAGGTGGTGCTGGGGTATCAGCCGGTCCTGGTGCCATGGCAACAGAGCCAGACGGAGGCTCCTGCGGTGGAGGCATGGGTCAAGCGCTCTCAGGAGACCTGGAACGCGGTCCAGGAATGTTTAAGGAGGGCGAGCGAACGACACAAGGAGAGCGCTGACCGCCACCGCAGTGACGCCCCCGTGTTTAACCCGGGGGATAGAGTCTGGCTCTCGACCCGGAACCTGCCTCTCCGCCTGCCCTGCCGGAAGCTGGGTCCGCGGTTTGTGGGGCCGTTTAAAGTCCTGAGGAGGATAAACGAGGTGTGTTACAGGTTACAACTTCCTTCGTATTACCGTATTAACCCCTCGTTTCATGTGTCTCTCCTCAGGCCGGTGGTAGCTGGTCCGCTGCAGGACAGTGAGGTGCTGGAGGCCCCCCCGCCCCCCCTGGACATCGGGGGGAGCCCGGCGTACACAGTCCGAGCCATCCTGGACTCCCGACGTCGGGTAGGGGGCCTGCAGTACCTCGTGGACTGGGAGGGGTACGGTCCGGAGGAGAGGTGCTGGGTTCCGGCGGCGGACGTTCTGGACCCCCCTATGCTGTTGGACTTCCACCGTCGCCGACCGGATCGGCCGGCGCCTCGCCCTCCGGGCCGTCCCCGAGGCCGGCGTCAGGGGAGGGGTACTGTCACAGGATCCAACGAAAGTGGCGCCCCTCCTCGGTCGGGCGGCGCTCGGCGGTCGTCGTCGCCGGCCTATTAGCTGCCACCGATCGTTGTTTCAGTTTCGTTTAGTTTTGTCTGTCTGTTCCGCACCTGTTTTATGTATGTCATTAGTGGGGACTTATTTAATGTGTGTTTTCAGTTGGGGATTTTGTGCGTAATTGTTGATTGTCCATTCAGGACGGTGGTCCGTGTTTTATTACGGGTTTTTCCTGACAGTTTAAGGAAGAGAGGATTTACTGGGCTGCGCCCCGTGCCTTTTTGTGCCGCTTATATATATTGTTTGTTCGCAATATTGGGAATGTGTTTTTCCCAGGCAGTCTGTCTGTAGCGCCCTGTGCCTCGCGTTTTTGTTTTGTGTGTCAAATTATTAAAAGGACACTCAACTCCAGCACCTGTCTCCTGCATCTGATTCCGCCTTACACCAGTCCAAGTCAACTGTGACACACATATTTAGATAAAGAACCAAAAGCACACTATCAGATTAAGCCAAAATTACTAAAGCATACTTTTTATTTTTCCTAATATTTCCTAAATATTGATGCATTATGGTAATGATAATCAGTCATATTTAAGTAGGGGTTTTTCTCTTCCTGTTTTGTGGGTGATTATCTTTTGAGTAGTGTGTTTTCCTCTCTGCGTCACGGTTTGTTGTTTTTGTATTTTCAAGTATTTGGTGTTTTTGCAAACGTTTCACAATAAATAAAAGATGTTGAACTACGAACCCGCTGCATTTTGGTCCGATCCTTCAGACAGCCGGGACAGAATCACCCACCACCAAAGGACCAAGCAGCGTGGAAGGGAGCAGCAGGAAAAGTGGACTTGGGAGGAGATATTGGACGGCAAGGGATCCTGGACATGGGAGGAGATCCAGGCGGGATGGGATCGCCTTCCATGGGAACAGGTGGAGGCAGCGAGAGCAGAGCGGAGACGAGAGGAGGCACGATACCAACGAAGAGGCAAGTGCGAGAGGCAGCCCCCCAAATTTTTTTGGGGGGGGCACATGGGGAGTTGGGCAGAGTCAGGGTGGAGCCCTGAGCCAGCTTCCCGTGTTTACTGTGGGGAGCAAGCAACGGGGCAGGCACCGTGTTGTGCGGTGATGCGCACTGTGTCGTCAGGGCGCATTCACAGGCCGGTGCGATCTGTGCCCGCACCCTGCAGTTGTCGAGCTGAGTTGAGCATCCAGCCAGGGCGGGTTGTGCCAGCCATACGCTCCAGACCTCCAGTGCGCATCCGCAGCCCAGTACGTCCTGTGTCCTGTGCCTGCTCCTTGCACTCTCCCTCCAGTGCACCTCCATAGCCCAGTACGTCCTGTGACTGCTCCTTGCACTTGCCCTGAGGTGCGTGTTGCTAGTCTGGCGCCTCCTATGCCAGTCCCATGCATCAGGCCTCCAGTGCGCCTGCCCAGTCCGGGGTGTCCTGTTCCTGCTCCTCGCACTCTCCCTCTCCCTCTAGTGCGCATCCATAACCCGGTACAGCCAGTGCCTGCTGTGAGCACTCGATCCTTAGCACATCTCCCCAGTCCGGTGAGACCGATTCCTGCTCCTCGCACTCTCCCTCCAGTGCGCATACATAACCCGGTACAGCCAGTGCCTGCTGTGAGCACTCGATCCTTAGCACATCTCCCCAGTCCGGTGAGACCGATTCCTGCTCCTCTCACTCTTCCTCCAGTGCGCATCCATAACCCGGTACAGCCAGTGCCTGCTGTGAGCACTCGATCCTTAGCACATCTCCCCAGTCCGGTGAGACCGATTCCTGCTCCTCTCACTCTCCCTCCAGTGTGCATACATAACCCGGTACAGCCAGTGCCTGCTGTGAGCCCTCGGCCCTTAGTGCGCCTCCATAGCCCAGTACGTCCTGTGCCTGCTCCTCGCACTTGCCCTGAGGTGCATGTTACTAGTCTGGCGCCTCCTATGCCAGCCCCACGCATCAGGCCTCCCAGTGCGCCTGCCCAGTCCGGAGCCTCCAGCGACGCTCCTCAGCCCGGAGCCTCCAGCGAGGCTCCCCAGACCGGAGCCTCCAGCGGCGGTCCGCAGCCCGGAGTCTTCAGCGGCGGTTGGCGGTCCGAAGCCTCCGGCGATGATCCATGGTCTGGTTCCTCCGGACATACAGAAGCGGGGGGATCAGCGGGCAGTGGGGGTACTCCGCCCGGAACCAGAGCCACCGCCTTAGACATTAGTCACCCACCCTTCCCTCCTTTTGTGTTTTGTGTGTTTTTTTGGGGGGGGTTGTTGTTTAGTTTTTTTGTTGTTTCTGTAGGTGCGGTCAGAGTTCGCACCTTTGGGGGACGGGGGGTACTGTCACGCCCTGACCATAGTAAGTTGTTATTTTCTATGGTAGAGTAGGTCAGGATGTGACAGGGGGTGTTTGTTCTATGTTTTCTATTTCTATGTTTAAGTTCTAGTTTGGGATTGTTTAGTTTGTGTAGTTCTATGTTGGGATTGTTTGGGTTGATCTCTAATTGGAGGCAGCTGATCCTCGTTGCCTTTGATTAGAGATCATATTTAAGTAGGGGTTTTTCTCTTCCTGTTTTGTGGGTGATTATCTTTTGAGTAGTGCGTTTTCCTCTCTGCGTCACAGTTTGTTGTTTTTGTATTTTCAATTATTTGGTGTTTTTGCAAACGTTTCACAATAAATAAAAGATGTGGAACTACGAACCCGCTGCATTTTGGTCCGATCCTTCAGACAGCCGTGACAGTCCCCATAGGAGAACAATTTGAACAGGTAGAACCCATTCCACAGAGGGTTCTACAAGGAACCCAAAAGGGTTCTTACTGAAGTTAAAAAGGGTTTTCCTAAGGGGTCAGCCAAAGAACCATTTTGGAACCCTTTTTTTCCAAGATTGTGTACTGAGCTCTATTAGAGATTCAGTAACCAAATGCATCATCGAACTGTGTCCTTTGTTAATCCCAAATGACTTGCATAACACTAAAAATCACTGATCTTAATGCAATTGACTAAATACCCATCATTTAAGTATAAGCACTGTAATTATGTGCATGTTTTTTCCAAAGTCAAAAGTGGATTTAAGCATAAAAAAGTGACTTTACAGGTAATATTGGTGAGTTAGGACATGGATATGGATATGTGTGTTTGCAAGGTATTTTAGATGTATTTCTAGATTGAATGGGATCCTATGAGGAAAATGGCATAACATGATATGCCTACAGTATAAAGTATTTAAATATGTGGGATATGGACCAAAAACTGTCTTGGGATATCAAACAACATTATAGGTAAGTGCTAAACCAGGTACACATGTCAAAATGGGGAATGTCCTCCTTTAAGTGGCGGGTTGCTCTTTGCTGAAACAGATTGTGGCTTTAAGTTAATTAAATGGGGTTTATACACCCATATGTCTTGACAACCCCTACTTAATCAAATAAAAGGCATAAGGATTAGTCCAAGTAAAAAATGTAACTTACCAGCACTGCACACCCATTGACTATAAATTAGAATTAGCTTTTTATCAATACCGAATTAAGGATCTCATTACCGAAATGGACTTAAAAATGTGGTAATGAGAAATTAGAATTTCAGTAATGAGAGACCCTTAACTCAATTTGCAAGTAATAGGAGACAACCATTATGAATCAGCAAACAATTGACCACATCACTAAAGACCATTCATGCCTCTATGTTGGTAAGTTAATGGTTCTTGAAGATTTTCCCACTTTGAGCTTTTTTGTCATTTCAATAATGAAAAGGTCAAGTGTCATAAAGGGGGTGTTTGAGAATAAGATATTCATTCTGAAGGCATATAAGTGGACATTAAATGAACTTGTGCTCATCCAAGGACTGCTCCTCTAGATGATACATCATGGGTGAAAAAACTTTATTAAAACATTTTTTTGAGTTTATGCAGCAACTTGAAAAAGCGTTACTGTAATGTTTTTCGTAATAAATATTCATTAATATGAATATTTAATGTAAACTTCAACTGGTATACCATATTTATGATTGACGAACAAACTACAGCAACATATTTTGTGGTTTATTTAAATAAGTTAGGTTTTTCTAAAGTAACATTTTATAAAATGACCTGAGAATTTGGGGTGAAAATGTACAAAATTCAGGTGAAAATGCTAAATGTATTTCAAATTAAACATGTGCCATAAACTAGGCATATTAGTCTTCAGAATGATAGTTGATTGTTGCAGATGTATCATGGTTTTCTAACTCAATTTGCTACTGCCATGGTAAAACTGGTTTCATGAGAATCATCCTCCCAGGAGCTTCCCATAGCCTCCCCTACACACAAATGCACACACTCCCTAGGGCGCTCTGTCCAAGGTGTTGAAACAGCACAGGTAAGACACAGATTTCACGCAAACCTGTCACTCAATCATTTTAACTTTATTGCTATTTTTATATAGGGACAAAACTAAAACTAAGGTGGCACAAGTTTCCGGGCTAGCAAGCAGAGCTGTTTTATCACAAATATCCTGTGCTTTTTCATTTGGTGCGTAGGCGCATGCAGACAGAGCTTGGTTACACTGTACCTGCGAAGCGGCCATGGCTCTCACATATGGGGCTCAGTCAGGACTGTTACTTTTGTAACTAAATGAAAACATTTTAACAATGTGATTTAACCAATTGAAGTTGGGAAAATAGATGGCAAAAATGTAGACTGGTGTTAAATGCCTCTAAACCGCTTGGGGAGAAATTATTTCACAGATTTAATCATGTACTATTAGACCTACTGATTATTTCTCACCTTCTATTTGCTAGCTACTCATTGTCAGCCCACGAGCTACCTGACATGCAGATCTCTGCTAAGGTGCAACCCTTGGTAGGCCGATGGAAGGCTACTCAAAGTCAGAGTCTGCGCTGCGAAGCCTAATCAGACATGTCCGTGGTCATCATGATTCTTACAGGCAAAGTGAAATGATACAATGAATTTCTACCATCGGGCATGAAACAACAATACAAATGTAACAACCGCACAACAAAATAGATCAACATTTTTATTTTTCTGGTGACTTTTCATTTAAAACATTGGTGGTGCAACCAGTGCTATCGAAATAAACTGAACCAAAACAGTGCACGCGGGAGCGATGCAGAACTTTAGAGTAGTTCAAATCATTCATCTTGAGGCGACGGGTGTAGGGATACAATCTGTTAATTGTAATATCATTCATAAAATGGACATCGAGTATCTATTTGAATAGAGACTAGCTCAAAACATTGCTAATCGTTGAAAAAAAGTGGGGTGCAAAAACATACGTTTTCACCCTATTTTGAAAGTGGGGGTGCAGCTGCTCCATTCCTGCCATTGTTCAGGCGCCTATGAACTTGAGCATAACAAGTTGCTCTATCACCCTGAAGACAGGCAGCGTTTTGTTGGGGTGGTGAAACAGTCAGAATCAACACACAGTTGCTCTAAGGCAGATGCCTTATTAAGAGTTTGACATTGTAATGGTGCTTTATTAATCTCAGATGATGATTATTCTGAACATCCTGCACTGTCATCAATGTGAGAAGACAGTTGTGTTCCATTGATTTTTTGAAATATCTATACTGTACAAAAATACAAAACGCAATATGCAACAATTTCAAAGATTTTACTGAGTTACAGTTCATATAACGGAATCAGTCAATTGAAATAAATAAATTAGGCCCTAATCTATGGATTTCACATGACTGGGCAGGGGGGCAGCCATGGGTGGGCATAGGTCCATCCACTTAGCAGCCAGGCTCACCCACTGGGGAGCAAGGCCCAGCCAATCAGAATAGGTTTTTCCCCACAAAAAGGGCTTTATTACAGACAGAAATAGTTCACTTTCATAGCAGCCACTTTGTATTCCTTCTCGCATCTATGCACTCTCCTCTCACCTGTTCCCTTCTTTTGTGGACTTCAATGCACAACACATCAGCTATACGTGACCAGATGAAAAACACTTTACAAGCCAAACCATATCATAACCGCTACACACAGCCTACATCGTTGTCACCATATTAGCTAAAGTAATGTCATAGTCAACATAGCTGTTTACATTTGAGTGGTTAATTGCCAAGAAATGTCAGTTCCTCTTTGTATATTTACTTATAATTGACTGATATTATTTCCCCATGACCTGTTTGCACTCACTAAATTAAATAGCAATAAAGGAAATGGGTTAAGAAGTTCATTGCACAGCCTCTTGAGTCATGATTTCTGGGCTGACATGATAACCAGCAGAGATGATTGATGGGGACGACCTTCACAAGTGCTTATCCAGGGCCTTACATTAATGGGTGCCCAGGGCAACAGACTGTAATATTCAAATCGGACTATGCCTACATCCCTGTTTCCAGTTCCGTGGCAAATAGAAAACAACTAAGAAACAACAAGGCTAGTTTATGCTAGTGGAATAGCGCCATTAGTGGGCTGGCCTCATGAATCTGCTTACTTCCAGGATCCACACAATTATGTTTATCGGAAATCTTACTGCCTTGCGGATAACAAAAAGGCTGTTGGTCAATAGGTGTAGTTTGCTGATTGGGGGAAAACAGAACTTGATTTTGAAATGAATGCTTATCCAGGAGGCTTGGATGGACATTCCCACAAGCCTGTGTAAGTAATGAACTAGTAGTTAGCTAATAGTTGATTAAAAAAACGACGTTAAAAAATTCAGTGAAGATGTTGACCAACTTCAGTGGTGAAGTTATCAGTACAAAACCATTGCATTCTCCAAAGTAGGATTAAAAGGATCATAATATACACTTTTTGGTTATATATAATTCTTCATTAGTGAATTACCTTTTGTACAGTACATAGTCAACAACTATGTGGAAATATACCCTTGTTGTTTGGATGTTTGTCGTGTGGGGTTCTTGAATCAACTGTGTGTTGTTGTTAGCTGTGAGTAAGAAAGTATTAAGCTGCTTGCCCCTGGACAGACAAAGGATCTCAAAGGAAGGTTCTCTACAGCCAACTTCAGAGCAAAATCACATAGCTAACCTTGTGAGGCAAGCTCTAATGTGGGAACCTTTGCAAGAGCAGAGCACTGCTCCACTATTTCATTAGACCTAATGATTTCCATTAATTGCGCTTAAGGATTGCGAAATTACCTGCCGGAGAGCAGATTTCTCAATCATCACCTTTTCACAAATAGTGTTTGGAGGACCTAATTTCCCCTGATAGAACAGAACCAGACAGAATTCGTATGTTGGTCCTGTGATGATAATCAAACATAAAATTAACCAAAAGTGTGAAATTCGAGCTAATTAAATACACTGTTATCTTTATCTATACTTCATTTAATCACAGCAATAATAATGTAATTTCAAACCTGGCAATAGTATAACAATCAATTTGGTTACTGTGTAAATTACTAATTTAATACTATATGACCAACTGAAAAGCTTATAATCACATTGAAAATGTAAGTTACTAAACAATGACTCATGAGTCAAGACCAATTTCCTTATCTTACAATATTAAAGGAAGACATCATCATAGTGTCTCCCACTACACACTGCCATACAGTGTCTTCAGAAAGTACAGTCATGGCCAAAAGTTTTGAGAATGACACAAATATTAATTTTCACAAAGTCTGCTGCCTCAGTTTGTATGATGGCAATTTGCATATACTCCAGAATGTTATAAAAGTGATCAGATGAATTGCAATTAATTGCAAAGTCCCTCTTTGCCATGCAAAGGAACTGAATCCCCCCAAAATATTTCCACTGCATTTCAGCCCTGCCACAAAAGGACCAGCTGACATCATATCGTGATTCTCTCGTTAACACAGGTGTGTGTGTTGATGAGGACAAGACTGGAGATCACTCTGTCATGCTGATTGAGTTTGAATAACAGACTAGAAGCTTCAAAAGGAGGGTGGTGCTTGGAATCATTGTTCTTCCTCTGTCAGCCATGGTTACCTGCAAGTAAACACGTGCCGTCATCATTGCTTTGCACAAAAAGGGCTTCACAGGCAAGGATATTGCTGCCAGTAAGATTGCACCTAAATAAGCCATCTATCAGATCATCAAGAACTTCAAGGAGAGCGGTTACATTTTTGTGAAGAAGGCTTCAGGGCGCCCAAGAAAGTCCAGCAGGCTCCAGGACCGTCTCCTAAAGTTGATTCAGCTGCGGGATCGGGGCACCACCAGTACAGAGCTTGCTCAGGAATGGCAGCAGGCAGGTGTGAGTGCATCTGCACGCACAGTGAGGTGAAGACTTTTGGAGGATGGCCTGGTGTCAAGAAGGGCAGCAAAGAAGCCACTTCTCTCCAGGAAAAACATCAGGGACAGACTAATATTCTACAAAAGGTACAGGGATTGGACTGCTGAGGACTGGGGTAAAGTCATTTTCTCTGATGAATCCCCTTTCCGATTGTTTGGGGTATCCGGAAAAAAAGCTTGTCCGGAGAAGACAAGGTGAGCGCTACCATCAGTCCTATGTCATGCCAACAGTAAAGCATCCTGAGACCATTCATGTATGCGGTTGCTTCTCAGCCAAGGGAGTGGGCTCACTCACAATTTTGCCTAAGAACACAGCCATGAATAAAGAATGGTACCAACACATCCTCCGAAAGCAACTTCTCCCAACCATCCAGGAACAGTTTGGTGACAAATAATGCCTTTTCCAGCATGATGGAGCACCTAGCCATAAGGCAAAAGTGATAACTAAGTGGCTTGGGGAACAAAACATTGATATTTTGGGTCCATCGCCAGGAAACTCTCCAGACCTTAATCCCTGTAAGGGCTGTCGTCGGAAGAAGACCAAAATGCAGCGGAGTTAGTGTTCGTCATATATTTAATTACGGCAAGAACACTATACAATACAAACAATAAACAGACAACCAAAACAGTCCTGTCACGTTTAACACAGTAACACAAACAGAAACAATTATCCACAAAACCCAAAGGAAAAACATGCTCCTTATATGTGACTCCCAATCAGCAACAACGAGCTTCAGCTGTGCCTGATTGGGAGCTACACATGGCCCAAAACAAAGAAATACAAAAACATAGTAAAAGGAACATAGAACGCCCACCCAATGTAACACCCTGGCCTAACCAAAATAAAGAACAAAAACCCCTCTCTATGGCCAGGGCATTACAATCCCATTGAGAACTTATGGTCAATCCTCAAGAGGCGGGTGGACAAACAAAAACCCACAAATTCTGACAAACTCCAAGCATTGATTATGCAAGAATGGGCTGCCATCAGTCAGGATGTGGCCCAGAAGTTAATAGACAGCATGCCAGGGCGGATTGCAGAGGTCTTGAAAAAGAAGGGTCAACACTGCAAATAATGACTCTTTGCATCGACTTCATGTAATTATCAATAAAAGCCTTTGACACGTATGAAATGCTTGTAATTATACTTCAGTATTCCATAGTAACATCTGACAAAAATATCTAAAGACACTGAAGCAGCAAACTTTGTGAAAATTAATATTTGTGTCATTCTCAAAACATTTGGCCACGACTGTATTCATACCCTTTCACTTATTCCAAATGTAGTTGTGTTACAGTCTCAATAAAACATTTATTAAATAGATTGTCGTTATGGGGTATTGTGTGTAGATAGGTGACAAAAACAAAGTGAAAACATGTTTTAAAAATGATTGCAAATGTATTGAAAATAAAATACTAAAATATCTCATTTAGGTAAGTAATCACACCTGCGAGTCAATACTTTGTAGAAGTACCTATGGCAGCTATTACAGCTGTGAGTTTTTCTGGGTATGTCTCTAAGCGCTTTCCACACCTGGTTGTGCAACATTTCTCTATTATTCTTTTCAAAATTCTTCAAGCTCTGCCAAATTGGTTGTTGATCATTGCTAGACAATTTTCACGTCATCAGCGTTTGTATGCGGTTTGTATGCGTGGAGGCCTGGAGATGCTAAACATGTTTGTTTATTAATGGTCAATTACCGAGAGACCGGCAGTCTTTCATGACAGTAACCAGCAGACATTTCATGACCACCACAGCCCTAGTTCAAAGTTCCAAATATCTAATGCATTTGCATTGGCACATAGTGTTTCTTACCCCAACAGTATAGATTTCACAGCAAAAGCCAGTGGTAGAAGGATATATTTTTCTGAACAGTGTAGAATTATCTATGACAGATCTGTCGTGGTCTCTTGATCCTAGGGAAATTATTCAGAGGGTTTACTTCTTTAGCCCCAGTCTGTCATTTTACATGAGCTAGGGAGGGAGGCAGATATTTAGTCATTTCTGGCAGTGTTCCAGGTGAGAACGACTGGGTACTCTCACTAGACATCAATATACAGAGCAGAGGAGATTTTCCTGTGCGGTTTGCAGGTGGAAAAAGAAATGTAGTCTGGGTAAAAGGCCATTACTTTGGATCAAGCTCAGGATCCAGCCAAAGCCTCTGAAGAGACAAATTACACAGACCAGTCACCCCCAACACATCAGTCAATTTTCCCCTCTTTGATTAATACAACAATTATCCCCTCCATTTTTGGCTCTGGTTTGCACAAGGTGACTTTAGTTGTCAATCCTGTTTATTCAGGGGTAAAATTCCATCATGGAAACATTATCCCCCTTCCCCACTTTGTCTGCTCTTGTGGTTCCATATTTCCAAGTGAGTTTTTCTTCTAAATAAGCCCAGTTTGCACGTCACACATACTTTGAATCACAAAGAAGCAAAATAATAGACAGAAACAAAAGCTAACCCAGCTAAACCAGAAGTAGCACTACACATGATATTTATTGAGATGTAGGCCTTTATGATCCCCTACTGGACCATTTCAGCCTTAATGTTAATTTCCCTCTACTGTCAAGGCAACTGTAATATGCTTGGAAAGTGGAGATTTCCCAAACTGCAATAATGTAAACAAAACTAGAGTCACCTTGTCAGTTTTGGAGACAACATTCATTTGCTAGCAATTATAAATAATTGTTTCACCCCACAGTTAGCCAATATGTTTTTTTTTTAATGTTAACAACCACTCCTACACTCTTTTTCTAGCTACAGTAGCACTGTGGTGTCAAACTGTCAACAACAACAAAAATGTAGCCATTACATTTAGCGATTGTGACGCACCTTCCATGCATATTCACTTTCCATGTGTACTGAAGAATAGGACTGAAAAACAACAACTTATTTGCTACCACAAAGGACGTATGATATAGCATACCCATTGCTGGAAATGGGAGAGAACTGTAGCACTTGACCTTAACTTCCAGTGTTTACAACAACACACAAAATTGTGTAATTATCAGCAGACTGTCCACATTAATAAAGCATATGTGGCTTGTATTCCCAGTCTGCTTTACAGCCTTTGCTTTTGTTCTGCCAAGTACGCAGGTCAGAGGGACACAGCCATTAAGAATTGCCTGCAGCATTTGTTGCTTCTATGCTGTGTGATGTGCCCCAGTAGGTGCAGTATGGTTGATTGTTTAGCTTCACTTCAACATCTTCAAAATATTGTGTGACTAGAGAAACAGACCAGGCATCTTTTCCTGCATCCGATGGAACTTTAGCCTTTCCCAAGGTTTTAACAACGCGTTGTCCCTAGTGTATAATTTCCAGAAACACCACACAGAGAAAATGCTGTTGGCTAGTGGATGTCTCTACTTGTATGGACCTGAACCATGTACAGTACATGAATGGCTATATATTATGTACAATCAAATGTACCTTGTACATAGACCTATAAAGATGTACTGTGAGATTCTGGAAACTAGCATTAGCACAATCACTGGAAATCTACAAGTACGGTAGCATACTCTAGTGTACCTGTAGACATCCAGTTACTGAGCTAATGCTAGTTAGCATCGGCTCTCGAATCTACCTCGAACTTCATTCATACTGCACGTAGGGACATAAAAATGGTATCCACGAGTTCACCTGACTCTTGGTAAGTAGAAAATGTATACTACTGGGTAAGTAGTAATTTCCAGAATCTCCCGGTCTCCTTTAAGAAATACTTGTTTTCACCATTGTGCATCCCAAATTTGAGGATTCTGTCAAAGTCTGTTCTTCCAGGGGAAATTAGGTCCTCCAAACACTATTTGTGAAAAGGTAAAACTTTGGAATCTGCTCTCTGAATTCATGGTCTTTGAGTAAAGACGGTGATATTTGCATCTCTTCCTTGAACAACGTTTTTCCACCAATTTTCTCACTGGGTGAGATACACTGCTCAAAAAAATAAAGGGAACACTTAAACAACACATCCTAGATCTGAATGAAAGATATAATCTTATTAAACACTTTTTTTCTTTACATAGTTAAATGTGCTGACAACAAAATCACACAAAAATTATCAATGGAAATCCAATTTATTAACCCATGGAGGTCTGGATTTGGAGTCACACTCAAAATTAAAGTGGAAAAACACACTACAGGCTGATCCAACTTTGATGTAATGTCCTTAAAACAAGTCAAAATGAGGCTCAGTAGTGTGTGTGGCCTCCACGTGCCTGTATGACCTCCCTACAACGCCTGGGCATGCTCCTGATGAGGTGGCGGATGGTCTCCTGAGGGATCTCCTCCCAGATCTGGACTAAAGCATCCGCCAACTCCTGGACAGTCTGTTGTGCAACGTGGCGTTGGTGGATGGAGCGAGACATGATGTCCCAGATGTGCTCAATTGGATTCAGGTCTGGGGAACGGGCGGGCCAGTCCATAGCATCAATGCCTTCCTCTTGCAGGAACTGCTGACACACTCCAGCCACATGAGGTCTAGCATTGTCTTGCATTAGGAGGAACCCAGGGCCAACCGCACCAGCATATGTTCTCACAAGGGGTCTGAGGATCTCATCTCGGTACCTAATGGCAGTCAGGCTACCTCTGGCGAGCACATGGAGGTCTGTGCGGCCCCCCAAAGAAATGCCACCCCACACCATGACTGACCCACCGCCAAACCGGTCATGCTGGAGGATGTTGCAGGCAGCAGAACGTTCTCCACGGCGTCTCCAGACTCTGTCACATCTGTCACATGTGCTCAGTGTGAACCTGCTTTCATCTGTGAAGAGCACAGGGCGCCAGTGGCGAATTTGCCAATCTTGGTGTTCTCTGGCAAATGCCAAACGCCCTGCATGGTGTTGGGCTGTAAGCACAACCCCCACCTGTGGACGTCGGGCCCTCATACCACCCTCATGGAGTCTGTTTCTGACTGTTTGAGCAGACACATGCACATTTGTGGCCTGCTGGAGGTCATTTTGCAGGGCTCTGGCAGTGCTCCTCCTGCTCCTCCTTGCACAAAGGCGGAGGTAGCGGTCCTGCTGCTGGGTTTTTGCCCTCCTACGGCCTCCTCCACGTCTCCTGATGTACTGGCCTGTCTCCTGGTAGCGCCTCCATGCTCTGGACACTACGCTGACAGACACAGCAAACCTTCTTGCCACAGCTCGCATTGATGTGCCATCCTGGATATGCTCCACTACCTGAGCCACTTGTGTGGGTTGTAGACTCCGTCTCATGCTACCACTAGAGTGAAAGCACCGCCAGCATTCAAAAGTGACCAAAACATCAGCCAGGAAGCATAGGAACTGAGAAGTGGTCTGTGGTCACCCCCTGCAGAACCACTCCTTTATTGGGGGTGTCTTGCTTATTGCCTATAATTTCCACCTGTTGTCTATTCCATTTGCACAACAGCATGTGACATTTATTGTCAATCAGTGTTGCTTCCTAAGTGGACAGTTTGATTTCACAGAAGTGTGATTGACTTGGAGTTACATTGTGTTGTTTAAGTGTTCCCTTTATTTTTTTGAGCAGTATATTTCTGATGGAAATCCGTCTGTCTGGATTGCATCCATAAGAGGCAGTGTAACATTGGGTCTATGCTAGACTTCTCATAGCTGTGTGTCTTTGATCAGTGTTTGTCAGATCCACTGAGTTAAAGGTGGCCTGGAGTGTGCACCTGCAACCTGGCTGAAGAGATTGTTCTACAACGTCAAAGTTCATCAACCCAGGCCCCTTTAAATCAGCATGGCCCCCGAGTTCTGTGTGACTCGCTCTCTACAGGGGATTGGGCCGCAACTCATTTAGATGCATTCTTTCACATTTGAATAGATATCTGTTTGCCATCTCTCCTATAACACACCAGCTGAATAATGATATTGCTTGTTTTTTTTACTCCTCTTAGCACATCAAGAGCATCTCGGTACTGCAGATAACCCACTGTCTCTAAACTGAGGTAAGATGAGAACTCAGTAGTTATCATGCGTCACCTAGGAAGTTGCAGGAAATTGGTACTTTGACTCATTCCTTTGTCAGTTGATTGTGGAATATACTGTATGACAGAGACACTTTACGGTGTTATTATTACTGTGAAATTACTCCTGTAAGTACAGTGTAAAAAGTATTGTTCAAATCAGAATGGTAGATCATGTATTTGATGATACTCTCAGCTACACATTCTAGTGTAGTCGTTGGCAACAGCGATATCGTGAGTAAAACAACATCCTGTCTGGTGAAGCAATAAGGGCTTTATGTGCCTTGCTGTTGAAGGCGTAAACTGTCTGGCCAAGGTCTAGCTGTTTATTGAGGTCAGCGGTTTAACTTCAAATGGGCTCAACTGCTAGAGCAGAGCTCTCACAGGGATACAATACATTTCAAGACATTGATCCATGTCTTTGGTAGAACAGTCATAAAAGTAATAAATAAAAAATACAAATCATAAAGATGTTAGAAAGGGGTCTGGGAAGAAATAATGTTGAATTGAGGTAGTGGCTGGAGGATTATATTGTTTGTGTTTATATTTGTTGTCCATGGTACTGTATAGACATTAGTAAAGAAGTGAGTCAAATGTTGACATTGAATAATAACTATTTAAAAAGCAGAAATCATAGTACTGGGCTTGTTTGATGCCATTTATCTTATAAAAAAGTTTAGTTTAAAAGTTTAGTCAGACATTTAGCTGGCCTGAGTTGATGGCCACTCATTACATCTTGAAAGCTGTTAAAAAATATTCTGTGAAAGAGCTGGGTTCTTTCAAAAGCATATCACTTTCTAGGTACCACCTCTCAGGGAGCCAATATCAAAATCATATCTAAATCAAAGTAGTTAATGTGAAAGCAGCTAACCTTGAATAAATATCTGTCTTGGGAACTGATCATCCGAAGATGAGCTGGCAAATTGCTGTCTTAACCATAATAAAGTGCTCAGTTTATGTAACCGGATTAGCACCAACTTCAGATAACCTTTCCCCCCCAAAATGATCCAGTATCTAAAATGCAGTGACCCTGGTGTGAATTAGTGATGGGCAGTCTTTCGGTGAGACGGATCTTTTGGCTCCGTTCAACTAAAAGAGAAGTTAATGTGCCTCTCAAACAGCTCTTCATTCAATAGTGCTTAAAAATTGACACCTAACCATGAAAAATGTTACATTCCTAATGTAAAACCTAAAATGAGTTCAAATACATTTTGCAGCAGGTAGCCTAGCAGTTAAGACTGTTGGGCCAGTAACCAAAAGTCGCTGGTTCGAATACCCGATCTGGCAAGGTGGAAAAATCCTCCCTTCTGCCCTTGACCATGGCAGTTAACCCCAAACAACAACTGCTCCCCGGGCACCGATGACATCGATTAAAGCAGCCCCCTGCGCCTTTCTGATTCAGACGGGTTGGGTTAAATGTGGAAGGCACATTTCGGTTGAATGCATCTAGTTGTACAACTGACTAGGTATCCACTTTCCCATTTTACCTGACAAAATTATTAGATTGCCTGCAAAAAAATATGAGGATCTCTTCTCACTACTTATTGTTCATGCAGTGAGGAATTACCATCTTCAGAGTATGTTTTTATAACTTATCTATCTTATCTTTATAACTTATCTACTTGTCTCAAAAAACGGTAGTAGCAGTATGCAAAAAACGTCTCTTTTAACAAGCAATTCGGTTCCCGATGTTCACCAAAAAGAGCAGTTAAAAAAAGAGCAGGTCATTCACAGACGACCCGTCACTAGTGTGAATGAATGTATCTCACCACTCCCTCACAGCTCCACTCTATTCTCCATTCTGGTTGGATGATGAGTACGCTTGACTGAGATTAAGTCAAATGGTAGTCGTAGATAGAGTATATGTGCCACCTCAACCCTAACTGTTTCATTTCCTCCCGCTCTCAGCTCATTATAAACCACTCCACTGTCATTTATATCCTCTTCCTGTCACCTGGAAGTGTGACAAAATATGCTGGATCTTCCTGTGCATTATGGATGACACTGTTAGACTTGAATCATATTCCCTCAATCACAGGTTCATGAATTGACAGTTTAAACAGTGTGATCCCTCTGCATGACATATTGTAGAGAGCCTTATATCATGCATCATAGTTTTCTTCTCTCAAGTATGACTGAGTTGCATATTGGCTATCAGTCTTTACCCTGTGTCCTCCCACCCCATCACACAACAATATCATACAATGCCACATTTTCAAATACAGATATTCCACGTTGCATCTTTACTACATGAATCCTCTTGCCAAATGCAGTAAACATCCCCAGGTTGTAATCTTGATGTTGTGGTCTGAACCTTGAGAGCTACAATAACAGTTCTTTAACGTCAAAATGGCAAAGCACATTGTATTTTCTGCTGCTTTAATGTAGCTTTGCGACATACAGTTATTGGTTGTGTATATCCATTGTACTGTAATGTCAACAAGAGTAATGGTGTTATTAAATGCTTATAAATATATAAAGAGAGGTTTGCCTTTGATTTATTCCATTAATTGTGTTGAGCGACTCCATACGTCTTCACATTATATGTAGCGGACGTAAAAGGACGGTTTCAGAGATGGCCAGGGTCCTTAAGGAGTCCTCAGTGTAAAGCTAGTTCTGAATACTTAATAGAGAGCAGAGTAAATATTGGTTCGTAGGAACAGTCTTACTTTATTGACGCATAAAATGCTTAATTTCACATGCCTTATGTAGTGAGGGAAGGAATGAGAGCATTGCACCGTAAGTTTGCCTTGCGCTCAGTCCGGTCAGTGACCCCAGAGACCTGCTACTGCCGACAGAACCAAGCAGCAGACAGTCATAGCCCGCTGGCTGTGTTTGCGGTTGGCCCTTAACTCATGTGAAATTGATGCGAAGTGGACATTGATCCGTGTTGAAATGGGACGCCAGAAACAAATGGCAAAATCATTTCTTATCCTATGCAACACACCCCGGCTGTGTCCCCAGTGCCGTGTCCCGAGCGAGTACGGCAGCTCAGACATGCTTATTGAAGGTGCGTGCCACGGAGTGAAGGGTCCCCAAATAAGTGTTCTCCACTGGGCTTCATGGGGCTAAGGTAAGCTAAACATGGAGGTGAATGGGGTTAGCTGTGTGCACTCACTGGTCTGATTCTCCCTCCCCTCAAGGGATCTCTGGCATGAGCAGAGATGTTCAGCCCTGTCACTCCTTCAAGCAGGCACCTTTGGTCCCACATGGCAACCTGGTCTCATAGACTAGACGTAACATAGTAAATCCAGGACACTCAAATTAGTATGACATGTTATGTTAGGTATGGTTACATAAGATAGAATGTTACTTAAGGCAAAACCGAAAGAAGGGTGGTTGGTCGGGGTGGATGGGTAGGCGCATAACGTGAACGTCTAGCAACCCAAAGGTTGTGTGTTCGAATCTCAGCACATACAACTTTAGCATTTTAGCAAATTAGCAACTACTTAGCAACTACTTAGCTAACCATTCCCCTAACTCTAACCTTTCAAATTAACTCCTAACCTTAACCCCTAGCCTAGCTAACGTTATCCAGCTAGTTAACATTAGTGTTAGCCACCCAACTAACGTTAGCCACAACAAATTGGAATTCGTACATTTCATACTTTCTGCAAACATATCATACGAATGGATGATGGACATCCATAAATGAACACATACCATACGAAATGTAACATATCATACTAAATGGAGTGTCTCTGATTTGCATACAGAATAATACGAAATACTCTGAGACCACGTTGCACATGGACAAGCAAACAGCTGTAGAGACGAACACATAGCTCACATTCAGTTTCTTGTCCTTATTTGACCTGAGATGTTTTTTACTTTTATGCCATAAAACTCCCTGAAAAGAGTGATATCATGTGTATGGATCTGACATTCAATTCCATTGTTGCTATATTTTATCTATTCACTATTGACCAATGATCCAATAAACCATGTTCTGTCATCCATATTCCTATCCAGTACCCTGTAAGATTCCAAGAACAGGTATATTTTCTTGATCGTTTGTCCATTGGAGTGTACACCTTTATCTGAAATGTGGCGTTGCTGAAAAGAGCCAGGCCATTGGGTTTACGCTCACATAGGGAGGAGGACATCATGCAACAGAGACCACAACAACTGGAGTCTTACGACGACACATCACGCCCCAGCCAACATGTACTGTAGAGCGCTGTGTAGAAACATTAACAGAGGCTATCACTGTGTATGGCCGAGCTCTCCGACGGAGCCTCCATTGCCCGAGAGCAATGATGCGGCTTGCTTGAAAGTGAGCGTTTATGTGTTGAGCGCTGTATCAGCAGGCAGTAGATGATAATCTCGCCGAGTCGACACTGAAAAGGATAATCAACCCGCTTATGGCTATCATGAGAGAGGACAACGTAACGGGAAGGGGAGGCAGAGCCTCTTTAATTATTAACACACTGGCTCTGGTCTCCTCTGTGTGGGCAGCATTAACCTGCTGCTGGGCCATTCACAGATGGAGAGGCAGAGTGGGGGACAGCCATGCCCCTAATGGCCTCTACAGAGTAGCAGCGGGCACTCAGGCCACAGAGAAAACCCATTTTCATGATCATTATTACAGCAGTACCTTCCGGATGTAAATGGTACATTCAAGCAGGGGGAGATTTGCCAGTCTGTCCATCTGTAAACTGGACATTGCATCTCCCCTCTCATTACAAGAGCACGACTCTTTGTTTTTCAAAGACATTAAAAAGTAGGAGAATCTGGCTATCCCATTTTCTCATTTGACCTAACGCCTCTTTTATTGGATTTTGTAGCACTTTGCAGTGGCACTCCTCACATAGGTCTTATTGAATACAGTTGTGGACCAAGAATATTCAAATTAAAAAACCCCAAAGACCAAACGGCTGAGGTAAATGAATAAATAACCTTGCTGAAAAGTTGAAGAACATATTGCCTATGATTATATCTTCTCCAAATACCTCTACATCCTACTATCAATGCTGGAGTGTGGCATATTTTTCAATTGTGTGGAAACTTAACAATATGATTTATCACCTCTGTTTGCTACATGGTGTGTGCTTGCTTGGCCTGTGAAGAAGGCAGATAGCAATTGAACAGAGTGTCTCAAGAAAATAGCAGATGCTGAGAACAATAATTGAGTTGCTTTTGCCGGCTGCACTGCAATGACCTGGTATTGTTACAAACCGAATGTTACAACACAAATACTTGTGTTTATAACACGGCATACACTTCTGAATAGGTTATATTTACTGACAGCTTTATATTCAAAGGATACCGTTTTGTTATAAGAGGAAACACCACCTCTGATAAAGCACTTATGGCTGGCTGAATAGAGGTTCCTCTTGTACAGTTGACACAACACAAAGGTCTAACATAATTAAACACCATGGAGGGCTTTTATAATCAAGTGAGAGCATGAAAAGGCAAAACAACCGTCTCCATAGATTAAAGAAACGCATAAAAGTGATTTTGAAAAAAAACCAGACAGGATGTAGTACACGTGTATTTACCCTGTGCAAATGAATGAATGAGGGATGATTAAAAAAATCCAAGAAGAAAGCAAAATAAGCTCTATTTGAATATATAGTCCTAATGATCTTATCCCTGCATGCAGTGCTTCTCACTGACCCATTATATGGTGAAGAAAAATTTGACTATTAGGGATTTCAGCAACAAGTTCTACGATTGCAAAGGTAAGCTTTACAGTACCTGGTGGTACCTGTATCACTGACTTAAGAGTAAGTGAGCACATACCTTCCTGAAGTCACTACACATTATGGGCCCAGTCATGGGCTCTACACTAGCCATATAGGGCAGCAGCAAAGGAGGCTGCTGGGAGGAGTTATAGAAGGGCAGGCTCCTTGTAATGGCTGGAATGGAATCAATGGAACGGAGTCCAACACATTGTTTCCATGTGTTTGGTACTATTCCATTGATTCCTTTCCAGCCATTACAATGAGCCCGTCCTCCTATAGCTCCTCCCACCAGCCTCCTCTGGGCAGCAGGTGGTCCCTCCTCTCCCCAGAGATGAATTAGTCTGGACATGGGGATGGCAGTGGTCTATCACATGCTCAGAGCAGCAGCAGATAGTGTGTCCCTGTCTGCATGTCTCTGCCTATCGGTCAGAATATTGACATAAATAGCAGTCAGGAGGTCCTTTGTTGCAAATGGTGGCAAGTAAGATACAATGACAATCCCCAAAGTAAGAAACAAGGCGAAGAGGAGAAACATGAAACCCCCAGAGACAGCTCAATTATCTACACATCAATCAGCAGGGATGGGATTGGTTGGTAGACCGACGGATGTGGAGGGAAGTTTTGTGTTGGATCGATGGCCAGCAGACAGTTTTCAGACAATCAACTCTACCATCAACACCAATTCCACTTCCCAGTGTTCTGCGTGTGTAATGTTGTGTTACTTAACATGCCGCTGAGTGCAATGTCAAGTCTTATGGCCTTCCAGTCGCAGTGCCCTATCACGACAAAATAATACATTTACCAAAGGAGCCTCCTTATTGTTATTCATTCAGCTCTGTTCAAAAGGCAATGATTTGCCCTACAATAACCTCTCAAAATGACTGACCAAAATGTCCAATCAATTATCTTGTTCTTGTTTTCTTTTTCCCATAAAATCTTATATTTAACCTTTTCAAAAAGTACTGTACATGATGTGAATAGTAAGAACTGTCACTGGTTCACCAAATCATTGCCATATTATTCTACATGTTTCTTTGTAACACATCATATTGATGCATACTTCCAGACAGTGTGTGTGGCATATAAATAGAATGATTCCATTTCTATGGTGTGGGGTTCCATATTCATTGTAGAATTTAGCTGACCTCAGCAATGGAAGGTGCTTACCAGGAACAGTACTGTAATTATTTGAGTACTTGTAGACAACTATTCAAATATCATTACCAATTTACAGTTGTGATAGGTCCATCCGTTCAGACTAAACCACAATTGGTCTAGCTACATTTCACCACGATTGCAGATCAGTTCATGGACATTAAAACCAGTAGATAGGAATACGTGGATGATGTCAGCACTATGGGAAAACTCCCGATGGCGCATGAAGCCAGGAGTATTTGAATTTGAAGTACGCCAAAATGTTGAATGGGGCTGAATGGCACCAATTTTTTTGCTAAGGATCATGGTCGATGTAGTCATTTTCATACTGCCTGAGAGAGTCAACCGGGAGCCTCCTCGTAGTCTGCCGGCTCATGATTGGTTTGTGTCAGCACGTGGTCCTGTGTGACAACAAATGTAGTAGTCAGAATGGATCACTATTTAATTAAATATCTTGATTTGTAGTGAAGTTCATTTATATATTTTTCGTCCGTTCTGGCGATCATAGTTTGCATAGGCTTTCTAGGGCAGACCAGGGCTTTTGGCACCGCTAGGTTGCTATGCTGTAGTTGACCAGCAGAGCTCGTGACTTGACAGAGCTCCTGGCTAGACACTGGGGGCCTGGATCAGTTACATCAGATCAGGTTTAACAGTAATTAACCCAAAAAATGTTTTGGTTGTTGGGGCTTGGTTCATTGAAGTCTTCAGTTACAGTACTGCATGTCTAGGAACAGAGATTTCACATCAGTCTTCAATGTTATTAACACCCCAGTGACTCTCGATTTGAAAACATCAGTCTCAAGTCGCTCCCTTTTGTACATCACAGAATAGACACGGGTGCTTTTAAGCATGAGTAATTTTCCGTGTGCAGCATTTTATCATGGTCTCTGTTTGCTGTGACCTCGGGCGTCTCTACCTCTGTCATCACAATTGTCTTTCCGTTCATGACTATGTCTGATACGGGGAGCTCCATTTTAATTTCAAATTGAACAAATATCCCATGTCTCCATGCATTAGTCACCATCGACGCATCGGTTCTGACTTATTATTAGTCAACCTTACTCATGCAGGAAGATCCTTCCATCTACAGTGGTTAGGAGAGGAAGTGTTTAGGAGATGGCGCCATTATTATTCACAACCAGCACAGCCGTTAGTAAAAGCCCATCTCAGCCAATTTGAAGTCCAAGATGTTTCCTGCCTCCTTCATCAAGGGAAAAATGGCAGGCTGCTGTGGCTCGTGCTGATGATGAAGAACAAGATAAGGGTTGAGCGAGGCGACACTGGAAAGAAGGGTACAAAGGCTAAACTGGAAGGCCTTGAAGGCAAGGCCTGAAGGAGAGAATGCAAGAAATTACTGCAACTCAAGTTGCGCTTGTGTTGATGATGGGGGTGACTTAAACTTTGATTCCTTTTGCACCCCATAGTCCTGTAAATTGTTGCATGATTTTTTTCAGTGGGATATTTAGCTGTGCCCCATGTGTTTTTATCTCTGTTATAAATCGTAGGGACCTTAACTTAAAAAGTTGAATCAATTCTTCTAGTAAATAAAGACAATTGGATTGGTCTAAACGGTGGAGGATTAGAGGAGCAGCAATGAGTACACCTTTGAGATAAATAACCTCTTAAGGATGAGATCAATCTGCCTGCCACATGGGCAAAGTTTTCCCTATAAAGTTCTTACAGTTAACATTCAAGATATCCTGTACATAATCAAGAACAGCAGGTGGTGAGGAAACATGTATCTCAACATCAGTAGCAATCATCTCCGTTGACACGTCCTAATCAGTCATCAGGCTAAATGGTGCTAATAAATGCTTACTGGAATCAGGAAGAACCATGATTACTCATGCTGTTAGGTCTTGGGGGATATTAATGGTTCAGACATTTGTTGTTTGTACCTTGATTTTAAGGTCACGGTTCAGTTAGTATCTCTGTTGAAGTTGTTTCACTTAACATACCTGTATGATATGCTAAGGAGACACAAATGGCTTGCTCTTGCCATCTGGATACTGCTTTCAAGAAATAAGCAGGTGAATTGTTTGTCCATGTCTTCATGCACCTCTACACCAGGCTCCTCATAGGAGGACGGGGAGAACCATCCTCCTCAGTGAATTTCCAAAAAATAAATTAAACATTTTAAAAGTTAGCCTTTTTAGATACAATTATATGAAATATATTCACATGTCCCAAAATAATAGATTAAAACACATTGTTTTGCAATGAAGGTCTCCAGTAACCTCAGCAGCACTCTGTAGTGTATCACCATGGTATAGCCGGAGAACAGCTAGTTTCTATACTTCTCTGGGTACATTGACTTTACTACAAAACCTAGGAGAATCATGGTTTTCACCCCTTTCATATATTTACACAGTAGTTATGACAACTTCACAGTGATGTCCTCCAATCAGAGCTCTTGCAGCATGAATTGACATGTTGTCCATCCAATCAAAGGATCAGAGAATGAATCTAGTACTGAAAGCATAAGCTACAGCTAGCATGTGGTGAGTAGTTGACTCAAAGAGAGAAAGACAACAATGGAACTCTTCCAACTCAAGGTAAGCTTATGGTTTTATACATTTATTGCCATCGGGGCCTGTCATGCCAAATAGTGTCCCCCTCTACGTCACAGTGGGATTCGATGAGTTCTAGCTTCTGTTGTTAGGGCTGTTGCTAGAACTTGCAACATTCTGATGGATTACATAATGAACCAAAGCATCCGTTGCTATGCTGGTTGCTTGGCTCTATTTACCCTTGTGGTTGACATTTGAGAAAGCAAGAAAATGGTAGTTATGCTAAGCTTATAAAAAGGATGATGCGGGCAGTTCTAGTTCGATTTCACCTCAAATGCTCGCTCAGTCCGCGCAAAATTATTACCTCAGAATTGCTTTCCAAGGACTGCGACAACCTGCTGACTACCTGCTGCTTCAGAGGACCGAAAAGACTGGAAAGAGAGCACTTTCTTTACCATGTATTTGTCTTTATATAAGTACATATTGTTAAATAGGAATAAATAATGTAAGCTGTTTTTAGATTGACGTCCACAGGTACATGTTCAAGAGATATGGAAGAAATGTATTTGTAATATGAACAATAAATTGCATGTATTCCTGTCATCAATCAAGGTGAGACTGAACATGGACAAGGCGCAGGAGAAACAGAAGGAGAGCTACCAGAGCAGAATCAAGAAGGGGACCAACTGCTATGACATCCGGGTGAATTACTTGGTTTGGAAGAAGGACAAAAGGAAGGCGAGACCAAAAGAAACGTTCCTTTTTCAGGACTTTCAAAGATAATTCGTAAAAATCCAAATCACTTCACAGATCTTCATTGTAAAGGGTTTAAACACTGTTTCCCATGCTTGTTCAATGAACCATAAACAAATAATGAACATGCACCTGTGGAACTGTCGTTAAGACACTAACAGCTTACAGACGGTAGGCAATTAAGGTCACAGTTATGAACATTTAGGACACTAAAGAGGCCTTTCTACTGACTCTGAAAAACACCAAGAAGATGCCCAGGGTCCCTGCTCATCTGCGTGGACGTGCCTTAGGCATGCTGCAAGGAGGCCTGAGGACTGCAGATGTGGCCAGGGCAATAAATTGCAAGGTCCGTACTGTGAGACGCCTAAGACGGCGCTACAGGGAGACCCTACGGCCAGCTGATCCTCCTCGCAGTGGCAGACCACGTGTAACAACACCTGCACAGGATCGGTACATCCCAACATCACATCTGCGGGACAGGTACAGGATGGCAACAACTGCCCGAGTTACACCAGAAATGCACAATCCCTCCATCAGTGCTCAGACTGTCTGCAGTAGGCTGAGAGAGGCTGGACTGAGGGCTTGTAGGCCTGTTGTAAGGCAGGTCCTCATCAGACATCACCGGCAACAATGTCGCCTATGGGCACAAACCCACCATCGCTGGACCAGACAGGACTTAACAACATTTCTCTTCACTGACAAGTCGCGGTTTTGTCTCACCAGGGGTGATGGTCGTATTCGCGTTTATTGTCGAAGGAATGAGCATTACATCGAGGCCTGTACTCTGGAGCGGGATCGATTTGGAGGTGGAGGGTCCGTCATGGTCTAGGGCAGTGTGTCACAGCATCATCGGACTGAGCTTGTTGTCATTTCTGGCAATCTCAACACTGTGCGTTACAGGGAAGACATCCTCCTCCCTCATGTGGTACCCTTCCTGCAGGCTCATCTTGACATAACCCTCCAGCATGACAATGCCACCAGCCATATTGCTTGTTCTGTGCGTGATTTCCTGCAAGACATTCCCCCCAGAAATGTCCAGGAACTTGCAGGTGCCTTGGTGAAAGAGTAGGATAACATATCACAGCAAGAACTTGCAAATCTGGTGCAGTCCATGAGGAGGAGATGCACTGCAGTACTTAATGCAGCTGGTGGCCACACCAGATACTGACTGTTACTTTTGATTTTGACCCCCCTTTGTTCAGGGACACATTATTTCATTTCTGTTAGTCACATGTCTGTGGGACTTGTTCAGTTTGTCTCAGTTGTTGAATGTTATGTTCATACAAATATGTACACGTTTGCTGAAAGTTTGCTGAAAAAAACACAGTTGACAGTGAGAGGACGTTTCTTTTTTTGCAGAGTTTTTGTTTTAGTTTCCCTAACACTGATATTTTTCTCTTTGCTTTCCTAGGGTTACCTCGGTGGAAGCCAACAATCTTCTACAGTTGGAGTAGTTGGACGGTCAGACCACTGGAAGCACTGACGCCCTACACTTCAGTGAAGCCCAATAGACAAAGTATGTTAAGCTTTGGTTGACATTTGAGAAAGCAAGAAAATGGTAGTTATGCTAAGCTTATAAAAATGTACCTCTTCACTTTACCTCTCCAAATGACTTTAGGACCTTCGACTGTCCGAGCCCCCCAGGAGGTATCCCATCCACCAGAACCAGTGAGTTCGGATCAGTCTGACTCTCTGTGTTCTGAGTTGGAGGGGGACCAGCTTGAGGCTATACCTTCTAAAAGTGTTGAAAAGTACATATCTCCCATTTATAACACTGCTCTAATCCATTACATTTTCTCACCGTAAAGTGTAACCTTTGTGTTTGCTTGCTTACGTCTCTGTCTCCTACCCTGTTCCTTTTAACTCTGCTCCTGTTCTCCAGGAGCTAGGGGTTCTGCCCAACACCCAGACACGGATCCACCTGATGTCCTCCATTACCAACCACCCTCCAACTTTTCATTACATCGTCTACAGCTACAGTTGTTGCCCTTTTGTCATGATTTGCTAAGAAAGTTTTCTTGCTCTATCATACTGGGCATATAATACGTGAGATACACAGATTAACTAAAAACACTAGCACTGCAAACCCTTAGAACAAAGAGAGCAGCAGTGCCTGGACTTCGCAGTCTCCCTCTTCAAATCCCCCTTCTGAGACTGGCTGCATGTTGAAAATAAGTGACAGGCAGCACCCACCCACACAGCAACCACCTTCTCTATATTCCACATACCAGAATTCAGTATTTTAGTCTATGATTGCCATGTGAGAGCACAAAAAATCTGTGAAAATAAATTAATGACACAACTGTACCAAAAACGATCAAAGTTCATGCATTAAAATATTAAAATGAAATATTGCCAGGTTGGTTCTCACAGCTGTTTCACAAGGTGTTCAGTATTGTAAATTGTAAGGTGTCCTTTGATGGTATGTATTTGTTTCACATTATTCATTGTTGTATCCTAGGACCTACATATATATATTCAATCACAAGGGTGTACTAATGAGCTATGTGAGAGATATTATTTTTATCATAATAGAGGACTACTGAAATGATATTATTTTAGTGTAGATAAGGGAAGGGCAGGTTAAAATAATAGCATGACAGCCAGACAAGTCAATGTATGAATCAAAGGGATTTGCATATGAATGGAGTGGAAATTAGCTGACTTCGTGATCTGTAAGGTAAGTAACTTTAATGTGTCAAGCAGATCACACGTGTTCTTTGCCATTTCCGAAACGTAGCAATGTTTAAGACATGGATTTCATGTTGTAACGTTAACAAGTTATCCAAAAGTAGTTTGAATTAATGTTTTCATTTTATTAGCTAAACAAAACTTAAACTGCAACATTTTCGCAGAAATCAGCTTTGCATAGCGATGATGAAAATAATGTAGTGTAATTTAGGCTGTAATGATCTCCAAAATTCTAATCATGAGGTCATCGCACTGTTGATATAGCAACAGACACTACTAGTTTATCGAATCCCATTGTAAAGTAGAGGGGGACACTATTTGGCATGACAGGCCCACCAGTGTAACTGCTAGCTGCACACTGTACTGCATGATTGTAGCAGGTTTACTAACACATTAGTTCTAGTAGCTATGTTGACTATGACATTAACAATGTACGCTGTGTTTAGCAGTTATTCAATATGCTGTAATAGAAATAAAGCCATGCTAAAAAATAATAATCGCCCTCCCTCATCTTAAACAGTGCCGACCGCTACTGCTCTATGCACTCCACAGCATATAGTAGGGCAGAGTTACATTCATCTCCCTATGAATCCAGATATCTAAGAAAGGGATGCAGAGTGTTTGCTAGTAGTGTTTCACTGATTGGACATTGATAAGCAAGACAACCATGATCTATAGACAATATAGTCCATAATTATTGGTAAATTCCTCACTAAATGGTAAACCATTCATTCTTCAGCACAGTGTTGGAATGGCAGGAGCCATGATGAAATGCCTTGGAATTCTGCTTATCCTGTGAGGAAGACGCTGTTGTCATATGTGTTTGAATTTCATTGATGATTGCACAGAGCAGCTCTCTGGATCTGGCCTTGGAGCAAAGCCATGTGCTGGTGATGTACAGCCAATTCAGACTTGCCGTCTGCTCCAAGGCTCTGGGGGCTACATGCACCTGTGTCTCTGTGAAAACGTCTGGAGCCCATTCAAATGACATGTTGTGGGATGACCAGAGGGTAGTGTTTTCCTGCTCTTGAGGTCTGTAGTGCTGTGGCAAGGTGTGGTTTGGAAATGTAGACACACGTTACTATGAGACATGATTCCTAATATTGTTTCATATAAGATGCTGTATATAACCACTTATCCATACTGTATACATTATGCATAAAAAATGGTGATCTATAAAGAGGGGGTACAAACCATAATGCAACCTGTGTCTAGCTGTATTGATGTCACTGAACATATTGTATTGAATTGCATTTCAATATCCTAAAACCCTTGTAGTGTTAAATACTACTTAACAATCTACATTTGATAAACCTGCCTGACTTCATTTAATATTATATTAAAACCATGTGCAATCAAGTATTATGTGTTTAGCTGTCTAAGATCAAGAAATACTATATTTAATTTGGTCCGACCGTGATTTGATTTGAACGGTTATGAGAAGCGAATGAAAAAAGCATGTGTTATTTAATAACTTTGTATAACATATGAAATCCCATACAACGCATAAAGTTTAAAGGGAATTTCACCCTGGAGGAATCAGGGCTTGTTTTCATCATGTCCGAGGCATTTCTATGTCAGTGAGATGTGTTTCACACATAATTGTCCAGGAGGAAGGCAGGTCTGGGCTTCGCGCACTGAATGATACGCTCTATGACAGCTTCCGGTGTATTCACCCTTTCATGCGCGATCTAACGGTTGCCCCAGCGTGAGTTTTTATGCACGTGATGTTAGAATGTTCTCTCCATTCCAGAATGTGATTGTTACGTAACAGTACATTTAATCCACGCTGCCCTCAAACCAAAGCACGCAGCCTGATTTTAATTATAGGCAGTTTTCAACATGTCAATTTTAAATTATTTTCTAACAAGTTTTTTTTTTCTAATAACAGTTTGAATTGAGGTGTGTTCCGCCTCATTCATTCACATAAAAGTAGTCATTTTTACTTTTGTCTCCTTTTGAAAGACATTACTAATGCTACAGCTTAGCTCATTAGCTACATACATAAACAACAACACTGAATGTCTCAGAGTGGGAGTGAGAGGTTACGCGATTTACTGCCTGCATGCGCCATTTGTATCAATAAATCACTATCAGAAAATGTTGTGTGGTATTATTGATATATTTAGATGCACTATTGTAAAGTGGTTGTTCTACTGGATATTATAGGTGAATGCACCAATTTGTAAGTCGCTCTGGATAAGAGCGTCTGCTAAATGACTTAAATGTAAATGTACTATTTTATTCATGTTTTTCAATTACCGGTGATAAATCATGCATTCCGATTCTTTCATAGATTGTAATGGGCAATCTTTTGAAGGTTGTACTGATTATGATGAGCTAAGCTAATTCCAGCAATGTGTGTGGAGCCATGTTTGTTGACATACAATGCATTCTGGGTTTCACGTGATCATCTGTCAGACCAAAGATGCTATAACAAAATGAGGTGAGTAAGGGTTCACTCATTTTTTGAGAACTTCAGGAAGGGAATGGTGGGATGTGAACGATGGTAGACGACACACCCTTTCAAAATGCATACTATAAACCGACCAAACTCATTTTGTCTTCTCTTATTATCTTTGGTTTCTGTGAGAAAATAAAAAGCATGGCTGTGCGCTGAAACTAATCGTCGGATTACTTTCGATTTCTAGAAAGTGTTTTACTCAATTATTTTGATCAACGGTGAGCTCACCCGTGATGTGATTAATTATACATAGTAATTGCTATTAGCTAATTCATATTGTAGTTTATGTCAGCCGAGAGTTAGAAAATATGACCGCTTGTGTTGAGTCAATCTTTCCTCAGTTAGCGCTAGGACTAATGTAGCCTACATTTTTCCGGTTTGGATGATTGTGTTGTGCTATAGATACTTCTGTGAATATCGGAACATTGCATCCAAAAATAAACTGCTCACATTCTGGACATAACTTTGTAAGGACTGTGTTTGTGTAAATAGTTTCTGGAAAAAGTGTGGCCAGCTCAAATGCTGATTGTTGCGTCATTCGAAACTGGCCGTTCTAAATGAAAGTTCTAATCACACGGTTGTGATCGTAGCTTCAGGGACCACTGTAGAACGATCGCACCCGTGTGATGGTACGGGTGAAAGGGTTAATAGGGGGATGGGGGGTGAGGTCTGAAAATAAATGTTGTCCTGCTTTGTGTTATAGGCTATTTCTTTTTTTATTTCACCTTTATTTAACCAGGTTAGCTAGTTGAGAACAAGTTCTCAATTACAACTGCGACCTGGCCAAGAAAGCAAAGCAGTGCGACAGAAACAACAGCACAGAGTTACACATGGAATAAACAAGCATACAGTCAATAACACAATAGAAAAAAAGAAAGTCTATATACTGTGTGTGCAAATGGCATGAGGAGGTAAGGCAATAAATTACAATTTAGCAGATTAACACTGGAGTGATAGATGAGCAGATGATGATGAGCAGATGATGGTGTGTAAGTAGTGATACTGGTGTGCAAAAGAGCAGCAAAGAAAATAAAAACAATATGGGGATGAGGTAGGTAGATTGGGTGGGCTATTTACAGATGGACTATGTACAGCTGCAGCGATCGGTTAGCTGCTCAGATAGCTGATAGTTAGTGAGGGAAATGTAAGTCTCCAGCTTCAGCGATTTTTGCAATTTGTTCCAGTCACTGGCAGCAGAGAACTGGAAGGAAAGGCAGCCAAAGGAGGTGTTGGCTTTGGGGATGACCAGTGAGATATACCTGCTGGAGCGCGTGCTACGGGTGGGTGTTGTTATCGTGACCAGTGAGCTGAGATAAGGGGGAGCTTTTCCTAGCATAGACTTATAGATGACCTGGAGCCAGTGGGACTGGCAACGAATATGTAGCGAGGGCCAGCCGACTACAGCATACAGGTCGCAGTGGTGGGTGGTATAAGGCGATTTGGTAACAAAACGGATGGCACTGTGATAGACTACATCCAATTTGCTGAGTAGAGTATTGGAAGCTATTTTGTAGATGACATCGCCGAAGTCGAGTCAGTTTTACTAGGGTAAGTTTGGCGGCGTGAGTGAAGGAGGCTTTGTTGCGAAATAGAAAGCCGATTTTAGATTTGATTTTGGATTGAAGATGTTTGATATGAGTCTGGAAGGAGAGTTTACAGTCTAGCCAGACACCTATGTTATACTGATCGCACTATACATTTTTGTGCATGTAGATATGGTTCTCCTTCTTTGATAGAGCCATTGGAGGTCTTTCAGCGATGTTCCTATCAGCGGATTCATGGCTAAATATACAATCATACACATTTTTTCCAGTCTCTGTAAGACTACAACTCGATGGGGCGGTGCTTCGTGCTCTGGCCCTGTCACTCCCCCAAGGCAGGCATTTTTGAAAGGGAGGCGAACACTAACAACACAATCCTTTGCGGCTAAACTGAAAGAACTGACCAGACCGCAATGGCTTCAAGTGATTCCTCTCATCACCACGAATTCAACAATGGAGCATTTTTTGATGTTCTATTAGCTACATGGTGACATTCAACCATACATGTTTCAACTGGAATACAGCGAAGAGGATTCGAAACAAAGAGTTGGATTTAGCTAGAAGCTCAGCTACAGCTGATGCCAGCACCAAGAGTGCAGATGACTAATAGTAAGTAAGTTATTTTTTCTGCAAGCCACATAGCTAGAGGTTTTATAATTGGGTATCTATTGTATCTCGATTGTAAAACCTCTTCTGTTTTTAGTCGTAGATTGGCTACTAAACAGCAAGCTACAATGTTACAACCAGTCACCTAAAGCAAGGGTTTACCAGCAAACAACCGCACATGACTGGAGTTGGCTCGCTAGCTCGCCTGGTGCCTGCTGACTTGGTATGTGCCAAGTCTTGCATTTGTAACTTCTTAGCAAACGTGTAACATCAGTCACTGTAAATCATTTTACTAGCTAGCTATGTAACATAATTGATGAGGGTTGACATTGGTTATGACCATGGATGCATTTCAATCTCACAAAATTATAGATATGATGCAAGATAGGAGTCGGAAGTTTACATACACTTAGGTTGGAGTCATTAAAACTCATTTTTCAATCACTCCACAAATTTCTTGTTAACAAACTATAGTTTTGGCAAATCGGTTAGGACATCTTTGTGCATGACAAGTAATTTTTCCAACAATATGTTTACAGACAGATTATTTCACCTATAATTCACTGTATCACAATTCCAGTCGGTCAGAAGTTTACATACACTCAGTTGACTGTGCCTTTAAACAGCTTGGAAAATTCCAGAAAATGATGTCATGGCTTTCAAAGCTTCTGATAGGCTAATTGACATCATTTGAGTCAATTGGAAGTGTACCTGTGGCTGTATTTCAAGGCCTTCCTTCATACTCAGTGCCTCTTTGCTTGACATCATGGGAAAATCAAAAGAAATCAGCCAAGACCTCAGGAAAAGAACTGTAGACCTCCACAAGTCTGGTTCATCCTTGGGAGCAATTCCCAAACACCTGAAGGTACCACGTTCATCTGTACAAACAATAGTACGCAAGTATAAACACCATGGGACCACGCAGCCGTCATACCGCTCAGGAAGGAGACGCGTTCTGTCTCCTAGAGATGAACATACTTTGGCGCGAGAAGTGCAAATAAATCCCAGAACAAAGGACCTTGTGAAGATATAAGTCTGCACAAGGTGAAGGTAAATTGGCCAAAATACTTGCAAGCGGACATCTAAAATAGCATAATTTACAGGACGCATGGTATAAACATGAATTGGGTAGTGTTTGTATGGTTTGTGTTATGGGGTTAGAGGTAGCCTGAGTAGAGAGATCCTGAGGACCACAGAGTACCTTCCAGACCATGTAATCAATTTAGTCTACCCCTCTTCTCTTTTACCTTTTCTTTTTGTAAAACCCAGGTTATCTGGAGTTGTCATCATCTTCTATGGTATAATGGCATTCGCAACAATTAGATGTGCATTCTGCCACCTACTATGCAGGTGGATAATAAGGATCCCAAAAAGTTAAACATTTGGGTAAAAATAAATAAAATATAATGCAAACTACCAAAAAATATCAACCAGATTTTCTGTAAAATCTCATTCTAATCAGGTCCCACCACAGGCTCAGAAGCCTCCTGTGAGGGTGGGACATTTCCTAGCGACAAAAGTCTTTGTAGTGCTTCTGCCGTGAAGTCTTGGAGCCCCAAAAACTTCTCGGCTGCAGAAATGAAATCCAGCTTCTAGGACTTCTTAGACACTTGTGCTGTACGATTAATCACTGGCTATAAATGTCACAAAATCCACCTTCACAATGTGTGTATCCAGATCACCTGATTGACTTAAAACACTAACAACTGGTTGCAATGCATCCACTGCCATATCTTCAACACTATTGCCGCTTGCCCCTTCGACTCTCTTTACCGCCTCCAATTAGTAGATCCGCTGCACAGACCTGATCCTTGACACCTCGACCTCCTTCACCCTAACAGGGTACTCAAGGAAGTCTGGAGTATGATCCCCACCACAGTTGCAACATTTTAAATTCAGATTCTTTAACATCATACTTCTGTCTGCAAACGTTTGACACGTGACCATACACAAATGCTCTCACCGCATACCTCACATATTTAGGTAGAGTATCCTCAAACAATAGACAGGATTTTCTCCTTCCATCCATTTACCATACAGGTCAGGCGACATGCACTGACCACTCCTGGGATTTTCTGACTAAGGTACTCATCTGTGACCGACTGCCTTGATTCGGTCTTATGTAGCAAAATTTGAAATTGTGTTTTTTACATTGGATAAAAGCAGAGACACAGAGCTACAAAATGGTATTTCATACACTGCATTTGAGTAACAATGGGAAAGTCCTTCTGCTTTGAAAGTTGATAAACTTTTGAGAAAATGGCCTTTGAATGTTTTGGTACCTATTGGAGAGCTCTTCGTCTGCACCCATTCAGCATCATTCACATCCTCTTATGCTTTAGCTCCACCAATCTAAGGGTTGATCTGAGCTTTCTGTCCTAACATCAGTCAAGCACCCAAGCTAACTGGCTAACAGTTGTCACAGTGACATTCTATTAAAATGGACACGTGCATAGTGAAGTCTTTTAAGACATGTAGCTAGCTAGCTAAACAATGAACCATAATCACAATTCATGACATTACTACCCTGCATGAATCTGCAGCAATGTTGGCTAGCTAACATTAGGCTATAACAAGCAAAGCAAATGGCTATGAGATACAAATAATAAGATCTGCTTCTAGTCATCTTGATTGAATCCACCTTTCCCACTGCTTTCTTCACAGTCCTCGATATTACAAATGGATTTCCCAAATGAATCCATGTTCAAAAAACACAGTTGAATAAGAAATGCATTATTGGACCGGTCCTTGCAACTTTTGCTCATTTTGTTCCATTCTTTGATTTCACTATTTTCCATTCATTATCACACACTTCACTTGCCGTACTTTCGGATTCAAGCACAGTCGCCATTTCCTCCTTCTACCTATCTGGAGTCATTCCACAGTGCCCTGGTGAAAAATACCCCAAAGTGTTTTGGGTACACAAGCACAGGCAGCCTAATTCTGATCTTTTTTTCACTAATTGGTCTTTTGACCAGTCAGATAATTCTGAAAAATATCTGAGGTGATTAAGACCAATTAGTGGAAATGTCATAATTGGGCTGCCTGTGTAAACGCAGCCAGTGAGGCTCAGCATACAACCATGTAGAACACACAGGCTGCTGCTGGCAGGAGGATGGTTCATAATAATGGCCGGAATGGAACAGATGGAATGGCATCAAACACGTGGAAACCATGTGTTTGACGTATTTGATATCATTCCACTCCAGTCATTACCACAAGGCCGTCCTCCCCAATTAAGTTGCCACAAACCTCCTGTGGTAGGACAGGGCTCTCCAACCCTGTTCCTGGTTAGCTACCCTTCTGTCAGTTATTTTGCGTCAACCACAGTTTCAACTAACCTAGTTCCGCTTATCAACCAGCTAATTATAAGAATCAGGTGTGCTCGATTAGGGTTGGAGCAAAAACCTTGCGGGACAGCAGCTACCCAGGAACAGGGTTGGAGAGCCCTGATTTAGAACCACCATAAAATAAATATGGATATTTTCCATCAATCTTTGAAATTTGTCTGCCCTTATGGATTCACAGAACATAAGTTGTACAGGGCTCTGTAGTATCAAACAGATATCCAAATAATGTTTGTTTATTTGTCTAATTCTAAAATACAGGGGAGTGTTCACTATTTAATGCTAACTCAAGAGAACTGGGTATTCAACAAGAATGTGATATGGTAAGTGACATACATATAGAATAGTATGAACAGTGTAGTTCAGTGTGTCTCTGGTGTAGAGACACACAAGTGCAGAGAACCGTAGCTACAGATTGTTGCACCAGATAATGTGATTCACCCAAAGATTTTTGACGACATCATGTCTATTTCAAGTCTTCTCTCATTGATCGAGACAGGTGGGTGTCCACCCCAAATTGCTCCATGTCATGATGACAGAGACCTGTCTCGATCAATGAGTGAGAAGACGAAATAGACACGATGGCAGCACACATTGTTGGATTACTTTATGGAGCAAAAAAAATATTCATTATAATAGAGCATTTTCTAAATTAAAACTGACCCCCTGCAACTGGACACGGACATTTTATGCAACTCGTTTCCTCTGAATCGAGGATGAAGACAGCATCGCCAAGGTTGGTCGAAAAATTCTGTGCTACACAAAACAGCACCTAACCTATAACTCCCAGTAATGAGAACTGGTGATCAGCAGATGGGAGAGCTGGTCATGAGGAAATTGCCATTCCAAAGAAACATACAGTAAGTTCAGGGAATACTTGTAAAGCTGTGGGAGGAGTGTTGTCATGATCTAACTGCCATGCCTCATGAGTCATCTGCTTGAAATCCAGCATAATGTCTAATCCCTCAAGAGGGATACAGTTCTGCTACAATGACACACGCAGGCAAAAAAAATTCTGTTTCTGTATTTAGAATCCACTCCAGGAAGAAACCCAGACACCACATGTTTTTTCTGTAAGACAAAACAACAAAACAAATTATACAGTTTGAACAGCAGTTGAACCGCGCCAGCATAACATTAGGGTAGACTAGTTGAACATGAATACATGTGTACAGGCACAGATATTACATATACAACAATATCTAGCCTAATAGAATATGGCATAACCCTCAACTTTTGACAGTGACCAGACCGTACAAATGAGCATAGGTAGGTAGGAAGATAGTATCTACCTACAGCCATGTCTATCAGGCATGCTTAGGCAAGTATTTTTATAGTTAAACCAGCTTCAGGTTTTGAGATTTACAACAGTAAATTGTTGTTTCTCCTTACTGTTTCCTAGTAAATTTAGCTAGCTTGCTAGATAGGCAATACTTGTTATTTACATCGGATTGGAATACTATCTTGCATCATGCCTATAATTTTGTGAGATTGAAATGCATCCACGGTCATTACATAGCTAACTAGTAAAATGATTTACAGTTGCTGATGTTACACGTTTGCGAAGAAGTTAAAAATGCGAGGCGTGGCGCATAACAAGTAAGCAGGCACCAGGTTAACTAGCTAGCCAAATCCAGTCATGTGCTAATGTTTGCTGGTAAACCTCGCTTTATGTAGCCTGGCGAAAGTAAACACAGCACACAAACTATTTGGGGATGGTTTATTCTGTCAAAGCTTCATTTTAAAATAGGATAATGTAGATGGGAAATCACCGCAAGTCACCATAAAGTAAAGTTAAGTCCAAATCACAATGAAAGGAAATGAATATGTTAGTAAAGTGCATAAAAACAATCTGAGTACAATAAGTACAAAGTGAAATGCATAAATGGTAGTGGCTCTGCTTTCTATAGAAAAACACAAGAAAATACAGAGACCACAATGTTCAGTTAGAATGGACTTCTAACATTTCAGATATCTGGGTGCAAGATGTCTATAAACAAAATGACATCTTGCATGAAAAACCAAAATACATTTTGTCATTAAACAATACAAATACTTACAAACACTGTCCACGTGATGCCCTAACCCCACGTGGAGCAGTAGATCCTCATCTCACCCATACAGCACTGGGGGAAATGTCATATGAACAGATAAGTTACAATAAAAAAATGAAACAAAATACAACACACTGAAGCTTTACACGAAACAGAATGTAATTCTGATCATTTCTCACGCTTCAAATAATGTTATCATCAACTCCACAACGTGGTTCTGAGAGCACTGGTATTCAGCTATGAAGAAGCTAACATCCTCATGTCAACCTGGAAGTATCAACAGGCTAACATGACCATCTGGCATAAATATTACAAAACAAACTCTTTGAGTAAGATAAAGTATTATTTACCCACCTAAAGTAACGTTGGACCCCCGAAGGATTTCAACAGCTCTCCAGTGTAATTGCTTGCTCTCACTCTCACACACTGCGCATGCGCAATCCCATAACTGCTTGCACACCTCATTTATGAATCTCTTCAAGGGACAGTGCCACTAAGTGGAAATAAATCAATACAACTACGCGCTTTTACCACCTGGCTACATTTAGGTGACTGGTTGTGGCTTGCTGTATAGTAACTAGCCATATCCATGACTAAAAAGAGAAGAGATCTCAGATTGTAAAAGCTCTTCTCTTTTTAGTCATAGATATGACTACCGGTAATTGATAGCTAAATTTCCCACCACTGTAACACAGTAGTATGTTAGCCAGCGATACACAATATGGGTTGCAGTAGATCAACTAAAGTTAGCTAGGTGGCTTGCAGGAAAAATAACCTACTTACTGTAGCTAGGCACCAATTTTTGTAATCTGCTCTCTTGATGGTGGCATTGTCTGTAGCTGAGATTCTAACCTGCCCTGCCTTCTAATGCGCAGAACCCTGACCTGCCTTCCTCCTGGGCATGCATGTCTGAAACACATCTCACTGTCCTAGAAATGCCTCAGACACGATGAAAACAAGCCCAGGGTGAAATTCCCCTTTAATATAGTAATGACTATATGCTGTGGCAGAGTCAGGGTGAAATTTCCCTTTAAGTTACAAGGCAATACTGACATTAACATAGCATCCACAATACAATCTAGGCATACAGATCCGAAGGTTAACTTACCAGACAAAGCATGAACTAATCAGACCTACTCATGCCATGGGCCTTGCGAGAAGCATTTCATACAACCGTATTCCATAGGCAGGATACAGGAGAAGAAGCAAAACAAATACATTTAATCCCGTTTCTAACATTTGAAGGTGTGAAACCTTTAAACCAAAGCCAATGATACCAAGTTACAGTAACCTCATCACCATCCACAGGATGTCTCAGCATCTAAAGGCTTGTGTGGGTCATGAGACCTAATGCAGATAAGGCAGAATTCCTAAAGACAATGAAAGCCCTTTGCATAGAGTAGTTTGGAGTACCACAGAGATCATACAGTACAAGTTTCAGATAGGTATCAAACATGGATGCGATAGCATCACCAACACACATTCCAATAGCCAGTCCTCTGGATACTGTAGAGAGAGAGATATATTTTGGCCCCTTGACGGGGAAGGGCTGACTGGTGCTTGGGCATTGTCTTCTGTGTTTGTTGAGCCATTTGCCATGTAGCCGGTGGTAACAGAGAGCACATAAATTAAGACCGAGCCTATACCCAATAAATGGCAATAAGGACATTAACTTAAAACCCCAAACAAATACACTACATGACCAAAAGTATGTGGACACCTGCTTGTCAAACATCTCATTCCAAAATCATGTGCATTAATATGGTGTTGGTCCCCCCTTTGCTGCTATAACAGCATCCATTCTTCTGGGAAGGCTTTCCACTAGATGTTGGAACATTGCTGCGGAGACTTGCTTCTATTCAGCCACAAGAGCATTAGTGAGGTTGGGCACCGATGTTGGGCGATTAGGCCTGGCTTGCAGTCGCCGTTACAATTCATCCTAAAGGTGTTCGATGGGGATGAGGTCAAGGCTCTGTGCAGACCTGTCAAGTTCTTCCGCAACAATCTCGACAAATACTTTCTGTATGGACCTTGCTTTGTGCCTGGGGGCATTGTCATGCTGAAACAGGAAAGGGCCTTCCCCAAACGGTTGGCACAAAGTTGGAAGGACAGAATCATCTAGAATTCCTTTTACTGAAACGAAGGGGCCTAACCCAAACGATTAATAACAGCCCCAGACCGTTATTCTTCCTCCACCAAACTTTACAGTTGGCACTATGCATTGGGGCAGGTAACATTCACCTGGCATCCGCCAAACCCAGATTAGTCCGTCGGAATGCCAGGTTGTGAAGCGTGATTCGTCACTCCAGTCGACGCTTGGCATTGCGCACGGTGATCTTAGGCTTGTGTGCGGCTGCTCGGCCATGGGAACCCATTTCATTAAAACTTCTGACAAATAGTTATTGTGCTGACGTTGCTTCCAGAGCCAGTTTAGAAGTCAGTAGTGACTGTTGCAACCGAGGACAGACGATTTTTACGCGATACGCGCTTCAGCCCTCGGCAGTTCCGTTCTGTGAGCTTGTGTGGCCTACTACTTTGCAGCTGAGCCGTTGTTGCTCCTAGACGTTTCCACTTCACAATAACAGCACTTACAGTTGACTGGGGCAGCTTTAGCGGGGCAGAAATTTCACGAACTGACTTGTTGGAAAGGTGGCATCCTATGACGGTGCCACACTGAATGTCACTGAGCTCTTCAGTAAGGCCATTCTACTGCCAATGTTTGTCTATGGAGATTGCATGGCTGTCACGTATACTCCCTCTCCGGCTTCTAGGTCATCAGGCTGCTGATTATCCCGCACACTTGTCACCATTGCTCGCACACCTGCACCTCATGACACTCATCTGGACTCCATCACCTCCTTCTCCTTCACCTCCTGCATCCCTATATCTGTCACTCCCCTTGGTTCTTTCCTCAGGTGTTATTGACTCTGTTTCATGTCGGTGTGTTGTTTTGTGTTTCGTGTTTATTTATTAAAACACTTACTCCCTGTACTTGCTTCCCGACTCTCAGCGCAATTGTTACAATGGCTATGTTTTTGATTTTATACATCTGTCAGCAACGGGTTTGGTTGAAATAGCCGGATCAACCAATTTGAAGGGGTGTCCACATACTTTTGTGTATATAGTGAATAATGTTTATGAGTCGAGAGATGGTGGACTTAACTCCCAGATCAATTAAGATTAAATTATGACAAAATATACAGTTTCCTCTAAGGATAGACAAACTTATCTGGAACAGAAATTAATGTTTGAACAGTTGCTGACTGAAGAAGGAAGTTAAACACATGATAATTGATTTTCATTTGAAGTTCTTTTTCCATGTATGACTCTCCATATTTTTTGTGACAGTCATCATAGGGATAGTCCTAAACTAACTGTTAAGTGAATGAAAACGCTTCAGTGAGTGTATGCCACACAATCTCTCTCCTCCGTATGTGGTTTGGCAGTGTGCAAAAACATCAGTCAATTGGGACATTTTACATATGGTGATACAAGATGTATTTTAGAGTGCTTCCAAAGCCATTTTCATTAACCAATTCACCCCAGCCCTTAGATCTTAATTTCTGAGCCTACTGCATTATTATAGGCTTTTGATTTCTTCTATTTGGTCTGGAAATACATTGCAATTTGTGACCCTATTACTGTCTCTTGATATTCACATTCATACCACATCAGCTCTGTAGATGCTTGAGGACTGCTCCTACAATAGCTAGCTACAGACGCAAGACTTCCACACTTGTGGCAAACTGTTCAACTTTTAAGCCCATCACTTCTGATTGAGACAGAATGCTGCAGCTCCCTCAGTCTAATTGACGTATTGGTGAGCAATGACTTACAGTGGAGTGTTTTGGAGACAGGTCCCTGAAGGGAATATCAAGGAGAACTAATCAATATCGATAGCAACTGCCCAAATTAGAGAAGACTGTAGGGGCTCCCTGTTTAACAGTCTGGAGGCATCAGCCTCTGTGAGTTGGTAGGTAGCAGTGGGATTTTTAATAACACCGAATCCATAAGCAGTGCCTGCAAACCTTGTCGAGTAAAGTTATTAATTCGGTATGAACAATGCCAAGCTGCCATGTGTAGTGTTGTGGGGCACTGGCAATTTAAACAGGGTCCAGCCATTTCCCCTGGCAGAAATCCCTGTCCACATTGTTTTAATGCTCGACAGTATTTATCCAGTCTACTGTCAGTCTGAACATACTGACTCTGGTTAACACCCATTGCTGTTACAAATATTTGCTGGTACATCAAATGGAACGGTCAGATGATACTGCACCTCGATTCTGTGAATTAGTACTATGAATAGCCAAACCTGGAGCTTAACATCTCTTTTGAGAGCTCAATATTATGGTGAGTGCAGTCTGGATTGCAGCAATTAGAAGGCTTATTTCAACTGCTCATTATGTAAGGCCAGGATGTTTCTGATAGCCTTGTTAACTGTTGTCAGAGTCCAGCTTTGATCCACCTCATATCCCTTCCTATTCATTTGGAACACTGTTTGAATTCTGAAGTCTCTCCCATCTTCAGCATTTCAAAGTGTGTGCACTGCGCTGCAAGTCCATCCCTAGAGTGAACGTGGTCTTCTACAAAGAAGCCATTGCGGTTGTTAGTCATTTGGGATTCTCAGTTGAATTCACACACTGGACTTGGTGTTTTGCAGACAGACATGCTGGCTGTGTTAGTGTGTTGGTGTTGGCTGTGTTTTGTTTCCTCCCTGGCTGGCTGCAACACAAGGCAGGCAGGGTGCCTCCCCACAGTTGACCCATTAATCTTCCTGAGGGTGGTAATGATCGCTGTCTAGCTCCCCTCACAGCCTCGCTCTCACACTCAATACTTCCTGTTTGATGTTCAAATAATTAGAGGGGGACTCATCCTAAAGTTCATGAGTCTTGTTAGAGTCATCATATTGAGGGAATGGGGACCAATGCAGATCAGGTCTGTGAAAGCTGCCGTCTTATACAATCAGTCCTACAATAAGGCCTCAAACCTCAGACAATTCTACTTTGTTGAGGTGAAGAGACTGAGAACCACTAAACCCAGTTATATCGATGAGTGGGGTTGAGATGTTGTGCACTGACTGCAGTTGAGTTTAATGTCGGAGTTTACAATTGAGATCTAGCCAGAATTAATACTTCTGTGCTTGAGGATTTATTGTTTCTGTAACTGCTCAAAAAGGTCACTGCTCAAAAAGCTGGGCTAACAACGGTGAGACATCCTACCAAGTGTTTACTGTGAGGCAGAGGGCACTCAATTCAGCTGAATACTTGAACATACAACTTGCTTCCCAACTAACAACAAACGTTCCCACAACGTTCCCCTAACACTCAGAAAACTGGACATATGAATGTTCTTGTAACATTGCCATGAAACGCGTCTAGAACATTAACATCTTATCTTCTGAGAGCATGGCAACCACGTTCTGTGTATGTTTGGCGTGGCATTGATTGAATATTCTCCCGACCCTCAGAAAACTGGACAGGTGAATGTTCTTGCAATGTCCCAAGAAACATGTTTAGAAGATACATTTAAGGATATTCTGATTATGTGGTCACCAGGATCTGGTTACGTTTTGTTTGACTTTAAGGGAATGTTCTCCTAACTCTAATGCCAAAACATGCTAAATAGGTTCTCGTACATAGAATGAAATACTGGACACTCAAACATCAGGGGAACATTACATGTATCGTTACAAAAACATTCTCTTTCCCTAGAATTATTAGCTGGGGCTTTTTCTACACTCAGCCAACCTTAATATATTTGACAGAATTTACAAAGACCAAATACCAAGAGACTAGGTTTTACGTCATCATTAATATTAGTCTACATTGTCACAACTACCTCTTGCTCTGAGCAATAGTGCAGATACCATTATGTATTTAAATGTGGAGGCAGAGAGCAGTGGGGCCCAGGAGAGGTAATTCAGGCTAAATCTCAACACCCTCATGAACACGAGGCCTTATTAAGCCACGTCTTCAGACAAGAAAACCATTGCACACTTTTCCTTTGGTTTACTCAACAATATTATGGCTCATGACAACGGTTTGCACACAAAAATATTCTAAAAACTGCTCAAGTACTATTTCAGTTAATCAAAATGGCTTAGCCATGTGTACTATTTATCATTGCTTTGAGAAGATGTTTTTTTGTATTACTAAAGATGTTTCTGTTTTCTAGTGGCATTTTCCCCCTAACAGCCATGGAGAGAACAGCGTCAGAGGTAGGCTGTTACAAAAACATGGTTTTGTTTAGGACATTATCACCAGATGTATAATTTTGTAAGTAATTATGGTACATGATCAGTTCCCTTTTAGACTAAGAGGTAGACAGGACCCCACAACGTCATATTGATTTTGCATGGGACTTATTTGCTGGCTGAATTAATGTGCAGCGTTGCCTTCCTGACTTATGATCTTTTTGTTTTATCTTTTTAATTGCCCGTCAAGGGAGGGATGACAGTTATAGACACAGGGAAAATTGAAATCTATTATTCCCTGGTCTCACACAAATTGTTCACAAGGTCTGAGCTGCAGAATAGCTCACAGTAAATCTTTATTATAACAGTACTACAGGACAACTCACTGAGTTAGCCACAGAGTAAGCCACACCTCTTTTATTAGTGCAGAGTGTATTCCTGACTGTTAATATTACTATATTCTGTATTACTTAACTTTAGAGATAGTTTTGAATGTCTTTACTTTTACATGGACGGATGGAGGCATCTAATGATAATCATATTTGCAAAAGTTCTACAGCTGCACCTTTGAGAGCATCCTGACCGGTTGCATCACCACCTGGTATGGCAACTGCTCGGTATCTGACCGTAAGGCGCTACAGAGGGTAGTGCGTATGGACCAGTACATCACTGGGGCCAAGCTTCCTGCAATCCAGGAGCTACAGTGGGGCAAAAAAGTATTTAGTCAGCCACCAATTGTGCAAGTTCTCCCACTTAAAAAGATGAGAGAGGCCTGTAATTTTCATCATAGGTGCACGCCAACTATGACAGACAAAATGAGAAAAAAAAATTCAGAAAATCACATTGTAGGATTTTTTATGAATTTATTTGCAAATTGTGGTGGAAAATAGGTATTTGGTCACCTACAAACAAGCAAGATTTCTGGCTCTCACAGACCTGTAACTTCTTCTTTAAGAGGCTCCTCTGTCCTCCACTCGTTACCTGTATTAATGGCACCTGTTTGAACTTGTTATCAGTATAAAAGACACCTGTCCACAACCTTAAACAGTCACACTCCAAACTCCACTATGGCCAAGACCAAAGAGCTGTCAAAGGACACCAGAAACAAAATTGTAGACCTGCACCAGGCTGGGAAGACTGAATCTGCAATAGGTAAGCAGCTTGGTTTGAAGAAATCAACTGTGGGAGCAATTATTAGGAAATGGAAGACATACAAGACCACTGATAATCTCCCTCGATCTGGGGCTCCACACAAGATCTCACCCCGTGGGGTCAAAATGATCACAAGAACGGTGAGCAAAAATCCCAGAATCACACGGGGGGACCTAGTGAATGACCTGCAGAGAGCTGGGACCAAAGTAACAAAGCCTACCATCAGTAACACGCTACGCCGCCAGGGACGTCTGCAGTGCCAGACGTGTCCCCCTGCTTAAGCCAGTACATGTCCAGGCCCGTCTGAAGTTTGCTAGAGAGCATTTGGATGATCCAGAAGAGGATTGGGAGAATGTCATATGGTCAGATGAAACCAAAATATAACTTTTTGGTAAAAACTCAACTCGTCGTGTTTGGAGGACAAAGAATGCTGAGTTGCATCCAAAGAACACCATACCTACTGTGAAGCATGGGGGTGGAAACATCATGCTTTGGGGCTGTTTTTCTGTAAAGGGACCAGGACGACTGATCCGTGTAAAGGAAAGAATGAATGGGGCCATGTATCGTGAGATTTTGAGTGAAAACCTCCTTCCATCAGCAAGGGCATTGAAGATGAAACGTGGCTGGGTCTTTCAGCACGACAATGATCCCAAACACACCGCCCGGGCAACGAAGGAGTGGCTTCGTAAGAAGCATTTCAAGGTCCTGGAGTGGCCTAGCCAGTCTCCAGATCTCAACCCCATAGAAAATCTTTGGAGGGAGTTGAAAGTCCGTGTTGCCCAGCGACAGCCCCAAAACATCACTGCTCTAGAGGAGATCTGCATGGAGGAATGGGCCAAAATACCAGCAACAGTGTGTGAAAACCTTGTGAAGACTTACAGAAAACGTTTGACCTGTGTCATTGCCAACAAAGGGTATATAACAAAGTATTGAGATAAACTTTTGTTATTGACCAAATACTTATTTTCCACCATAATTTGCAAATAAATTCATTAAAAATCCTACAATGTGATTTTCTGGATTTTTTTTCCTCATTTTGTCTGTCATAGTTGACGTGTACCTATGATGAAAATTACAGGCCTCTCTCATCTTTTTAAGTGGGAGAACTTGCACAATTGGTAGCTGACTAAATACTTTTTTGCCCCACTGTATATAATAGGCGGTGTCAGAGGAAAGACCAAAAAATTGTCAGAGACTCCAGTCACCCAAGTCATAGACTGTTTTCTCTGCTGCCGCACGACAAGCGGTACCAGAACGCCAAGTCTTTGACCAAAAGGCTCCTCAACAGCTTCTACACCCAAGCCATTAGACTGCTGAACAATTAATCAAATGGCCATCGGACTATTACATTGACCCCCCCCCATTTGTTTTGTACACTGCTGCTACTCACTGTTTATTATCTATGCATAGTCACTTCACCCCCACCTACATGTACAGATTACCTCAACTAACCTGTACCCCCACACACTGACTCGGTACCAGTACCCCTGTATATAGCCTTGTTATTGTTATGTTATTGTGTTACTTTTTTACTTTAATTTATTTGGTAAATATTTTCTTAACTCTTCTTGAACTGCACTATTGGTTAAGGGCTTGTAAGTAAGCATTTAATGGTAAGGTGTACACTTGTTGTATTCGGCGCATGTGACAAATACATTTTTGATTTGATCACAATACATTGTATTGATTACTAGGGGCGTCATGCACCCATTATTTTAGAGGGGGCACAAAGTAGGTGTGGATGGAGGGGTGGTCAAATCAAAGTTTTCTGGCCGAGTACACAGTTTTGCAGATGTTATCGCAGGTGCAGCGAAATGTTTGTTTCTAATTCCAACATTGCAGCAATATCTAGCAATACAATAACAATACACACATAATCCAAAAGTAAAACAAGAAAAAAATAACAAGAAATGAAGACATATCAGAACAAGAAATATCAGAAAGAGCAATATCAGTCGGAATATAAATAAATATATACAGTACCAGTCAAATGTTTGGACACACCTACTCATTGCGGGGGTTTTCTTTATTTTTACTATTTTCTACATCGTAGAATAATAGTGAAGACATCAAACTATGAAATAACACATATTGAATCATGTAGCAACCAAAAAAGTGTTAAACAAATCAAAATATATTTTATATTTGAGATTCTTCAAAGTAGCCACCCTTTGCGTGCCTTGTTAATTTGTGGAATTTCTTTCCTTCTTAATGCATTTGAGCCAATCAGTTGTGTTGTGACAAGGTAGAGGTGGTATACAGAAGATAGCCCTATTTGGTAAAAGACCAAGTCCATATTATGGCAAGAACAGCTCAAATAAGCAAAGAGAAATTTGAAAGTTTCTTCAAAGTCAGTCACAAAAAAACATCAAGCGCTATGATGAAACTGGCTCTCATGACGACCGCCACAGGAAAGGAAGACCCAGAGTTACCTCTGTTGCAGCCCAAATAAATGCTTCACAGAGTTCAAGTAACAGACACATCTCAACATCAACTGTTCAGAGCAGTTCATGGTTGAATTTCTGCAAAGAAACCACTACTAAAGGACACCAATAAGAAGACACATGCTTCGGCTATGAAATACGAGCAATGGACATTAGACCGGTGGAAATCTGTCCTTTGGTCTGATGAGTCCAAATGTGAGATTTTTGTTTCCAAACGCCGTGTCTTTGTGAGACGTAGAGTAGGTGAACGGATGATCTCCGCATGTGTGGTTCCCACCGTGATGCATGGATGAGGAGGTGGGATGATGTGGGGGTGCTTTGCTGGTGACACTGTCAGTGATTTATTTAGAATTCAAGACACAGCATGGCTAACACAGCATTCTGCAGCAATACACCATCCCATCTGGTTTGTGCTTAGTGGGACTATCATTTGTTTTTCAACAGGACAATGACCCAAAACATACCTCCAGGTTGTGTAAGGGCTATTTGACCAAGAATGAGAGTGATGGAGTGCTGCATCAGATGACCTGGCCTCCACAATCACCCGACCTCGACCCAATTCAGATGGTTTGGGATGAGTTGGACCGCAGATTGGAGGGAAAGCATCTAACAAGTGCTCAGTATATGTGGGAACTCCTTCAAGACTTGGAAAAGCATTCCTCATGAAGCTGGTTGAGAGAATGCCAAGTGTGCAAAGCTGTCATGAAGGCAAACGGTGGCTACTTTGAAGAATCTTGGGTTCACACTTTTTTGGTTACGACGTGATTACATATGTGTTATTTCATAGTTTTGATGTCTTCACTATTATTCTACAACGTAGAACATAAAATAAAAATTGAATCGATAGTTGTGTCCAAACTTTTGACTGGTACTGAATATATGTGTGAATGTTGTGTAAAGAATTGACAGTATATGAATAGAAAAGGTGTGTACAGCAGCAGTTATATAGAATGGGCCTTGACTAGAATACAGTATATACATATAAAGTGACCAGTGTTCAATGACTCTATGTGCAAAGGGCAGCAGTCTCTAAGGTGCAGGGTATACTGGGTGGTAGCCCAACTGTCACCTTTATTCAGATACTACTCGTTATGTTAGATGTGGCCATTCTGTAGACATGCTGAACGCTTACAATCGATTGCCAAATCCCTATAGTCACGTGACGACTCGGTGAATCCGTCAAACAGTGCAGCCAGAATAATAACAAAGGTTCTGCATTTGAATTTGTTTAAGCTGTTTTCTAGTGACATTTATTTGGATTCATCATAACAATGAGCTAATTATGCTCAATTTCTCTCGTCAGGACACTGTGGTTCAGAGGAGCTAGCCAACAACACAGCTAACAGAATCACTTCAAATTGAAGCTGGAAAGACCGTAAACCAGCTGCACTTCGTTTAGTTTGACCTTTTTTCTATTGATATTTATTTGTACATATCCATAGAAATTATGATTCATGATTTCGACTGGCTGAGAAAAGCTGCCTGCGTGTCTGTCTCATCTCGACTCCCAACATGTTCATTACTATGCGACAGCTGGAGATCGAATTTGAATACTGAAACAATGTTGCAAATGTCCGAGAGACAGACGGCAAGGTTTATTCAAAACTCCACTGTTGAAAACAACATTTTTGTAAAAAAGAAATGTGAGATAATGTCTAGAGGATTTTTATAGTGGAGATCAAGTTTATAAATTGCCTGGCTGGACTGATGAGACAGTGGATTGTACAGTCAGATGAAACAGAGGAAATAGTCATTTTAATTTAAGGCACTGGCTGGAATGCGGTTCTAACCAATCAGCATTCAGGATTAGACACACCCGTTGTATATAGTGGTAATAAAAACATTAGTGAACCAACAATTATTACAATATACATACAAATACATATACGAATACACAGTTCAGCAGAATAAACTTGATAAATAGCATTTAGGTATCATGATGACATGAAATATGAGAAATGTTTGACGCATTTAGTTACTTCCCATTGCACAGTAACGTCTACAAAAATAAATGTTTGGGGGTATAAAAAAAATGACATCTGGATAGAAAGATTGTAATTGAATGTAGGAAAATATACATACACTGTACATAAGCATTCAAAATACAGCACAGCCATATCATCTACAAAAAAGGTCTGAATGAGAAATAACCATTTAGTCCTCGAGGATGCATGGTTTTTAATCTATCAATCCAAAACATCTCTCGTTGTGAGAGCATTTTAAAGAGGTTACCGGCTCTAATAGATGGGATCTGTTCCAGGCTCCCAAAGCGCAAAGACACTGCGCCGTGTTTGACTTCTAGTGTTTTGCCATAGCATATTTAATATTGTTCAGATATTTTTTATTTTTAAACATCTTTTTGTTTGGCCCGCATAGGCTTTACCACACGGTCACGTAAGCATATACACAACACTGGCAGAGTTACAATTGATGAAATGCCTCTGGTAGAGCTTTCGGTCTGTAAGAGTGTGTGTAAAGTATTTACAGTTTACCGTGTTGTTACATTGAGCACATCTTCCACACTTATGGTTCCCTTGTAACCAGTTTGAATTGTCAGACTTTTGGAAAGAATAAACCGGTGTGTCCCTGATCGTGCGTGCCCGTCTGTATGAGAAAAGAGGGGGATTATCCACCAGAGGCTGGGGAATGTGTTTGTAGAAAAGGCCAGTGTTTTAAGATTGCACTTTTAATATTGTTCAAGCAATGATTGATGTCTGTTACCAAAGCACAGGCGTGGCGTGCTGTCCTTTTGGGGCTTCTGAGCTAGAAGTGACGGTCTGGGCATGTCTCGAGCCCGGACGTGGGCACGCTGGGTAATTGGACTAGAATATCCTCTAGGTAGCAAACCTATGTGTCATGTCTTTTGCCTGAGCATCAAACTCTTTGAGTGTAGCGCAGCTCTGGCGTAAAAACTGTCCAGTAGGATGTTGGTTTTGAGATATTGCTGATGATTACTGTTGAAGTGGAGGACAGTATTCCTCTCTGTTGGTTTCCGATAGATGTTAGTTTGTATTTTGTTAGCGTCATCCCTGAATATTTGGAGATCCAGCCAGTATGGCAATGGAACATTTAGAACGAACGACTGGGTCGCGTCCATAGATATAGAACAAAAATACTTAATGACTGGTTTGCGTCTGTGGCAACCGAACCGATAGAACGAATGGTCAGCCGGCTTGGTTAGCAACCCTAGATTTGTGTTCGGGACTATTTCCTGTGGAAGGAAAAAATAGTATGAATAAATTCATCAAAATAAAGTTTTTAATGAAAATATGTAAATCATTATTTGAATATGTTGGGAAACCGTTGTATAAAAGTGATAATGCCCTCGAAGCCAGTGTTTGGAGGAAACTTCGTTTCGGGCCTAACAACACCTGTGTCAATATATCCTCTGCTCTGAGGACGTGGCTTGGGATGCTGTCTGGGCAGACAGCCTTACGAGGGTTAACACGCATGAATGTCTTACTCACGTCAGCCACGGAGATCGTGAGCACACAATCCTTTTGAGCGGCGGGGGCCATGTCGGTGGCTTTGTGTTGTTTTCCTCGAAGCAGGGGAAGAAGTTGTTTAGCTTGTCCAGGAGTGAGGCGTCGGTTTCTGCAATGCGGCTGGCTTTCCCTTTATAATACGTGATTGTCTGGAGTCAGCTGCCACATGTGTCTTGCGTCTGAGCCGTTGAATTGCGACACTTTGTCCCTGCACTGTCATTTTGCCTCTTTGATTGCCTTACGGTCATAGTTGGTCTGTTTAAACAGGTCTATATTCCCAGTCACCTTGCAGTGGTTAAATGCGGTGGTTCGTGTTTTAAGTTTTGTGCAAATCTATCCATGGTTTTTGATTTGGACAAGTTCTAATCATCACAGTAGGAACAAAATCCTCTATGCACTTCCTGATGAATCCATCTCACCGAGTCAGTGTATACGTATATACTATTCTCAGAGACAACCCGGAAAATGTCTTGCAGCATAGAATCCGATTGGTCAGACCAATATTGAACATTCCTTACCATGAATGCTTCCTGCTTAAGTTTCTGTCTATAGGCATTGAGGAGCAGGATGGCGTGGTCTGATTTCCCGAAGGGAGGGCGGTGGAGGGCCTTGTAGCTATCCTGGAAAGGAAAGTAACAATGGTCAAGCATGTTCTCTACGCGTACAGCACAGGAGACATGTTGATAGAATTTTGGGAGCGTTTTCATCAGATTTCCTACATTAAAGTTCCCAGCTACAATGAATGGGTATGCGTCAGGATATGCGGTTTCCAGTGGAGTTCCTTGAGAGCTGTCGTAGTGTAGGCTTGGGGGGAATATACACGGCAGTGACAATACCCAAAGAAAATTCTCTCTGGAGGTAATGCGGTCGCCATTTGATGGTGAGGTATTCCAGATTGGGAGAAGAAAAGGACTTGAGTTCCTGTTCGTTACCACAATCACACCATGAGTTGTTAATCATGAGACATACAGTGGGGAGAACAAGTATTTGATACACTGCCGATTTTGCAGGTTTTCCTACTTACAAAGCATGTAGAGGCTATAATTTTTAACATAGGTACACTTTAACTGTGAGAGACGGAATCTAAAACAAAAATCCAGAAAATCACATTGTATGATTTTTAAGTAATTCATTTGCATTTTATTGCATGACATAAGTATTTGATCACCTACCAACCAGTAAGAATGCCAGCTCTCACAGACCTGTTAGTTTTTCTTTAAGAAGCCCTCCTGTTCTCCACTCATAACCTGTATTAACTGCACCTGTTTGAACTCGTTACCTGTATAAAAGACACCTGTCCACACACTCAATCAAACAGACTCCAACCTCTCCACAATGGCCAAGACCAGAGAGCTGTGTAAGGACATCAGGGATAAATTGTAGACCTGCACAAGGCTGGGATGGGCTACAGGACAATAGGCAAGCAGCTTGGTGAGAAGGCAACAACTGTTGGCTCAATTATTAGAAAATGGAAGAAGTTCAAGATGACGGTCAATCACCCTCGGTCTGGGGCTCCATGCAAGATCTCACCTCGTGGGGCATCAATGATCATGAGGAAGGTGAGGGATCAGCCCAGAACTACACGGCAGGACCTGGTCAATGACCTGAAGAGAGCTGGGACCACAGTCTCAAAGAAAACCACTAGTAACACACTACGCCGTCATGGATTAAAATCTTGCAGCGCACGCAAGGTCCCCCTGCTCAAGCCAGCGCATGTCCAGGCCCGTCTGAAGTTTGCCAATGACCATCTGGATGATCCAGAGGAGGAATGGGAGAAGGTCATGTGGTCTGATGAGACAAAAATAGAGCTTTTTGGTTTAAACTCCACTCGCCGTGTTTGGAGGAAGAAGAAGGATGAGTACAACCCCAAGAACACCATCCCAACCGTGAAGCATGGAGGTGGAAACATCATTCTTTGGGGATGCTTTTCTGCAAAGGGGACAGGACGACTGCACCGTATTGAGGGGACGGTGGATGGGGCCATGTATCACGAGTTCTTGGCCAACAACCTCCTTCCCTCAGTAAGAGCATTGAAGATGGGTCGTGGCTGGGTCTTCCAGCATGACAACGACCCGAAACACACAGCCAGGGCAACTAAGGAGTGGCTCCGTAAGAAGCATCTCAAGGTCCTGGAGTGGCCTAGCCAGTCTCCAGACCTGAACCCAATAGAAAATCTTTGGAGGGAGCTGAAAGTCAGTAATGCCCAGCGACAGCCCCGAAACCTGAAGGATCTGGCGAAGATCTATATGGAGGAGTGGACCAAAATCCCAGCTGCAGTGTGTGCAAACCTGGTCAAGAACTACAGGAAACGTATGATCTCTGTAATTGCAAACAAATGTTTATGTACCAAATATTAAGTTCTGCTTTTCTGATGTATCAAATACTTATGTCATGCAATAAAATGCAAAGAATTTGTTTGCCGCCTGAGCCTGAATAGGACCCCACTTCTCGGGCGTCAACGTTTTGGTGTAGCACCCGGCATAAAAATACTGCACAGTTAGCTATGAGCTAGAAACAAGACGACCATGTCTGTCGGCGCCATCTTGTTGGCCCTGAGGGGGCTGGGGAATTTGAAATGTTTTCAATTCCCTGAAACATACTTTTTCTGCAATCTAGAGTCATAATCATTATGCCTAAGTCTATTTTAAAATATACTGCTCAAAAAAATAAAGGGAACACTTAAACAACACATCCTAGATCTGAATGAAAGAAATAATCTTATTAAATACTATTTTCTTTACATAGTTGAATGTGCTGACAACAAAACCACACAAAAATAATCAATGGAAATCCAATTTATCAACCCATGGAGGTCTGGATTTGGAGTCACACTCAAAATTAAAGTGGAAAACCACACTACAGGCTGATCCAACTTTGATGTAATGTCCTTAAAACAAATCAAAATGAGGCTCAGTAGTGTGTGTGGCCTCCACGTGCCTGTATGACCTCCCTACAACGCCTGGGCATGCTCCTGATGAGGTGGCGGATGGTCTCCTGAGGGATCTCCTCCCAGACCTGGACTAAAGCATCCGCCAACTCCTGGACAGTCTGTGGTGCAACGTGGCGTTGGTGGATGGAGCGAGACATGATGTCCCAGATGTGCTCAATTGGATTCAGGTCTGGGGAACGGGCGGGCCAGTCCATAGCATCAATGCCTTCCTCTTGCAGGAACTGCTGACACACTCCAGCCACATGAGGTCTAGCATTGTCTTGCATTAGGAGGAACCCAGGGCCAATCTCGTTACCTAATGGCAGTCAGGCTACCTCTGGCGAGCACATGGAGGGCTGTGCGGCCCCCCAAAGAAATGCCACCCCACACCAAGAGTGTGACTGACCCACTGCCAAATCGGTCATGCTGGAGGATGTTGCAGGCAGCAGAACGTTCTCCACGGCGTCTCCAGACTCTGTCACGTCTGTCACATGCTCAGTGTGAACCTGCTTTCATCTGTGAAGAGCACAGGGCGCCAGTGGCGAATTTGCCAATCTTGGTGTTCTCTGGCAAATGCCAAACGTCCTGCACGGTGTTGGGCTGTAAGCACAACCCACACCTGTGGACGTCGGGCCCTCATACCATCCTCATGGAGTCTGTTTCTGACCGTTTGAGCAGACACATGCACATTTGTGACCTGCTGGAGGTCATTTTGCAGGGCTCTGGCAGTGCTCCTCCTGCTCCACCTTGCACAAAGGCGGAGGTAGCGGTCCTGCTGCTGGGTTGTTGCCCTCCTATGACCTATTCCAAGTCTCCTGATGTACTGGCCTGTCTCATGGTAGCGCCTCCATGCTCTGGACACTACGCTGACAGACACAGCAAACCTTCTTGCCACAGCTCGCATTGATGTGCCATCCTGGATGAGCTGCACTACCTGAGCCACTTGTGTGGGTTGTAGACTCCGTCTCATGCTACCACTAGAGTGAAAGCACCGCCAGCATTCAAAAGTGACCAAAACATCAGCCAGGAAGCATAGGAACTGAGAAGTGGTCTGTGGTTCCCACCTGCAGAGCCACTACTTTATTGGGGGTGTCTTGCTAATTGCCTATAATTTCCACCTGTTGTCTATTCCATTTGCACAACAGCATGTGACATGTATTGTCAATCAGTGTTGCTTCCTAAGTGGACAGTTTGATTTCACAGAAGTGTGATTGACTTGGAGTTACATCGTGTTGTTTAAGTGTTCCCTTTATTTTTTTGAGCAGTGTATGTCTATTTTTCCGCATAGGGTATCTAAGCATACCTCTTAACCTATTCAATTGTCATTTTAATGAATGATGCACATTCATTCTTTAAGAACTTTTATGACGCCTCTGTTGATTACAGTTTATTGGAAGGGGAAGGTGTTTATAGGTATCATTGTAGCTTATTGGAAAATTATAATAATCAATAGTTTCAATCCCCACAAACTTGGATTTGGGTAATCTGCACTATTTGAATACACTAAAACTAGCCTCCAACACAAATAACCATCTTCTACACTGTTGAACATTGATTAATGGGGCCTGAAAGATATGGGCAAACAGCTGTCCCTGATGACGGATAGTCAAAGATCAGGCCTCACATCACAAATAGGGGCAAGACATCAGAGAAGCTGACAGCTCCAATACTATCTGTCATCCCTCCTGCAACAGCAATCAATTAGATGTCCAGACAGGACCTGGGAAAATGCTGCATCTTTCGCTTTGTGGAACAAATACGAATATTATGTCATTGGAGAAATGGGGCATTCAGGTGGTAAGTACAATAATGGATACAGTGATGGTGTCAGATTCACACACTGATTTTTATGTCTGACATATAATAAGGGCCATTACTTGCAGACAATAGGCTATGAACCTGTTGATATCATGGAATCTGAATGTGTTGAGTCAACATCCAATGATGTATGATGCTGTCTTAATATGGACACCGTACAACACAGATTTGCTTCCTGGTCAAAGCAGAGGGACTGGAATGGGAATGAGAACTTATTTTTAAATAGACTACACTCTTATAAAAAAGGGTTCCAAAAGGGATCTTCAGCTGTCCCAATAGAATAACCCTTTTTGGTTCCAGGTAGAACTCTTTTGGTTTCCATATAGAACCCTCTGGGGAAAGGGTTCTACATGGAACCCACTAGGGTTCTACCTGGAACCAAAATGGTTCTTCAAATGGTTCTTCAAACAGCTGAAGAACTCTTTTAGATTCTAGATAGCACCTTTTTTTCGAAGAGTGTACTTGAAGGTGACTGGGGGCAAAATGGATTTTCATTTGCAAGTGTCATACAGAGTGTTTATGTTCCATTAACTGTCCAACTGTTGAACTCATAGTGAAAGGGATTTCGGGCTAGATAGTTGATATGCCTGCCTTAGTATGCACATGGAGTGCTCCAGAGAGAATTGAGACTGCCAAATGGCTTGAATAGGGCCCAGTATGTGGGGATTACTAATGATTTGCAAATGAAAATACTATTTAAGGTTGGTTTTCATGTCATCCTTCTGTGGATTCATTATGTATCCCTTTGTTTTTTGCTTTCTCTCATGTTTTATTCGTGTACCTTTTTGTCCCCTGCCTCATAGATTAAAGGTTTACTCAAAATCATAGTTTGCATTTCATATTCATCTAATTCATAGCTAGCTCTACACAGGAGCACACCTTTTGATTTCAACTGTGAAATTGAGTGAAGGCTACTGTCATTTTTGGTTCTGATTAAAAGTGAATGTCACCCACTGCTAGCTATACCTTTGCTACTCATTCAATGAGTCAATAAAAATATATTAAAACTTAAACTGTGTTGGTTGCTCTGGCTCCTGTAACTCTACAGCTACAACAGAAGTGCCTAGGTAGACTACAATAACAATGCTAAAAGCAAAGTTAAGCTAAGGTATGCATAAATCCCCAGTGGATGAGTGGATGACTCTATTCACTTAATTGCAAGCCAACACACATACATAAACTACTTTGAATTATTTCAACCCCATACAGTATGAAGGCCATACCCCTCATTTGAATATTATTTACGTTCAACCGTTAAGATCCAATTATCAGATTGGAAGTATATAATTTTCATATTGCCCCTATAATTAGTCTGTTGTGGAATATTCTTTCAATTATGCTTCTTTACCTGGCTGATGGAATAGTAATGACTTATGTTCTTCGATAAGGACCTTTTGTCCCCAACTTTCCTGCATAATGCTCCTATTGTAACAAGACATTCACAATGGATAATCCTTTGCTAAATGTAATCTTTTAATTTTCCACAAAGAGCCTAAACATAGCCTTTTGTCATGGAAGGATATTTCAGTTTTAAATGTGTAGGAACCACCTGTTTGATACAAGTCCACCATTTTATGCCAGAACGCTCACCATACATAGAGAATCTCATTAGAGAAGTGAGGAATGAGAAATTGTGCCAATCCATTCTCCCGCAATAAATGCCATGGGATCTTAAAAGTGACTAGACAGCACCTTTTGCAGGACATTGTTGTGGAACATTGACTTTCCAAGTACCGAACAGGCCCCGTCGTACTTAGCTTTCAAAGAAAAGTATATGCACGGTAGTACAGTACAGCTGCTGGCCATGTTGTGAGTGCAGCTCCTCACAACAGTGGATCTGTGATATTCCCCAAATAGTGGCAGGCTTGTTTCAAGGCAATTACTGTGGAAGAAAAGCTGTCTGTACACACCTCATCTGCCCAGCAACAGTGAACGAAGCCTTATCTTATCAAGCTCTTTCTCTCTACCCCAAATCATAAATGTAGCCCTGGTCTTGAAGTATGACTCGCAGTTGTTGACAGTTGTTGATGTAGTTCCTGTCTCTGTTTTTCACTGAAAAATAGAACATTTTTGGTTTGTTTTTGACTGCAACATGTCTGGATTCTGACATAAAAGTGCAGGAAAACAATACAACACAATTATTTGTTGTTGTTTTGTTGTGTTTGATTTTCCTGCACTTTTATGTTGATGATGTTGTTAAATGTGTCAAGGAGCGCTGTTAGTGTAGCAGAGAGTCTAATGTCTCCTGACAATGTATCCAACTACTCTTCATTTGCTTTAGTGTTGAGCATATGTCAGCTGTCCAATTGGGCCTGTGGCTAAGAATCCTTGCAAGGGCCTCTTGTCATTTGTTCCAATGTATATTAATGTTCCAATGTTAATCTGACAACAAAAACGGAGGGAGTCAAAGGCTATATAAAAGTTCACTAAGTCCAGAGTTATGTGTTTACAGTGACAGAGCAGAATGGTAGAATGGTATATTGAGGGAAAGGATAGGAGTATTGTAGTCAGCAACGTATACTTAAGCAATAAGACCCGGGGGGGTGTGGTATATTTAGGCAATAAGGCCAGAGGGGTGTGGTTTATGGCCAATATACCACGGCTAAGGGCTGTTCTTAAGCACGACGCAACGTGGAGTGCTAGGTCACAGTCCTTAGCCGTGGTATATTGGCCATATATCACAAACCGCTGAGGTGCCTTATCGCTATTTTAAACTGGTTACCAACGTAATTAGAGCAGTAAAAATGCATGTTTTGTCAATATACCACGGCTAAGGGTTGTATCCTGGCAATATTTGCCATATACCACACCCCCCGTGCCTTATTGCTAAATTATATACCAGATAGTTCAGTCAACCCTACCAACTCTGCATAATTCTCAAACTTTTTCAAACGCAACTTACCACATGAGACATATAATGTGTATTATTATAAACTGTTTGATCCCTGAATGCTGATTGGCTGAAAGCCGTTGTTAACCAGTTTATAATTGCATTAAGGCACCTTGGGCGTTAGTGATATATGGCCAGTATAACACGGCTAAGGGCTTTTCTTAGGCACGACGTAATGCGGATTGCCTGGATGCAACCCTTAGCCATGGTATATTGGCCATATATCAGTAACCCCCAAGGTGTCTTGATGCAATTATAAACTGGTTAACAACGTAATTAGAACAGTAAACAAGCAATTTTGTGTCATATCCGTGGTATACGGTCTGATATACCATGGCTTTCAGCCAATCAGCATTCAGGGATCAAACAGTTTATAATAATACACATTATATGTCTCATGTGGTAAGTTGCCTTGAAGTAAACCAATATTATTACAATTTTGTTTATATTCCTATCTGTAAACATACAGTCGCCGCTGCGTTTGAAAAAGTTAGAGAATTATGCAGAGTTGGTAGGGTTGACTGAACAAGTTAGATTAGCTACTGGGGAAAACTCTTGAAATGCCGCAAGCCGAAGGAGGTCATTGAAGAATTTGCAAAGCCTGGTGTAAGACTGATGATCCTCTGTCCTGAGTGCAGCCACTGTGAAGTAGTCTGACAGTGCATTAATATCTACATGGGTCGGATCTGTTCTCACAAGTGCCCAGGAGCACAGTGGTATGTGATGATGAGGCAGAGGGTAGAGCGGCTGGCCCAAACATTCAGTGGTAGAGGTTAGCTATGACAAATGTTTACTAGCCAAGAAGTAATGATTGCTCCATCAACACTTTGAAGCAATTAGCTTGTTATTCCCCAGACAGAGCAGATTTGCTCTAAGAGCCACATACCTGTATTTTGAACTCTGAATCACCCCAAAATGACTGGCCACCAAAAGTTAGTCGTGTCTGTCTCTAAGGTAACTGACTAAAATAGCAAACACAAAATAATATCAATGAGCAGTGGGGAAATAAACGATGATTATGTAGGTGTTGGAACTGGTTGCCAAGTATAAACAGAAATCTATTTGATTCCTGTATGTTGTCTCCCTAAAGTGGGGAAACTCTTGTTCCTTTTAACCACAGACAATATGTGAGTATCTACCTTCTTATTCAGGGAAAGAAAGGCAGCATGACATTCTATAATACAGTATCATACGAAGATGTGAGGAAATCCAAAAAGAGCTGTTTCATCCTTTGTATTCATCACATTTTCTTGCACAGTGTATACTAGGTGATATTAGAGTGCTTTATGTCAGTCAACCTTCACAGGTATAAGGAATCTGCTGCAGCAAATGGCCACAGAGAAACACTGGTATTTTAGGCAAAGGCAAACCCTGGACTCCGATAAGGAGGTGCATCAGGCTGAAATTTGTCTACACTACCGGTCAAAAGTTTTAGAACACCTACTCATTCAAGGGGTTTTCTTCATTTTGACTATTTTCTACATTATAGAATAATAGTGAAGACATCAAAAGTATGAAATAACACATATGGAATCATGTAGTAACCAAAAAAGTGTTAAACAAATCAAAATATATTTTATATTTCAGATTCTTCAAATAGCCACCCTTTGCCTTGATGACAGCTTTGCACACTCTTGGCATTCTTTCAACCAGCTTCAACTTGAATGCTTTTCCAACAGTCTTGAAGGAGTTCCCACATATGCTGAGCACTTGTTAGCTGCTTTTCCTTAACTCTGTGGTCCGACTCATCCCAAACCATCGCAATTTGGTTGAGGTCGGGGGATTGTGGAGGCCAGGTCATCTGATGCAGCACTCCATCACTCTCCTTCTTGGTCAAATAGCCCTTACACAGCCTGGAGGTGTGTTGGGACATTGTCCTGTTGAAAAACAAATGATAGTCCCACTAAGCGCAAACTAGATGGGATGGCGTATTGCTGCAGAATGCTGTGGTAGCCATTCTGGTTAAGTGTGCCTTGAATTCTAAATAAATCACAGACAGTGTCACCAGCAAAGCACCGCCACACCATAACACCTTCTCCTCCATGCTTTACAGTGGGAAATACGCATGCAGAGATCATCCGTTCACCCACACTGCATCTCACAAAGACACGGTGGGTTGGAACAAAAATCTCCAATTTGGACTCCAGACCAAAGGACAGATTTCCACCGGTCTAATGCCCATTGCTCGTGTTTCTTGGCCCAAACAAGTCTCTTCTTCTTATTGGTGTCCTTTAGTAGTGGTTTCTTTGCAGCAATTCGACCATGAAGGCCTGATTCACACAGTCTCCTCTGAACAGTTGATGTTGAGATGTGTCTGTTACTTGGACTTTATGAAGCATTTATTTGGGCTGCAATTTCTGAGGCTGGTAACTCTAATGAACTTATCCTCTGCAGCAGAGGTAGCTTTGGGTCTTCCATTCCTGTGGCGGGCCTCATGAGAGCCAGTTTCATCATAGCGCTTGATGGTTTTTGTGACTGCACTTAAAGAAACTTTCAAAGTTCTTGAAATGTTCCGTATTGACTGACCTTCATGTCTTAAAGTAATGATGGACTGTTATTTCTCTTTGCTTATTTTAACTGTTCTCGCCATAATATGGACTTGGTCTTTTACCAAATAGGGCTATCTTCTGTATATCACCCCTACCTTGTCACAACACAACTGATTGGCTCAAACGCATTAAGAAGGAAATAAATTCCACAAATGTACTTTTAAGAAGACACACCTGTTAATTGAAATACATTCTAGGTGGCTACCTCATGAAGCTGGTTTGGAAAATGCCAAGGGTGTGTAAAGCTGTCATCCAGACAAAGGGTGGCTATTTGAAGAATCTCAAATATAAAATATATTTAGATTTGTTTAACACTTTTTTGGCTACTACGTGATTCCATATGTGTTATTTCATAGTTTTGATGTCTTCACTATTATTCTACAATGTAGAAAATAGTAAAAATAAAGAAAAACCCTTGAATGAGTAGATGTTAGAAAACTTTTGAAAACTAGTGTCACACATGTAAGGAAACAAATGAGTAATTTAGTAATTTGGGAGAGCTATCTCTTTCAAACTACTCTGTCCAGTGACAAATAAAACTATATTAATTGTCACATAACTAGTATACTGTAGGCAAATGTTCTATTCATGTCCCTCTGATCCTCCATATCATTCCTACCCCACAGCAGTTCTATTGCCAGACTCTGATGTCGGATTTCCATATAAAAATGAAGGGGAGAACTGAGAGGAAGAGCAACCGTACTTATCGCTATGGAGAGGCAGCTTTATGGTAACATTTATTTGCACAGAGGGAGCTGTGTCACTTAAGAGGATACAACCGTTTCAAAGATGAGAGTTTTAAGCAGTGAAATGCACAGTATTCTCATTTCCTGAGTGACTCAAACTGCTGTCTTTGTTGACAAGCTCTCTCCATTTTGCTTCATATTATATGCTGATGGTGTGAGCAGATTTTAGTAGCAAATAGAAATGAGAGAATAGAGAATCAGGGTTGACGTAAAGTAGGCACTGTAGACTAAAGAGGGAAATTTAGAGATGTCCCTCAACTGTACATAAGATCCTGGAGATTGCCCAGGCAGTCATTAGTCTTTATTGTGTGTTGCAATTTCAGCATGGATTGCAATCAACTCAAACCCCAGAGTCTCTTCTTCTTTGCTTGAATCTTATTCGCACCACAAAAAGTGTATTTACTATGTAAATAGCAACAAAATGTATTCAAATTTGGTTTGATATGTTAATTCATGCTTTCATTCTATACAGAACCATAGATATCTCAGTTGGATACCTACCCCAAGTCACAGTGAATTGCATTCATCATTGCACAAATACAGTATATTATTCAATAGAAAGCCATTTCTGATCTGCAGGATGCTTCAGAGATAGCTAGCTGCCATACAAACCAAAGATCTGTCTGTTCTAAGATGTCAAAGTCATCCTCCATTTTCCCTCGCATAAGGAAGAAAATATTGTGACCAACAATGAAGATGGGGATTTGCCAAGACAATGACGTTGCTAGCATTGTTGAATGCATAAGTAGTAGTGATAGCCATATAATGTGTGATTTCCTGGTCCCAAACAGTAATAGTCAAACTAATTCAATTTTGACTACTGGTCTCACGGCAATTCATATTGTTCTGCATGTAAATCTGTGACACTCCATTTGTTGGATATGTTTCGTTACATACATTATGAACGGAATAGCAGTTACACTATATCATACGTATTAGAGGACGTATAGTATCACACGACTTACCTGGTCATACAATAGCATACGAATTGGATGATGTAACTTACGTCTTGAAGGATTTAACAACAAAGGAGAATTACAGAGAGAATTTACTTTGGTGGTTAGGTGAACTAATGACAAAGGTTAGGATAATTTACGTGGAAAGTTAGGGGAACTAAATGACAAAGGTTAGGGGAATTGACTTAGCAGATTAGGTGAATTGGGTTAAGTTTAGAATAAGGGTTAAATATAATGTTACACTTGTCCCCGACGAGACTCGAACACACAACCTTTGGATTGTTAGATGGTCGCGGATTACGCCCACCCATCCTCCCCGACCAATCTCCCTACTTTCGTTTCTTTCTAAAGTAACTACACCATTAGTAGGTATCATATGTCTTGGAGGTGCTCAGACATACGTATAGTATGTTTCGTATGGCTCTGAGGCCAGGCTGGTATATCCAACATACATTCAGAGTGAATTAATAGTTATCGTGATCATCCTCAAAAAGGTGTAATTTCTTCCAATCACTACACTGTCTGCGTTGCAATCAGTGACAGCTTCTGGACACCCAGTCGGTGTGTCTGATTGTTGGATAGATTTGAAGAGTAGATTTTGGCATTTGCATCAGAGAGGCTTCAGCCCAGGAAGGAAAGAACAAGTGCCTCAGAAATCACAAATGGACTCCTGTAGGGTCCAAATCAAGTTTATGATTGCAGTGTTTGATATATTATCACTTACACACCACAATAATAAAAGGTCTGTAGTAGCTGTTCCAGGAGGGTGCTCAACAACCCATTGGTTTAAGCCAACAATACAATTATGATTATAACAACAGAGAATGAGAACATTTGCCTTTGGTTTTTATATTTTGACAATGTTTCTGTTTATGGCATTACGCACCATCTCAGACTCATAATTGCAGGTGTATTGATTGAGAGTCGATAGAGAGGTTGTCTTGATAGTGGAGAGATTCTGCATTGAGGAAGTGTTTTCAACCTTTAAGCACCATCTCAGACTCATAATTGCAGGTGTATTGATTGATAGTCGATAGAGAGGTTGTCTTGATAGTGGAGAGATTCTGCATTGAGGAAGTGTTTTCAACCTGTCTGCTAGACAGTAGATCGGATAGTTTCCTTGCTATGTTTACCAACGTGTCAGCCATTGCATTTTCCTGGGGACAGTCCTTTACATTCATAGCACTTTAACTGTGAACACTTGCATTTACTGTAATTGCTATCGTTGTAAGTGGGTCAGATATTATACAATGTAATTAATTTCCTGATTTCCTAAAGAGAAGTGTGATGCTCAGTGTTTTGTTTTTGTGTAGTAGCCTACAGAACATGATCTGTGCATATCTGCGGGCAATGTTGTTAGAACATGAGTGTACTGACCTGAGTTATCCCTAATATACTGTACTGTTTAATGTCTTTTTAGAAAGGAAAAGCATTTCATCTATCGTAAGTATTTGCAGGGGAGCCCTCACCTCTGAATTGAGTTGTAAGCAAATTAATAAAGCTACAAGGGGGACATAATTAAAGCCTAAAAGCTGTTTATCTTCCACAAGAATGGAGCCATTGATTTCCCCCCCCCCCAGCTTCTTCTCGTTTGTACTCATCTATGATCAGAAGAGTCTTTGTTTGGTGAAAAAAAATAAATGAGGACCGAGATGTGGAGAGGAGACAGGCGTGCTCATTATCACCAGAAGCAAAAGTTCCTGGAACAAAAAGTCATGTGACCTGTGTGGGTACTCTTCTTATTTTCTCCTGTCTGCGGTGTGAAGGCTCTTTGATTCGCTCACTCTTTTATATCTTAATGAGCAATATGGTTTAATCCTGCTCCAACATATGGCGCGCTCAGCGATTCCCCTTCTTTCTACCTGCCACTTGTGTTGACTGGCGGTCCCTGTGACCTGCCTTTGCACAGTGCTCATTTGATGGTTGGCTCACTCGCTCTCCCTGCTTGTCATTGGGGCTTCACTCTGGTTGCAGTGCCTTGTATTAATGAGCAGGTCCTGGCTCCTTCTGCAACATCCATCGACATCCATCTTCTTTAACTAGAGTGGAGGGATTCAACCCTACAAGATCGAGACACTCATACATCACAGACCAAGACGCCCCTTTGGTAATAATAACCTAATAGACTTGCTCATGGATAGATACCTTTGCATAAGGCAGCAAATGCATCGAGATTGACTGATTTACTTTAGGACAGTTGTGTTTTCTGCTTCATAGAAAGTGAAAGGGATTTTCCGATTAATTTAGACCTGATCTTGACTTAAGCACATCCAATCAAATTAGCTATAAACAAATCTATGAAGTGCAAACATCACACAGTGGAATTTGATATTTTTGAAAAGCTTTTTAAGTGAGGCTGTACAGCTAGCTATACTGTATGTCATCTGAATATCATCACATCCTTCATCTGTTAGCTTTTCGTCTTCTCTTAAGAGTTTTATATTCCTAGGCCGTTATTGAAAATAAGAATTTGTTCTTAACTGACTTGCCTAGTTAAATAAAGGTAAAATATGGACACGACCTAGTAATTATACCATCCATTTGAGCTTTGAGCTTTGCCAGTGGAGATCTCATTTAGAAGTGCACTGTAGATCCTGTATACTCTGTACTTGATCACCCACATCCTATTAAACATTAGCTACATCTCTGAAGAGTGGAGAGGAACTTTTGGTGTTTTCTCTCTTTTTCCACTTTTCATAACTTTTCTTCTCTGAGCCTTAGTCACGCTCTGTCTACAGCTGATTAATGCGCTCTCCACCATGTCCAGGGGAAACTCGTTGGCTTCCATCTCTTAACTTTGGTGGGGGATGACGGAGAGGCTGGCTGAGAGAAAATAACCATATCTTCCCTTGTGGGGAAGGATTTGACGAGACAAAATTAACGTTTGTTTTAGCCCATTGCAGCCTTAATGCAACTTATATATTCCAATTCGTTTTTTCCCCATTAAAATAACCTTGTGAATTCAAATGAATGATGATCAGACCGGCCTATGATGTACAGCCATTGTGCAGCCTAGTTGGCATATCCCCACTTTGAGACTCACAATTCAAAAGAAGTGACTCAGCTCTGCACCACCAGTTCTTTACGATTTGACAATGGATAATGTGAGGGTTGTAAGTGCTTAAGAGATTTTGAAACAAGTTTGACAGTGTACAGTAGTGCACACACAGTGCTTCTCCTCACACAACTAGCTGTCGACACGTAACAGTAGTTCATTAATAAGACATTTAGTGCTTAGAGACATAGGCCACATGATTTAAATTACCTTTTGAAAGTTTTGCCAGTAAAACCTCATTAATTTCCCTGGATGCGGTATGGTGGAAGAAAGGCATTTGCTGACTAATTATTGAACTGTGTAAAGTGTCACTTTATCAATGATTCATTTAGCAGAAGGTTAAAAGCAGTAAACACAATGAATAGAAATCTGAATTGGCCATATAGGAACATCTTAGACCAAACTATTTATTTAGACTTCCTTGTTAAATATCTGTACATATACTACTACTAGCAAGGTACATTTCATACTGTAAATTACTGCAAAAAAAGACTCATCTTACTGAATTCATTTGGGCGAACCCTAAGGTAGGGTGTGTGCTCTCTCCCTGACAGTGCACTTTCAAATCAGATATTCCTTTAAAAAACTGGAGCCTGGCTAGATTAAAGGCAGAGTGAAGCTGATGCTTGGATGCTTTCAAAGAGGGCCTGGTTTATCTTATTTTCCATAAAGCCCTAAAGCAATGGTTCCATACTTATCAGTTCTTTCCAGAATAATCTCTGATGACACTACCCATCCTATTATTTCTGCTGTCAAAAGTACCATACCTTCCTGGAGATATGAGTCCCTAGTTTTCGATGCATTGGATGAAGATTGATATTGACAGGGGATTTACAGAGGAGTAAAAGGGAGTCCATTAACAGTATCACACTGAGGAAATATGTTAACTACTCGTAAGGGTTATTTTTCAAATTCATTCAAAGCCTCCAACAACAAAACGCTTATCAAGTCAACATAATTAGCCCTTGACTAAGCAATCAAAGAACACCTTCATGTTAGACTCAGATTTCTGATACAAATTGCCTCTAATAACATTGGCTAATCGCAACCATTAGGAGCAAGTATTCACACCCGAGTCAATACTTTGTAGAAGCACCTTTGGCAGCAATTACAGCTGTGACTCTTTGTAGGTACGTCTCTAAGAGCTTTCCACACCTGGATTGTGCAACATTTGCCTTTTGTTATTTAAAAAATTCTTCACGCTCTGTCAAATTGGTTGTTGATCATTGCTAGACAAACATTTTCAGGTCTTGTCATAGATTTTCAAGTAGATTTAAGTCAAAACTGTAACTCGGCCACGCATGAACATTTACTGTAGGTTGGTAAGCAACTTCAGTGTAGATTTGGCCTGTGTTGTAGGTTATCGTCCTGCTGAAAGGTGAATTCATCTCCCAGTGTCTGGTGGAAAGCAGGCTGAACCAGGTTTTCCTCTAGTATTTGGCCTATGCTTAGCTCTATTCCGTTTCTTTTTTATCCTGAATAACTCCCTAGTCCTTAACGATTACAAGCATACCCATAACATGATAAATCCACCACTATGCTTGAAAATATGGAGAGTGATATTCAGTAATGTGTTGTATTGGATTTGGCCTAAACACAACACTTTGTATTCAGGACAAACAGTAAATTGCTTTTGTTGCAAACAGGATGCATGTTTTGGAATATTTTATTCTGTACATGCTTCCTTCTTTTCAATTAGGTTAGTATTGTGGAGTAACTACAATATTGTTGATCCATCCTGTTTTAAGGTCATCATTGGCCTCATGGTGAAATCCCTGAGGGTTTCCTTCCTTTCTGGCAACTGAGTTAGGTAGGACGCCTGTATCTTGGTAGTGACTGGGTGTATTGATACACCATCCAAAGTGTAATTAATAACTTCACCATGCTCAAAGGGATATTCAATGTCTGCTTTTTTTTACCCATCTACTAATAGGTACCCTTCTTTGCGAAGCATTGGAAAACCTCCCTGGTCTTTGTGAGTGACTCTGTGGTTGAAATGCACTGCTCGACTGAGGGACATTACAGATAATTGTATGTGTAGGATAGAGAGATGAGGTAGTCATAAAAAAATAATGCTTAACACTATTATGGCACACAGAGTGAGTCCATGCAATTTGTTATGTGACTTGTTAAGCACATTTTTACTTCTGACCTTATTTAGGCTAGCCATAACAAAGGGGTTGAATACTTATTGACTCAAGACAGTTCAGCTTTTCATTTTAAATTGATAAAAATTCATAAAAACATAATTCCACTTTGACATTATGAATTATTGTGTGTAGGCCACTGCCAAAAAAGTCTAAATGCAGGCTGTTACACAACAAAATGGGAAGCAAGTCAGGAGGTGTGAATACTTTCTGAAAGTTCTATATGCAGGGTAATATAAATACTATTTTAAGTCGAATCTGAATATTTTATAGGCTAATCTAGAAGTCTTTGCAGCCCACATGCAAATTATTTTAAATATCATTATCTATCATTATTCCTTTTTTTAAACCAGAGGAGCCCGAGACAAAATGCTTTAACAGTTTCAATGAGCATATGGAGTCGAATTTGAACAGAGTATACATTACTTACTGTTTTAATTAACACAAATGTGCAAATGTACATGTGTTTTAGTCTTACCTAAGATACATTGTCGTCTGGTTTACACCGAGTTTCATTTCAACACTTATAAGAGGCCTCTTTCACTCTATCACAATTAGTAACGGGAGATGGAAGGTGTGTATTACAGATAAATTATTCAAGGATATTAGCTTTCCTTTTGCATATGGTATTATCTGTATGGCTGCTGAAGCGTGCAAGAGCTAGTATTTCAGTTTTAATTTCTGAAATAGAGAACATGATATCACATGCAGAAGTCAGTGTGTTATATACAGTGCATTCGGAAAGTGTTCAGACCCCTTTACTTTTTTCACATTTTCTTACATTACAGCCTTATTCTAAAATTGATTAAATAGTTTTTTTCCCCTCATCAATTTACACACAATACCACCAAATGACAAAGCAAAAACAGGTTTAGAAATGATGTCTCTGTCAGGTTGGATGGGGAGCATTGCTGAACAGCTATTTTGAGGTCTCTCTAGAGATGTTTGATCGGGTTCAAGTCCGGGCTCTGGATGGGTCCCTCAAGGACATTCAGAGACTTGTCCCAAAGCCACTCCTGCGTTGTCTTGGCTGTGTGCTAAGGGTCATTGTCTTGTTGAAAGGTGAACCTTCACCCCAGTCTAAGGTCCTGAGAACTCTGGAGTAGGTTTTCATCAAGGATCTCCCTGTACTTTACTCCGTTCATCTTTGCCTCGATTCTGACTAGTCTCCCAGTCCCTGCCACTAAAAACATCCCCACAGCATGTGGCTGCCACCACCATGCTTCATCGTAGGGATAGTGCCAGGTTTCTGCCAGACGTGGCACTTGGCATTCAGGCCAAAGAGTTCAACATTGTTTTCATCAGACCAGATAATATTGCTTCTCTTGGTCTGAAAGTCTTTAGGTGCCTTTTGGCAAAATCCAAGCGGGCTGTCATGTGCCTTTTACTGAGGAGTGGCTTCCGTCTGGCCACGATAACCAAGAAGGCCTGATTGGTGGAGTGCTGCAGAGATGGTTGTCCTTCTGGAAGGTTCTCCCATTTCCACAGAGGAACTCTAGAGCTCTGTCAGAGTGACCATCTGGGCTCCCGAGTGGCGCAGCGGTCCAAGGAACTGCATCTCAGTGCAAGAGGGGTCACTGCAGTCCCGGGTTTGAATCCTGGCTGCATCACATTCGGCCGTGACTGGAAGTCCCATAGGGTGGTGCACAATTGGCCCAGCGTCGTCCGGGTTTGGCCAGGGTAGGCAGTCATTGTAAATACGAATTTGTTCATAACTGACTTGCCTATTTAAATAAAGGTAAAATAAAGAAATCTGGTTGATATTTTTTATTTATTTAATCCATTTTAGAACAAGGCTGTAACGTAACAAAATGTGGAAAAATTCAAGTGGTCTGAATATTTTCAGAATGCACTGTAATCTGGTAAGACCTGAGATTCTCTGGAGACAGTTACGTCATGTCTGAGAGAAAAGGAAATAGCTTTTTTCAAATGGTACTACAATTGCTAACAATCTCCTGACTCCTTATCTATTGGACACGTTCCAGTCACTTTCAGATGCTGAAATCTTATCTGAGATATAAAGATACACTTTCATAACGAATACCTGTGTTATTTCCAATCATTCCTCACAAATTTCAAATAGATGTGCTGTTTTAACCTACAAACAAATCGAATACATATATGTATTAGGTGACCCTTACATTTTGTGAAATTATAGTGATCTTTCAAGAAAAGCAATAACTGTGTTCCCTGCTTTTTTTGATGTGCTGAATACTACCCCTTCACTTTTGCTGAAATATTCACATAACCTCAAAAGGTAAATTAAAATATGACTTTTGAAGCCAAATACACTTAAAGGGACGGTTCACCCAAATTAGAAATGACATATTGGTTTCCTTTCCCTGTCAGCAGTCTATGGACAAAGTATAACAGCAATACATGCTTGGATTGTGCTTTGCAGGTTGGCATTTATTGTCATGAATCTTGCCCTGGAGGCAGCTCTGCAGCATGGTCACTAGCTGGCACAGCGACAAAGTCATAAAATCTGATTTTAAACCTAACCTTAACCACACTGCTAACCCTAATGTCTAACCTTATATTTTGTTTTCATGAATTTGTATGATATAGCCAATTTTGACTTTTGAAAAATTGCTCAGTTCTTTCTTCAGGGCAAGATTCATGACAATAAATGTCAACCTGCTTTTGCTTTGAATGTTTAGGAAGCATATTGGTTTCCTTACCCATTCCACGGTCCTGTGTACTCACGGTCCTGTGTCAGACAAGCGTGATTGACTCTAAGAGCATTGCTTATAGAAGCGACACAGTATGTGCAGTCAGTATGGGGTTTCAGGTTTTTAAGTTCAATGTTCCACAGTTGCCACTTTTAAGGTTGATATCTGACAACCATTGGAAACAAGACAAATTGATGTTTGTTTTTCAAAGTATAGGCAGTCCTAGGGCTCGATTCAATCCATGCAGCTGAAGATAAGCGCTGTAGTGCGATTGAAATGTAAAGATAATTTCCAATTGAGACGACATGTAGCGTTTACCGTGAATGCAGGAACATTAAATTAAATGTATATCGCACTTCAGCGCAGATCTTCAGCACTACATATTGAATCGAGCCCTCAGCATTTTGTGAATGTAAAAATATCTTCAGCTCCCAAGATAAATGCATGCAGTCACTTCTTCATAAGCACTTGCTTGGAAATGTTCAGCAGAGCATTGGAAACACTGCCAATACTCCGATGGAAAAGGTGTTGTATTACAGGGTAGATTACATTTGAATATTTAGCTATACATGAAGAATGGTACAGTTGCTGAAATTCCTGGACTACAGAATATTATGAACATTTCATAGTTTGGTAGAACCGCTGAACTATCATAAAAACACGATTATGATGTGTGTGATACAAATAAGCAAGTTTTCTCATACATTCAGGATTCCATACATTCAGTATTCCATACATTCAGGATTCATACATTCAGGATTCATACCTTGTTCAGAATTCAAAAGAACATAATGAAGATACTGATGGGTGCACCCTTCCCTTTATTTCACAGTACTTTGTCTGAAAGCAGGTAACATAGTATTAAGAAATGAAATAAAAACACTTTATTGTGCTCTTGTTTGTTTCTGGTGTACTTAAACAACAGCTTTTCACTGTTTTTTCCACCGGATTCCCAACAATTCTAACTTTAATGAGACACAGAAGTGCTACAATATGCAGTATAAAAACATGTAGCTTACTTGCTAATTTATCTAGAAATCTGACAGCTCTTGGAATCTATTGAAATGCATTTAGAAAAATTACATCAAATAAGGACTTGTCAACAATATCAACACTGAAAGAAAAACAAAGAAAATTACAGTCGCACACATATCCCAGAAATTTAAGGCGGTTGAAATAAGGACTCAGACAGCCAAGTTACCTCTTGTATCCACTCAAAAATAGTGTATAGATAATATACAAATCCAGCGGCAGAAGTTAAGTTCAGGCATTCATGGGATATTATTTAATAGTTAACCCAGGCATGTGGATATACCTCTGATAGGTGACTTCTAATTTACAAAAGTGTCATAACAGCCACACAGTATAGGAAAATATCCTTCAACAAGAGCCTTCAGTGAAACCAACAACTTCGCTATTTTTTACTTTGTTGGCTGAGACAAATATAAAATATGATAAGTTATGGGAAATATATGAATTGAAAAAACAAGTAGAGTCAAAGGAAACTCGAGATTATGGTTGTAAATAGCAAATAAAAAAAAATGGCTCAGAAATAAAATTAAAAAGCTGCCATATACAGATTTCATCATCTATATTGTACATTCATCCATCGGGCTATAGGACAGATATTCCAGTAAAGAATGTGAACTGCATTCTCAGCATTCTGCCTAAACAACAGGTGGGAAACTAAAGTTGCCTTCTGTGGAAAATATTGGTAATATAAAGGTGAACGGTCAATTACACTTTCAACAAAAGTAACTCTTAAAATGTTTTGGCTCTTTGAAACACAGTAGAACAAATTCAAATTAAATGCATATGGAACCTGATTTACTATGTTCACACATATCTAAGACCAGTGTTTCCCAACCCCCAACTGTACATATTTTTGTTGTAGCCCCGGACAACCACACCTGATTCTACATATCAACTAATCATCAAGCCCTTGACAAGTTGAATCAGGGGTTTTTGTGCTGGGCTACAACTAAAATGTGTGCTGTTGGGGGTACTTGAGGACCGGAGTTGGGAAACACTTTCTTAGACCATGCAGAAAGAAAATGTTGTAAACACTTCAGCTTTTTCTACTTTGGTTCTAAAGATACGACTAATGGCTCACGATGCCGATGCCTAAGACAGACCATCAGCATCAGAATAATACAATGAACTGTCTTATGTGGAATATTACACTTAGAAAATTCCAGCCTTTTAATATTGTGCAGTTTGTTTAGTGGCCTCTAAAATGTATTATGTGAAAGTGCTGTAAATAGGGGAAGGGAAAGTTAAGTGGTCTGGGTAAGATAATACCAATTATCTGACCAGTGTAATGTTTATCAGTTAGGGCACGGAAATCATTAGAAAACAAATAATGAGCTGTCTTTGAAATCCATGGGCTAAACCTGAATCAAACATAATTTTTTAAATCTTATTAACAGCAAACATTGCAGATATAGAAACTGTATCAGTACATAGTTCCATTGTAGAATTAAATATATGTGGGGAGAAAAAATGTTCTTTTTCGTATGATTGTTCAGTAGTTCTTGAAGAAAAATATTGAGGTTTCAGTAGACATGTTTTTCAATATTTGTTACAGTATTTTCTCAAAGTACACAACAGCAAATCCACTGTCACAGGACTTGGCCATGCGATACCCAAATACCTATAATCCATTGCAACATATAATATGTATATTCTTAATTTGCAATATGTTTTCTTCTTGAAACGTTAGATAAATTCCCATAAATTCCATACATAATGTGACAAATTTAAGATGGTCATTTCCAAGGTGGTCATTTCCAAGGTTCTTTTCCTATTTTACTCACAGTCAAAATATGTTGCTATATATACGTTTAAGTAGTTGATCGCAATATGGAAGTATCCATCCAATCAATAGTGAGTTTCACATATAAGGTTTCTGTGTCATTTCTGAAACTTGTGGTCCAGTAGAAAATACTTGGAGAGATTAAGATTTCTGTTGAGCAGATACACCTTTCCAGTAGTCTAAAATGTCATGCAGGTCCTCATCCTTGGCAAACTGCACTTTTTTACGTAGCGCATGCCCTGCAGCCATGTATTCGTCCTCGTCTTTGTGCCGTTTGCCGCGGAGTTTGAAGCGCTCCCAGATAGTGTGATGTGGTTTGCAGTAGTACTCAGGACTGGAGGAGTAGCTGAGGTTATGGTACTGAGGTGAGAGCGGAGAGTACGCCATGTCTCTGGGACGGGGCCGAGTTAGGGGCTCCAGGATGGAGGGCTTGTGGCTTCCGGGCCCTTCCAGCTCCTCGATCTGCAGCTGGTGGCTGTCGGGATAGGAGTGCCGGTGCTCATTGTACTGCCTGATCTTCTCCGCCTCTGCCCTCAGGATGGCAGCGGCTGGCGTTACAGTGAGGATGGTCTCACCCGCTGGTGAGGTCTTCTCTATGTACTTGGACTCTGAGCGGTAAGGCCTTGGGCTCCGCATTGGACCTCCAGTGGCAGTGCTGGGCCGCTTTGGCGGGACATCCGAGGTGTGGTGCCTCTGTAACGAGTGGTGGTAGCTGTCCTTATACACCGGGGACAGGAAGCTAGACTTGCTCTGCGGCTGCTCTGATATTAGCACCAGCTGGGGCTCCTGGGTGGACACAGCTCCTGATTTCACCCCTTGAAAAGATGTGGATTCTGACTTCAGAGCATCAATACAGTTGTTAATGATCTGATTGACCTTATCCACCTCTTTTGCAATGGTTGAAATCTCGGCCACTGACCCTTGGCTGTTCCCAGGCATGGACATCCCAGGCATGGACATCTCACACTCTCTGCGTTCATGGTGGTCCCCGGTTCCTCGTACCTCTATGTAACTTCCCTTGGCCATTTTAGGCGTGTCATCTCTTATCTCCTGCAGTTTGTACTGCTCCATTTCACTACCAGATGGTAGGTATGGCATGCGGGACATACTCTCCCCACCCATCATTTGCTTCTGTGACATCCTGGAAATGGTTCCCCCTTCGAGCTCTTGTCCATATTTTAGTTCAATTATACTTTTCTTTAGGCTGCCTGCCTTTTTGTGCTTTTCATCTTGCTGACGTTTTTTACGCAAGCAATAGTAGACCACCCCTAGGACAATCACCATACTAAAGAGACAACCTAGGATGGTCATAATGTAGTGGGTAGCTGTTGCATGGTTTTGTGATCTCTCTTTCCCATTCCAGGGTCCTGTGGAGACTGCCAGACAAGTATGATTGAATCTAAGATTATTCTTTATAGAAGCGACACAGTACGTGTATTCAGTATGGGGTTTCAGGTTTTTAAGTTCAATGTCCTCATTCTGAATTTTGAGGTTTTGAATATCAGTGAAAAAGCTGTTATTGTAGAGAACCAGGCTGTACATCTTCTTGAAGGGATGGGGGATCTGAACAGTGATGGTGGCACTTGTTTTAGAGACTTGCTTCAGCTTCATACTGGGTTTTACATCCACATGAATCACCGTTGGGTTGATACTCATACTCTCATCTGGCTCAGTTCCGGAGGGACAGTCCTCCAGCCCACAGGGAGTGTAGTCTGGTGGGAGTGTGGTGGTCTCAGGAGGCACAGGTATGTACGGCGTCACATAGTCATCTGTACACACAGTGGAGAGCATATGGAGGGCATTCCGAAAAGTCGGGTTGTTAGGGTTCTGGCTGAGCAGACTGTAGCCGGAGACACCTGATGGGGAGTCACAGACCATCCGTTCATTTGTCCTGTTGGGGAATGCAGAGAGCCACTTCACAAAGCCAAGTAGTTCACAGGAACAGTTGAAAGGGTTGGTGTAAAGCTCACAGGTAGTCAGTTTAGTCAGGCTGGTAAACGTGGTCCCATCTAGCTGCTGGATACGGTTCATGGAGAGGTCGATGTTTTCCAGGCTATAGCACTCCAAAAAGGCATTGGGTGTCACAGTCTCAATCAGGTTAGCCTGGAGGTAGAGGTACTGCAGCTTGCCCAAACCCCTGAGGATGCCCTCAGTAAGGTTACGGAGTTTGTTGAAGCCTAACTGAAGGACCTGTAAGTTGAACTGGGCAGAAAAGGCCCCGTCATCTATGTAGTTGATCTCATTCTTGGTCAGGTTTAGGTAGGTCAGGTTGGCAAAGCGGCTGAGGGCAGAGAAATGGATACTTTTGATCTTGTTTTCATTGAGCCGAAGATCCACAATGGTGCTGTTGATATGCGTGGGGATTGCCTCGTATGGAGGCTGGTTTTGGCTGCAGATGGCCAGCCACACAAAACCCTTCTCGCCTTCGATGAGCCAGCAGTCCCCATTGACTCTGCCTATATGGGTCAAATATACTATGGCTAAAGACCAGAAAAAGGCACTCATTACCATAGCTCCACCGCAGGCCATTGGTGCTCCTCTTGATGTCATGGGCAGGGCCCAAAAGCTCTAAGACGGGAACACCACTGTGGTTTCTAAAGATGCTGAACTGAACTCTTTGTAATCTAGCTGGACTTTCAAGTGTTCTCCTCCGTGAGGACAATCAATATATTGGCCTTCTGTCCAGGGAAGGATAATTCGGTCCCAATGTTCCAGCCATTTACAAAAAGATGTCGGGCGTGTGCATTTAGACCAGCATCCATCCAATGACTTTAGCCTGGAGTGAAGTTCTAGAGATGGTTCGCTGAGATTCAGTATTTCACCACCTCAGATTGTCTTGTGCTTATTTCCCCAGGGATAACATCGTTGATCGGTCTCATCCTATTGTGTCTTCCTCTGTCTTTCTTGCTGGGTCGCATTCATGGGCTCAGAGGAACTCCCTGTGAAGAAAAGAGAAGCAGGCACATGTTAGGGGAATCAATAACTGCTTGAATGTGAGGTTTGCAATTTGAATATAACCACATTTACACCACTAAATGTAAAAAGTATATATTTTTTGGCCAGAAATATTCAGAATGCAAAAAACGTATTAGGTGAACAATAGGTAAGTAAAGAAATAAAAACAACAGTAAAAAGACAGTGAAAAATAACAGTATGGATCCAAATAATCAAGACACATTTTTGTTTTGCACGTTAAGTAGAAATAGTAAATATCATTTTAAAGGCAAAATAGGATGAATGTGTATGCTTCCTCTTTCATTGCCATCCAATTATTTTGTCCACAATTTCAGAGGTTCTTTGCGTTCCCTGTGGCATATTGCTATTAAAGGAAACCTTTGGCCAATTACCACTTGACAGGTTGGGGAAATCAGGGTCCCTATTATCACATCATTAACCTGGGGACTGTCAAACACAACTGAGTCCAACTAATGTTTAGATGCAGCATTAAATTAATTAATTACACTGCACCATATTGAAATGTTCCTTTGCAACTGTCTTCTCGAGAACCTTCTAGATGTTTTAATTTGACAACAGAAATAGAACTTAATGTCTTTCAGTGCCATGGATGTATCTCTTAAACATCTTACGGTAACTACTGAGGATACAAACCGTGAACCAAAAATAGCAAACTGTTCATTGTCAATTTAACCCTGTCAGATAGCTCCCCCGGGAAATTGCAGTGTTCCATTGGGTCTGGTTAAATCATTTGACCCAATCAATTTTATCAACAACAAAAAAGACACAGCACACAGACAGTCCAAACAGCCCAAGGTTTCCGAATAAAGTTGATAGCTACATGAGAACACCTTGGAACTGGGTGTGTAGCCTACAGATCCTGGTTTTATGGAGAGGTATTCATGAATTATTAATCATAAACAGCAGGTGACCTCAGCATGGGAGGTGCTGATAGGAAGGAAAGTCAAATGTTTAAGTATATGAGTCATTCTCGTAATAGTCTTAGGTATTAACTTGGACCACGGTCGACCAGCACAGCCGTGGTCATAATCAGCAGCAGTGGCCAGCGAGGAACACTGAGACACTTTGTCTTCCTGGAACAATACTTTTGTGTTTGGACTATGAATTGCATACACTATTTCCATTCAAAGAACTACCTTATAACTTTGATATTCCCACCATACTAAATGATGATTATTTTTCCATTTCTTAACGGATTTCATTGTGCTGAAAAGAAAAAATTATGGGATAGGCTACTACACGTGCCAATTACGATATTGATTTCTATGTTATGACTGCATGCCAAATATAAAAGTATTTGTTCTGCTTTTTGAGAATAAGAACTGAGGCTACAAAATGCCTATGGAGGAATGAAAATGATTTACTGCATGCCAGACATTTTAGAGTGAGAGGGGAAACACTTCATCTGCATTCGCTAATGTGTAGTCAATACATCTTGCTGACCCAACGCCTACAGTATACTTCATTGTCAGTGGAATCTAGTATTGCTTTTTTTATCCAAACCTGAGCCACTTAACTAGCTTTCAAATCAGATTGGACTCAGTCAGTTATTCGTTGTTCATTGTTAAAATTCAATATGATGGCAAACATAGCCACAGGAGGAACTCTCACCACCAAGGCAGGGGTCTCAGCTCAGAGCGATTAATTACATGTTCTCTTCTCCGGTCCACTTAAAGCAGCCCAGACATCTCTGAGGGAGATATTTGTTTAAATCTCACAGAGATGTGTAGGCTACTGTACAGAACAACACCCGGTACCTCGTCTGCCATGCTTACTGCTGTCACACTTGAATATTTCTAAGAACAATGAGAATCAAGAAGACAACCAACCTCTAACCTGCAAAGACAGAGAGGGATTTGTGTATATTCATAATTTAACAAAGCCAATGAGAGCTGTTTCAATTATGAAAATTATGTTTATGAGAAGTAATTTCTTTTCCATATTATACATATTAAGACCTGGAAGGATTCCTACTGTAGATAACGTTTTTTTTTTAAGAAAGCAAATCAAATTTTAATCCAATCGAATACAATATATTGGAAATGCAAGTCACTGTTCGAGAAATGGTACTTGTGGACTTCCCTTAAGTAACATCAAATATTCAACTCTTCTAGATCCGGGGACTGTGTTATTACAGCCAATAATTCATTGTGAATGGTGTGGGAGTGACTGACCAAGAAAGTGGGCTGGAAACTCAAGTGATGGATAGGTTAATCATAGAGGACAGCAGTTGAATACTTTAAACCCAGAGGTATGTGGTGTGCACCCTCATCACTAGCCTCTCTTAGCCCTCTGTTGCAGCTGCTGACACAGGCCAGGAAGTGGATGTGTTGCCTTGTGGGAGGCCACAGAGGGTGAGAAGAAAGGGGTCCCTAGGTGGTAGAGGACATTTTTTTAATTTAACCTTTATTTAACTAGGCAAGTCAGTTAAGAACAAATTCTTATTTTCAATGGCGGCCTAGGAACAGTGGGTTAACTGCCTTGTTCAGGGGCAGATAATCATATTGCTACAACAGGATAATTGTGACAGTTTATTGCAAAGGGAATACACCTCAAATTGGAACCGTGGACCTAAGGTCATTCCAGCAGTCTGTTGACCTTTCGTGTGGTCTGCCCACCACACTCCAATTAGGCCTAAAGAAATGGTGTGTTGCCATCTAGCATTGCTATCATAAATGAGGAAGTGAGCATATGTTTTCAGGAAGTCAAAATAACTAACAGCCATACCATGATCTCTAGGGCACAATACGGAACTGTTCATATTCAAAAACAAAACTGTCCACATTCCATAAACTAAAGGACAATATGAATACAATTTCCATTGTTTAGTATCCTCTTACCGCAGAGTGTACATGATGCTGGCTTGATTCTAATGGGAATCACTGATAATAGAGGAAGTATGTCCATTGTTCAACATAAACCTATTCAGGACTACACTGGTCAGCGTGTTTGCACATAAGTGCTGATTGGGACAGAAACAGGGTTGTTGAGGCTAAGATTCATCGCTATGTATTACTGACACAGTCATCAGTCAGTGGAAACGTTCCAGTGTTTTCATCTTCTCAATATGTTCTACCTTGAAAAGAACATTTGTTATATCCGTGCAATGATTCATTATACGCTTAGCACCTTTCATTCAAATCACTGCTGTAACTGAGTCAAGCTCAGTAACAGCAGTGTAATATGTAATATGCATTTTCCATTTTAATTGAGATGTTTATCCCAACTAAAACAAAAGAGTGGAGCCATTCGTAGAGCTGTCTTGTATGGGGGAAAGCATACTGTGGCTATGGATGAGTTCTGACAGTAAATGTGTACCATTGGATCGGAGGGAGCAGTGCTGAAGTAACCTACTGAGGGACTGTTTGTTTTGCTTGGATTTGTATGAGCCCTGAGGGAGAGATTACACACAAATCTAAAGCCCAGCTTTGTCTACTCGTGCCTGTGTTATGTGTGAATCGTAAACCCGATACATTTGAATTCTAAATAAGGAAGCACACTGTAATACAGCACAGTAGCAAACTGGGTTGTCTCCCATTCTCATATTTCTGCACCCTCACCATTCCCATACACAATCTGTCCCCATACATACCTAAGATCCTCCATTTTGGGTATGCATTTTGTGGGGGAATTCGAAGCAGTGTTACAATAATTGACTTAGTTTCCATTGAGCTTGGATGTCTTGAGGCAGTAATATGCTGTGAGCTGCTCAACATAAAATATTAGGTGGATGTTTGGGTTTGACAGGTTTCTATAAGGCTGGGGCCGTGTCGGCCCACTCACATCATTGTGTTCCACTGCTGTATGACATGGTCACCAGAGGAGGCTGGTAGGAGGAGCTATAGGAGGATGGGCTCATTGTAAAGACTGGAATGGAATAAATCAAATCAAATCAAAGTTTATTTGTCACGTGCGCCGAATACAACAGGTGTAGACCTTACAGTGAAATGCTTACTTACAGGCCCTAACCAACAGTGTGTATTAGGTGAACAATAGATAAGTAAAGAAATACAAATAACAGTAAAAAGACAGTGAAAAATAACAGTAGCGAGGCTATCTATATACAGTAGTGGAACTGTATCAAACACATGAAACATGTGGAATCCGTTCCATTGATTCAATTCCAGGCATTACAATGAGCCCGTCCTCCTATAGCTCCTACCACCAGTCTCCACTGATGACCACACTTTATGTGGCGCACTCTTTTAATGTCTGTCCATTGAAACTAGAGGATTTTGTTCGCACTGAAAAGGACTGTGCCCGTTGGCTGAAAAAATGCATGTGGCCCAGATTTTAATCAAAAGCACATTAAGACTGCCTTTTTTGAGTACATGGATGGCATCTGTCCAAAGTATTTAAGTGACATTTAGTTTAGCATACCTCTTTCCCACTATATCATGGGCATGGTAAAGTGGGTGGAGTCGCTCTGTCACCTGCTAACCTAGACACTGAACAAGGAAGTACACTGTGCACCTCCATACACTGTGTGGAACGCTCTGCAAGGAAATGCCAAAGGCTACCACTACAAAACCACCTACCACAAAAGTGCATTTACCAAGGGGCATTCAAATATAATCACTTTTTAAACCCTCTGAAAGAAAGAAGGTTCCCGTTTGGAAACCCAAACCAAATGTTCCATGAAATGAATATGAAAAGTATGGCTCTGGGAAATATCTGGCGAGGCAAAACTTTTTAAAGAGAAAATTGTCTGTTATCATTGTCCCCTCATTCTCTGACCTTTATCGTAAATACCGGCTGGCAGTGTCTGAGAGCCGTTCTGACCCGTTCTCAGCTCTCTCTTAGCATGGTGTTGTTTCAGGACCCCTTTAGGTGTTACATGGAAGTTGAAGTTAAACCTGAAAAGACTTTCTATCATTAATAATGCATAGAGGGGTTTGTTTGTCCGCTGTGACTCACTCCAGTGGGCTCCTCATTAATTCCACCACCGCTACTGCGGTCCACAGCATGCTAGTTTGCCTCGTTAGAGTAACCCGCTGTTGTATATGAATGTTAGTGATTTAGTAAACTACCTTTTGCATAAACAAACCTCTCATCATACATTCAGGTTTAGTGTCTCCGAGTGCTTTAATGCCACCCTGGTGCCTATATGCTTAACCAACAAATACTGCAGTGCTAACTAATAAAAAGAGCTTGGATGTCACGCTCTGACCATAGAGAGCTTTTTATTCTCTATGTTGGTTAGGTCGGGGTGTGACTAGGGTGGGTAATCTAGGTTGTTTTATTTCTATGTTGGCCTGGTATTGTTCCCAATCAGAGGCAGCAGTTTATCGTTGTCTCTGATTGGGGATCAAATTTAGGCAGCCATTTCCCCACTGTGTTTTGTGGAATCTTATTTTGAGTAAGTGCATGTAGCATCTCTGTCGTCACGGTTTGTTTTTTGTTTCCTTTTGTTTTATTCGTTTCTTTAAATAAAAGATGTGGAACTCAGAGCACGCTGCGCCTTGGTCCGTCTCTACACACAATTGTGACAGAAGATCCCACCACCCACGGACCAAGCAGCGTGCCCAGGAGGAGCAGGGATCCTGGGCCTGGGAGGAAAGCCAGGAGTGGAGGACATCCTGGACTTGGGACAAAATAATGGCAGGAGACAAAAGCCTGCCATGGAAGCAGGCGGAAGCAGCATAGGAGGAGAATCGACAACATCGGGGCTCGCGGCCACAACATAGGCCCAAGAAGCAGCCCCTCCAAAGAAAATTGGGGGGGGGGGGGGCACACGGGGTGGTCGGCGACACTGAGGGGTGAGTTAGAGACCATGGAGGAAGCGATGGATAGATTGAGAGAGAGTGAACGGAGGGGTGAAATAGAGACCTTCGAGGAGTGATTGGCGAAATGTGAAGAGAGTGAAGCGGAAGAGCTGTTGGTTTGGCTGGGGAGGCAAGACATTCACCCTGAGGAGCGTGTTAGCCATCCTATGCCACCTTTGTCAGCTCCCCGTATTCGTCCTGAGGAGCGTGTCATCTGTCCGGTACCATCTGTGCCGGCTCCACGCACCAGGTCTCCAGTGCTCCTCCACAGCCCAGTACGTCCTGTGGCAGCTCTCCGCATTCGCTTTGAGGAGCGTGTCATTGTTCCGGTACAATGTGTGCTGGTTCTACGCACTGTGTCTCGAGTGCGCCTCCACAGCCCAGTGCGTCCAGTGCCAGCCCCCCGCACTTGCCGTGCGAAGGTTGTCATCTGTCCAGGACACGTTGCACCAGCTCTACGCTACAGACCTCCAGTGCGCCTCCACAGCCCAGTACGTCCTGTGCCTGTTCTACGCACCGTGTCTCCAGTGCGCCTCCACAGCCCAGTGCGTCCGGTGCCAGCCCCCCGCACTTGCCGTGCGAAGATTATCATCTGTCCAGGACACATTGTGCCAGCTCCACACAACAGGCCTCCAGTGCGTCTTCACAGTCCAGTACGTCCTCTGCCATCTCCCCGCACTCGTCCTGAGGTGCGTGTCACCAGTTCGGTGCCACCTGTACCGGCCCCACGCATCAGGCCTCCATTGCGCCTTCCCAGTCCAGAGCCTCCGGCGACGGTTCCCAGTCCAGAGCCTCCGGCGACGGTTCCCAGTCCAGAGCCTCCGGCGACGGTTCCCAGTCCAGAGCTTCCGGCGACGGTTCCCAGTCCAGAGCTTCCGGCAACAGTTCCCAGTCCAGAGCTTCCGGCGACAGTTCCCAGTCCAGAGCTTCCGGCGACAGTTCCCAGTCCAGAGCTTCCGGCAACAGTTCCCAGTCCAGAGCTTCCGGTGACAGTTCCACAGTCCGGAACCTCCAACGACGGTCCACAGTCCTGAACCTCCAACGACGGTCCACAGTCCGGAACCTCCAACGATGGTCCACAGTCCGGAACCTCCAACAACGGTCCACAGTCCGGAACCTCCAATGACGGTCCACAGTCTGGAACCTCCAACGACGGTCCACAGTCCGGAACCTCCAACAACGGTCCACAGTCTGGAGCCTCCAGAGGCGGTCCACAGTCCGGAGCCTCCAGAGGCGGTCCACAGTCCGGAGCCTCCAGAGGCGGTCCACAGTCCGGAGCCTCCAGAGGCGGTCCACAGTCCGGAGCCTCCTGAGAGGGTCCACAGTCCGGAGCCTCCTGCGACGGTCCACAGGCCGGAGCCTCCTGCGACGGTTCACAGGCCGGAGCCCTCCTCTGTGCCGATGCCCAGTCCAGCTCCATGGCCGGAGCCTTCCTCTGCGCCGGTGCCAAGTCTAGGCACGGTGTCCAATCCCGCTCCAAGGCCAGAGCCTTCCTCTGCACCGGTGCCCAGACCAGGCACGGTGGCCAACTCAGCTCCATGGCCGGAGCCTTCCTCTGCGCCGAGGCCCAGTCTGGGCACGGCGTTCTACCTGGCTCCAAGGCCGGACCCGTGGTCTGGGCGGGGCCAAAGTCCCACACCAGAGCCGCCACCGATGGGGGCGGATCCACGAGCGGAGTGGGTACTTCGCCCTGCACCGGAGCCGCCACCGACGCTAGATGCCCACCCGGACCCTCCCTTATAGAGTCAGGTTTTGCGGCCGGAGTCCGCACCTTTGGGGGGGGGGGGGGGTACTGTCACGCCCTGACCATAGAGAGCTTTTTATTCTCTATGTTGGTTAGGTCGGGGTGTGACTAGGGTGGGTAATCTAGGTTGTTTTCTTTCTATTTTGGCCTGGTATTGTTCCCAATCAGAGGCAGCAGTTTATCGTTGTCTCTGATTGGGGATCATATTTAGGCAGCCATTTCCCCACTGTGTTTTGTGGAATCTTATTTTGAGTAAGTGCATGTAGCATCTCTGTTGTCACGGTTTGTTGTTTGTTTCCTTTTGTTTTATTCGTTTCTTTAAATAAAAGATGTGGAGCACGCTGCGCCTTGGTCCGTCTCTACACACAATCGTGACATTGGAGGTGGTGGGAAAAGAACAACCAACATTGGAATCCATGTGTATGCATTAGTTTCACCTAAATCAAATCAAATGTTATTATTTGTCACATACATGTGTTTAGCAGATGTTATTGCTGGTGTAGCAAAATGCTTGTAAAACGTGTCACATACTAAAAATGAGTTTAAGGCAGTTAGAGCAGCATAGCATGTTCGTCCTCATAAGAGCCTATAGGTCTATTTGCAGCCCTGGACTCTTTCCCCATTGGCAGCAATATCCATTGGCAGCAATCCCCATTGGCAGCAATCTCTATGGTCCAGTGGTAGTGTAGCCCTGAGGGCAGTAGGCCAGAACACCCAGGGCATCAGAGCCAAGCTCCTCTCCCAGTGGACACCCAGGCAGCCCAGGCAGCCATTCCCCAGTCTACTTGTTCCCATTGGGGCCCTGCTGCATACAGGGTAATGATGGATTTTCTTGTCATCCCCTATGAACAACTAATGACGCCCTGATTCAATGGTCGTACATTAAGTTGTTGTAAATTCCCACTGTTCTGCTTGCTCAGGGCACTTTCATACACTTACATAGCTACACTTTTTGCATTGAATATGTTATTGATGGATTTTATTTGAGAGAGATAATGAATTCTCCATAAGCAGTCAGCGTTGAGGAAAGACTTTTTTCAATTTATGTTTAACTCAGAGTGTAGATGCTATTTGATCTTTGTTGTAAGTAGTTGCCTTCAAAGTTCCTACAATTAACATATTGGGGTAAAACATAACAATGTTTACCATATGACAACTGACTGTGAGGCCAACTAGCATTACTGTTTGATAGGAGGGGGCAGACAAGGGTGCTTCGGAAGCTGAGAGCTCATGTTACCTTGAAGGGAAGTCTTTCAATGCACTGAATTCAAGTCTGTGATTGCGAGACAGGCTTCTACTCTCATATGCCGAGCCTCTGGGGTTCTCTCCTCCGCAGCGGCGAGCCAGGGCTTCAAGGCAAAGACATGACAGAATCTCCCATAAGCCTTGTGGATGAAACAGATACAGTAACAAGTGCAACTGTATGTAAAGCTGTCATACTGTATCCTATCTCTCTCTCTGTCTCCCACTGTCTCTCTATCTCTCTGTCTCTCTGTCTCTCTTTCTCTCTATCTCTTTCAATGTCTCTCACTGTCTCTCTCTCTCTCTCTCTCTCTCTCTTTCTGTATCTCTCTCTCTGTCTCTGTCTCTCCCTCTCTCTTGCTCTCTCGGAGGAAAACACACATTTGCAAATTGTATTAGACAGCCTGTATTGGTCAGAAGGACACAGCGAGACTGGATTCTCAGTTTAATCTGGTCATGTCTGTACTGCTATATATAGTCATGTTATCTCCCTCTCATGTCTATGTGTCCAAGGCCTCACCCCCCGTCTCTGCTGTTCGTCTTTATATCTTGCTCCGTCTTTCTCTTTCGGATGGTGCCGGTGCCTCAGTCCCCTGAGACCGTCCTCATCCCTCCCAATGACTGCCCTTTATTTGATGTCATTGAAAATGCATGCGCTTCTTGCTGGGAAAGAATGAAAAAGGTAAAGATGGGCGACTAGAAGTGGAGAATCAATTGAGCTGAAATGGAACTGCTTATCTTGGGGAAGAAAAACATTGTGCTCACCGAGGTACTGAATTGCTTTGGAGACAAAGGGAGGAGGTGGATGCATGCTTCAGCTATATCCAAGGATATTAAAGTCATGCATTAATTACTAAAAGGAATATTGCCTGGAATTGCCTGGAATGTTCTCCCTAGCCCCCAATCCTGTTTGTTTGGAAATGTGCTTGCTTCCTTTGTGGCATCAATGGCATACTTTGTGGACATGCCAGGCCTCTTCAGAAAAAGGGCCTCGTACAGGAGCACAGACAGCTGCAAGGCACTGCACACTAATGAGTTTATATCTAACTTTACTTCCCTGATAAGTGAGGGGTATTGTGCCGCAGCTCTGTGATTTGAATTGTTTTTCAGACAAAGCCCTTTTCTTTCCCCATGACAATTGGAGTCGCCTCATATAAATTCATCCAGGAAAAGCTTTCACAATGGTATTTATCTCAATGGAGGAGAATGAATGTCACCGCAGTGATCAAAAACGTGACGAAAACGAATAAAGGAAATAAGTAATGATAAAGTTGTGTATGTGGAGATGCACACAATTTCCAGGTTCGTGCTCTTCAGACATTCTTTGAAACCACTTGAAATGCAGTACTCCTGACCTTCTACAGCAGGGGCAGAAAAGGACATGTAGCAAGAACTATACCAGGTTTCTTAATGTTTTGCTAGATTGTTTTTCAGTGTTGTCACATACGGTATATCCTGTGGTGGTGTTGGGGGATGGTGGTTGTGGTGGAATGACACGCTTGCACTATGTATGGACAGTGCACTACAAACCAACTAACAACTTCAGCATGATGGACAGCAGCAAGGGAAAAAGGTCATCCAATGCATAAAGACCTAGGATCTTAATTTGAGTCAGTTTTCTACAGCAGGAACATAATCCTGCAGCAACAGGAAATGTGGATCATTATGTGGATTATAATTCATCTATATTTTTGTAGGGGTTGATACATTTTTCGTAAGGGAAAATCAAGTCTGAAATTTCAAAGTGGCAATTACAATCTTCAGAAGCCTTTTTAAACCTGAAATACACTACACGTTTTACATTTTCTGCATTGCAGGAACGTTCTCCTGCATTGCAGGAACGTTCTCCTGCAACTGGGTGATCAAATTAAGATCTTGCATCTGTATGAAGTGCTGGAAGAAGGAAGTAAGGCTGCGTTTACACAGGCAGCCCAATACTGATCTTTTGTCCAATTGTTGGCAAAGAGCTGATCTCATTGTTCAAAAGACCAATTAGTAGAAAAAGATCAGAATTGTGCTGCCTGTGTAAACGTAGCCTTACACAACTCTTCCCCACAGGGGGAATCCTAAAGAGCAACAGTTATCCTTTCATCAGGATGTAATATATGTAAATGTTGACCATTTGTGCGGAATCTATTTCAAATGCATATCTACTGGGAAAGCACTTTTTAAGTTGCTGAAAACAGCTCCACTTGCCCCACCCAAATGAGGGTGAAACTGTGCATAACCTTTTGCATGCCTGTTTCCATCTCCCCCTAGCTAATTACTCTAAATAGCCAATTAGCCACATATATTAGCATTTCATACATCCACCTCCGTCATAAATCTAGCTTAAGTGTAGTGTATTTGGTCATTTTCAAGGTAGAACATTTGCTTAAATAGTGAATGATTGGGCTAATTAAGAGCTTGAGGGCCAAGGGTTGAGGTCAACTATGTAAGTCCAGACCTCGAGAATTTGAATTTGACACAAATGTTCTATTCTACAACAGGCTATTTGGTATTCCTGACAGTGTGATGCTTTGTAAAACTTTAAATGACTTACTGCTCTGGCATCTCTTGTAAATTCCCAATACCACACTCAATTGTTCTTCAGTGGATCGAGTCCTTCCACAGGCTGATGACCTAGTACGATTCTCACCTTTCCAGGGAGCAAGAAATCTCATTACAAAGCACAAACTCCATTCTGGATGGCCCTTTAAAAAAAATGATAAGTCATGGAGAATGGCTTAGAATTACAGTGTGCACTGATGGAAAGAGTAGCCTTAATGGATAGAGCTTTTAGAGCTAAAGTCATATCCAAGGTGGAGTTATTGGGAACTGCGGTATGAAAGCACTTCGGACAGTTTGCTCAGTTGGTACTATGAGCAAAAAAAAACAAAATATAATTGTCTGAAACTGTAGATCTAATATACAAAACCTTCCTTTAACAACATTCATTGGTTTGCAACATAAACAAACTAAAAAGTTATGGATTTGTCCCAACAATAATTGTGCAATATGCCACAGACTTGTATTGAGTAAACTTGTAGAAAATTCAATTATACTAAAGCCTATTACAAACCGACAAACCAATTGAGGTATTGTCAGAATTGTCTAAACCAACAACAGTAGAACGAATCCAATGAGAAAACAATTAGGTTGTAGACAGCCTGTATTTGTCATAAGAACAAGGAGAGCACAACCAACACTTACAGTTTAATTTAATTCCCTTCATGTAAGAGTAAGATACAACTTGGGATAATACCTGCAGGTTTTATTGCAATTTTCCAGACCATCAACTCAGCACTCACTTCTCTGGCCTTTGAGCCCACCAGCTGCCGGTAGGCAGGAGGATGTATGCCGACACCTCTTCTGCTGCTGACTCAAGACATGGCAGGCTAAACTGGGATCTACTGTACAGTCTTACATGGATAGTTCACCCAAATTACGAAATTACATATTGGTTTCCTTACGCTGTAAGCAGTCTTTGGACAAGGTTTGGCAGCAACCCATGCTTTGGTTTAGTTTCCCTGGCACTCTTTCCAACGTTTTAGCATTTGTGGCACAAATCCCATTCAAGTCATGGTACTGATATTAGCATTTTTCGCACAATGTATTCAAATAATCTATGTGACTTTGTTAAGCTTCACAATCAATTTCGATACTTTCGTGTGATTTGGACATGATGCGCAAAAAAATGATGATATCGGTACCATGACTTGAATGGGATTTGTGCCAAAAATGCTAAAAGGTTAGCATTTAGAAATGGTACCAGGGAAATAAAACCAAAGCATGGATTCCTGTCATACCTTGTCCATAGACTACTTACAGGGTAAGAAAACCAATGTGCCATTTTGTATTTTAAGTGAACTATCCCTTTAAGTGTGACGCTAGACGGAGCACATATTGTAAAGCCTGAGTGTTTGTATTGATATGTTCCGTTTGCCTGCTGCACCGTCCTGCTGCTGTTGTCAGTACATGTTGTGTCATACTGTATATAGGGGCTGTCTGTGAGGTAAAATCAGTGCATGAAGTTCACGTCTGCTAACTATGCATGTACAGGAACGGCACTAATTTCCTCTTCTTGTCAATTACTTTGCTCTGCCAACGCAGCTTTCTACCCCACCAATTAACCTTCTGAAACCGAGTGGAGTTCCTCAATCAAATTATGCCATGGGAGAACCAGGGTTCTGAGTGACAGCTAACCCTGCCTCAGCACTCTCATTAAGAGGATATAAGCAGAATGATTCACTGTCTCCTCCTTTTTCTCTACTCAAGTCCATCAAATTACACGTTCACTTTTTTATCCGTCCAGGAACCTGTGAGGTTACATGGCGTGTTTAGGGACAGAACACTGACACTGTGTGATATCCAGCTAGGCCAAAAACAAATGTCAGCGTGGCCAAAAACAGATTGGTGGGAGACATAGAACACCTGGGGGCCTGAGCTTAAAGGTCATGAACAGTCAAAATCATGTTTTTCATGAAATTGGATGATATTTGAAGGAAACCAGATTAAAATATGATGACCAAAGTATGAAAAATTACTGTTGCTTCTACATTGACAAAGTTTGATCATAAAGTTACCGGTCCCCTCCCCCATGACAAACACTTTGAATCATTATTAAGGGGACAAGGTGACATCACCTTAACTCTCATTTTAATACACCAATGGTAACATGATATTCTCTTACCTAATGGAAATAAGTACCGGCTTGTAACCAACATCGGTGTGTGGTATAAATAGCTTGACTAAGGTGTCAGCAAATATAATTAAGAGTTTACACTATTTATCTACGGCAAAGATACTTATATGTTTCACCTGTCATCTGTATCAGGTGTTAGCTAGTTACTGGCTAACTAGGTCTTTAGCCAACATGGAACAAAAAAATGGGGGTTGTCGTTCAAAACTCAGACGCAGTTGTCAAGTCAACACATCTGTCAGTGTTGCTATGAACGGCATCAAAAGAAACATGCCAAATGGGATATATATATATATATATCATTGATGCAATTTCAATGTTGTTTGAGTTGCTTTGTGTATCACCAAATTAGCTTGAGATGATTTTACTGCAACACTGCATCCAAGTTGTTTGACATAGGTGTTTCAAAGAGCTGTCAGTCAAGGTGAGCTCACAAATATAAGCTCTCCGCCCACTCAGCCCGTCTTTTCAAACTTCCTGGTAGTTAGCCATGAGTACTCTTCAGAACTTTTCAGAATGACTGTTCAGGACTTTTAACCTAGCGAAGAGATTCTCTCTGTTGAAATCCCAACAGCACCTGGAACCACTACAGCAGAGTACACTGTCTGTGACACTGTGACTCACCTGCCCAAGGACCAAGTACCCACATCAACATAACATTGGAGAATGTGGGGAGAAGCTGTGAAATAGCCAACATGTAGGGCTTATTTCAGAGATGTATTTGTTGTTTCCTTGAATCATTCCAGTAGTCCATGTGCCAAGCATTTTACATTATCAGCACTCAGTGGAGTTACTGTATATAATGTACATATTAAGTTGTGGTATTTTAAGTATTGATTAATACATGGAATGTTGGGAGATAAGGAAGGTACTTTGGCAATCTATTGTTGATGATTTGTAGACATGTTAAAAAACAATACACATAATGTTCAAGGCAAAAGCACTGTTGGTTTGGGGGGAAAAAAAATATTTGTTTTATATGAATACACCAGCAAATTGCTCTTCTTTATCTTTTTAAATACTAATCACAATTCCCTGACAGAATATTTCATGCTGCATGTCTTATGATAATGGCTTTGTGTGGTTGTTTACGTTTTATATGTACGCCAATAATGGAACTGCAGTCTGGACTCTTAGGCTAATTGTTGCAAGTCACTATTCAGCTTTAAAAGCTCCAGAGAACCAGAGAACTGCATTACACATATCAACCCCCAATGCTCTCCCAGTCTGTGGTGACAAGGAACTATGCCAATAATAGACATGGCGCATCTGATTCACTCTGACCTTGGCAGCCCTCAGAGGTCACCGTCCCTCTCCAATACATCACCCATAAAGAAACCCAGCCTGCCTGATAATAGTGCTGTGGCAGCTGTATCATAAACACATATGGTCCTGCAGCCGCCACCATGATGTGTAATGCATCTTTATTAAAAGTTGGCTTGGGAGTTAAGACGTGGAACATAGAAGCATTCGCATAAGACTCCACAGGTAGTGAGCCATTATATGTATTTATTAGTTTTACTTTAGTTTCATACAGTATTCTGCAGTGCTCGTATTTTCTACTTTGTGTATATTTCAACTTCTCTTAAATAATTATCTGAGCATTTCCTTTCAGCTTGTAATACGACTCCTCAATACTTGGCGACGCAGACATCTGATTCAGTAGAGTTGAAGATGGAAATACCTGTAGTGCTTACTGAATATACTGTATCCTCCGACTTAGCAACAGATAAGGAAATACAATCTACTTAGTCATTCTGCTAGGGTACTGTAGTCATTTCAGTACAAGAAGCATGTTCAGAATAATCTATGTTTGTGACTGTGCATGATAGGCTACATCTCCTTGTCACTATGGAGATACTGTACAATATCTCTAACCTCCATTCCCAAACATAGAAGATATGAGTAGCAGATGATAGCAGTCAGCAACGGAATGAAGGAAAGCTTCAGGATTGGATGAGATAGTAAGGAATGGAATCAATCATTGAGAAGCACAGTGGCAGCAAGGACATTGGGCTTGTCAGACTATTCCACTGGCCACATTTGATCTATACAGGAAGCCTCAGACTCTCGGCTGGAGAAAGCGATGGAAATAGGAAGGTTGGAGGCAAAATGGAAACATTGAAAGCCGTCTAGTGAGATGGCTATGTTGGGGAATAAAATAGTTTTCGTCTTTTGAAATGAAAGAATTTGACATGGTATATATTCCAGAGAGGACAATATGGAAGTGATTTTTTTTTTTTAGTTAAGGTTAAGCTATACTGAACTGACAGGTAGGATATCTGGCATACAGTATCACAAAATAATGAATAGTAAAGTTATACTCTGAGAGGGGCGGTAGGCAAGAACATACTGGTGGTAAGGATATTATCTCAGTTAAGATTGGAGTGATGCAACAGTTTAAAAATAATTTAAATGCTGACTGCTGGTAGAATTTATCTGTCACAAAATGTTCCGCTAAAACTTGTCAGCATTTGCATTTTTATTGCTATTGTCCATTTGAATGTTCTCCCAAAAAGTCATTGATAACGGGATGAGCATTTTGCGAGGCTGTGTATGAGCAGATGCTACCTCACGTAAAAGGCAGAACAGACATCAAATGCGATGCTACATTCCCTCTAAAATAAAAGAATCAAGTGCTTAAGTTAAAGCCCTCCCAAGTAATGTCACAGCTATGCCGGCACCCTTCTGGTTCGATATACAGCAGTTCCCTTCCCTGGCAGCATGTCTTCTTCCACAGCAGCAGCCTGTCTGTGGAAGCTGCACCCTCCATCCGCCCACCCACAGTGATCCACAGGTTCCCTCACAAACAGGGATGATGGAGTCACCAATACCCAACCAACCAACGGCAAGTGTTCCTCTGGCAGGTGTCATGCCATTTTGTATTCCCAGTGGCTGGTGCCTTCATGGCCTGACAGCTTCACAGCTACTCACACTAACAATTATACATACAGTGTAAGTGGCATGTATTAATATTTCTAACATGTTTATGCACTTACTGGAGTTACTTCACATCAAAATATGAAGTTAGGAGGGCTACTTTTGTGCAGTAGAGTAAAAGTGAGTATTTTGAGTCACAAAAGATTTCAAACAAATGCTTGTTCTGTAATTTTGAGACTTACTCTTTAATAATTGCCTCAACAACATTAATAATAAAGTGTATCCGGGAGCTGTGTCCATTGTAAAATATGAATACTGTAGGAAGTGTACAAAGGGTACATGTGCTGTAATGATCCCTCGATTAATAATGTTCTGAATTGAATTAGATATCGAGTATTTTTGTTGAGTTCCCTTGAACCGAGTTACAATACGGTTCACTTCAGAGACATGGTGCACAATCAGGTCCTATAGCTGTTTTGTTCACACAGTGACACATTCAAGGTCTTTGCCTGTTACATAAATAGTTGAAAGACAAGAAGGTGCAGATACAGAAAGAGACAGACTAATACAAAAGACAGGTTATTTTCTTAAATACTCCTTCCACACTTGCCGTAATAATCACAGAATGTTAGGATTGATGGCTCCATGGCGGGGGCCACTTAAATAAAAAATCCACATATATGTCGACACACTCCTGGACGGTCTGACAGCAGTTTATTTTGTCGTTTGATGTCATGATCCGATTCGAGTTGATAGTCATGACATGTATCTGTAGTGCATGTCTGATGAAGTATAAACCAGCTTACAGTGCAGAATGTGTTGTAGGGAGGCTCCAGCGGGGAGAATGCTGGCTTATAGTCAGCAACTATAATCGAATCTATTCGGAAGGAGAGGCTCAGGTATAGATGTAAAGATCAAGACTAGATTGGATGCCATTCTCTAATTACTTTTGACACAATTACCCTTATAGAGCAATATGGGAGTCCTCTCTAAGGTCCTCTTAACTCAGTCAGAGCGCTCTCCTCTGAACTTTGTCCCAGACCCAATCCTTTGAGCAGACAGGGCACTCGCCCAAATTAATTAAGGTTTCAATTAGTCACGCTAAATGGAGCCTGATCCAAAACGGATTGGATGGGATACAGAGACTGGTGCCTTAGGCTACTTCTAAAAGAAAGCCTTGTGAACTGAGTTATCCTCGTCAAAATAATCCAGGACCCATTCAAGATGCAGGTTTGATACTTGCAGGGAAATGAGAAGCCTGAACTGTAGCTTTCTTCCATTGATCATCAGTATTATTTCAAATAAGAGTCTCCCTTGGGGGTAAGCATCTGCTATACAGCACAGTATGTGGTGGGATTTAGGCTGAAGTGAATTTAGACACGGAATGACTGTACTCATCTGTTCATATTACATTGATGAGCTAACTACAGTATGTAAAGATTGGACAGTAGAAATGTAGTCTTTCATACCAATTTGAACTCTGAAAAGGCAGATTACTGTGAAGTGTTTGCCAAAATAGTAAGCTATTGTTAGAGCCAAGGGTTGACTAAGCCCTGGTGTGAGGAAAAAGGAAGAAGGATAACCAGTGTTCAAACTTAAAAAGGATTCTTCTGCCAGTAGATGGCACTTTTCCCACTTCACACGGTCTACTATCTCACCTCCCACAATCCGGTTATCACTGAGATCACTGCAAACATCTCAAAACCATTACTACGGCAGCCTAGACATGTAAAATGAAGCCTGTAAATGGGAGACAGTCTATGATATGTTCTTTCTTCAAGTAGTGTACATTCAGCACAAACAGTTTCCAAAATTGTTTTTCTCAACCCTTTCAAGCTATTTCAAGGAAATTCTCAACGCAAGATCACATTACATTAGAAAACACCAACAAACATCTCTCCGTCTGGTCAATAGCCTGTTCTCAGGCAGTTAAGGAGAATAATGTTCTCCTTCAGAGAACTGTGCATTTTGAGTCATGTTCAGTGTTGCCATACATTACTTACAAAACAGACTTATTTAACAGTGGTTTATGTCTGAGACAATAGTAACAAGTCACCAATAGGGTCTCACCAAATATTATTCATGGTTTTAAGTACAGGTATGCCCAATTGTTCCTTCAATGTGTTTTCATACACAGTCTCAGCATTTACGAAACTGGCAGACAACTTCAGCAGAACGATTCTCAGTGTTCTTACAACACAAGATTGAATAGTAAATGTTACAAATACATCTTCAAAGGGGCGGCAGGTAGCCTAGTGGTTAGAGCGTTTGGCCAGTAACCGAAAGGTTGCTAGATTGAATCCCCGAGCCGAAAAGGTAAAAATCTGTCGTTCTGCCCCTGAACAAGGCAGTTAACAGGCCGTCATTGTAAATAAGAATTTGTTCTTAACTGACTTGCCTAGTTAAATAAAGGTAAAATAAATAAAAAATAGAATTAAAAAAGGAAATGCACCTCTTGATGAGTGTGGGGGAGGGGAGGCATAAAAACAGATGGTCAAAGATCCTACTTTAAAGGTGAGTGGCCTCAGGTCTAAGCTTTTGTTGTGAGCTGTAAAAGATAAACCAAAGCCTGTACCGTTCCTTTCCTCGCCTGAGTACGCTACAAAGTGAAGTGAAGGCAATTCTTCAATCTCATGTACTACGCGAGTAAATTAAACATTCCTTGTGCAATCCGTCACTCATTATGTGAATCAGAGCATCAGATATTCACATGTTAAATGGATTTCCAATTGTCACAATATTACAAAGCCCCACCCCCCAACCAACCGTTCAATCTCTATCCGGGAGCTTGGCATGACTTGAAGGTCAACTGGGGAGTCTAGCTGGCTTCAACGTGAATGGGATGTGATAGAACAGAGAGCACAAATGAAGTTCCACGCAGGGCAACCTAGTCACAGTTTACAGTCAGTGGTGAGGAGAGAATCGTCAGGGGTGTCTGTAATAAATGGGTGACAGCTGTCTCTCAACACGGCATCCATCTCCCTGTTTTAACTTACATTTATTTTCCCCATGATTGCCTCTCCCAATGCTAATTCGCTGTGGAGCAGGCTGCGCCAGCCTCCATTAACAAGCTAGTTTGCGCCGCGACACTAATCACACTCATTATTAATCATGAAGTGTAAACCAACCATTTACCCTTTTCAATATGGACGATCCCCTCATGAGGAATACGGCATGCTTCATCCATCTTGTGGCAAGGTCACAGTAAAATAGTAAGCAACGATACCCCACTTTGGTTTTATAATGTCACACTGCATTTAAGACATTACCATGGTGATATGGCGCTATCGTAATCATTAATAGTGCCTGCGGAGCACATAAGCAGGCCTGATCACTGCTCTCGGGGCTGAATGAAAGAGAATGACTGAGAAATAAACAGGCATTCTATTTCGTTCCGCCCTTGAGAGCACTGATCATTTCTATCTTCGCATTACTGGAATGCAGGGCCGGAAAAATCTCCACAGGAACAAGGCCTATATATGTTTCAGTTTGCAAGTCACAACAGCAGCTTGCGTGAGAGCATGCCTTTGAAGAATGGGAAAGAAAGGGTTAACTTCCCTCTCTGCCGAGTTTGAGAAGCATCAATGGCTGACTCTATAATGTTGTTTTATGATCACTTTATGTGTCCACCTAAAGGCTCCCTCTAGAACTCCATCTTTCATGGGCTAATCATAGATGGTCTGTGGTAATCCATTCAAATGACTCTTCACTTCAATTAATTACTGTTCCAGGTGGACTAGAACTGAGGCACTTAAAGCTAGAATCCTTAATTGAAGCAATAACAAAAGCCTCACCCCGCCTCTGTTTTGGGAAAAAACTGAGGGAGGGCCTGGAGAAATGTAACCACTCTCAAATTCATAGACAGATGCAAGGACTGACCATCCATGATATCACAATTATAGTTTAAACCATTTTTTAAAGGCTATACAGTGTTTGTTTACATTTACATTGTTTACAAACATTGGAGTAAAACAAGCTTGTATTCTGGGTTCTGATGGGGTACAACTGTTGAACTAAGCTCATGAGGCATTTACAGTACAAGTTATATTCTTCGAGAATCAATGGGTATACACTGAGCATACCAAACATTAGGAACACCTTCCTAATATAGAGTTCCACCCCACCTTTTGCCCTGAGAACAGCCTCAATTCGTCGGGGCATGGACTCTACGAGGTGTCGAAAGCTTTTCACAGGAATGCTGGCCCATGTTGGAGGTGTACCTGTGGATGTATTTCAAGCCCTACCCTCAAACTCAGTGCCTCTTTGCTTAACATCATGGGAAAATCAAAAGAAATCAGCCAAGACCTCAGACAAAATATTGTAGACCTCCACAAGTCTGGTTCATCCTTGGGAGCAATTTCCAAATGCCTGAAGGTACCACGTTCATCTGTACAAACAATAGTACGCAAGTATACACACCATGGGAACATGCAGCCATCATACCGCTCAGAAAAAAGACGCATTCTATCTCCAAGAGGTGAACTCACTTTGGTGCGAAAAGTGCAAATCAATCCCAGAACAACAGCAAAGGACCGTGTGAAGATGCTGGAGGAAACAGGAACCAAAGTATCTATATCCACAGTAAAACGAGTCCTATATCGACATAACCTAAAAGGCCGCTGAGCAAGGAAGAAGCCACTGCTCTAAACCGCCACAAAAAAGCCAAACTACGGTTTGCAACTGCACATGTGGACAAATATCGTACTTTTTGGAGAACTGTCCTCTGGTCTGATGAAACAAAAATAGAACTTTTTGGCCATAATGACAATTGTTATGTTTGGAGGAAAAAGGGGGAGGCTTGCAAGTCGAAGAACATCATCCCAACCGTGAAGCACAGGGGTGGCAGCATCATGTTATGGGAGTGCTTTGCTGCAGGAGGGACTGGTGCACTTCACAAAATAGATGGCATCATGAGGTAGGAAAATGATGTGGATATATTGAAGCAACATCTCAAGACATCAGTCAGGATGTTAAAGCTTGGTCGCAAATGGGTCTTCCAAATGGACAATGACCCCAAGCATACTTCCAAAGTTGTGGCAAATGGCTTAAGGACAACAAAGTCAAGGTTTTGGAGTGGCTATCACAAAGCCCTGACCTCAATCCCATAGAAAATGTATGGGCAGAACTGAAAAAGCGTGTGCAAGCAAGGAGGCCTACAAACCTGACTCAGTTACACCAGCTCTGTCAGGAGAAATGGGCCAAAATTCACCGAACTTATTGTGGGAAGCTTATGGAAGGCTACCCAAAACGTTTGACCCAACTTAAACAATTTAAAGGCAATGCTACCAAATACTAATTGAGTGTATGTAAACTTCTGATCCACTGGGAATGTGATGAAATAAATAAAAAAACTGAAATAAATCATTCTCTCTACTATTATTCTGACATTTCACATTCTTAAAATAAAGTGGTGATCCTAACTGACCGAAGACAGGGCATTTTTACCAGGATTAAATGTCAGGAATTGTGAAAAACTGAGTTTAAATGCATTTGGCTAAGGTGTATGTAAACTTCTGACTTCAACTGCTCATGTTGGTAGAGTTAACGTGACTGTGCATAGATAATAAACAGAGAGTGGCAGCAGCGTAAAAGAGGGGGGGGGGGCTTCCTCTGACACCATCTGGTATAGAGATCCTGGATGGCAGGAAGCTTGGCCCCAGTGATGTACTGGGCCGTGCACACTACCCTCTGTAGTGCCTTGCAGTCGGAGGCCGAGCAGTTGCCATACCAGGCAGTGATGCAACCAGTCAGGATGCTGTCGAAGGTGCAGCTCTAGAACTTGAAGATCTGAGAATCCATGGCAAATCTTTTCAGTCTCCTGAGGGCGAATAGGCTTTTTCATGCCCTCTTCACGACTGTCTTGGTGTGTTTGGACCATGATAGTTTGTTGGTGATGTGGACACCAAGGAACTTGAAGCTCTCAACCTGCTCCACTACAGCCTTATCGATGAGAATGGGAGTGTGCTCGGTCCTCCTCTTCCTGTAGTCCACAATCATCTCCTTTGTCTTGATCATGTTGAGGGAGAGGTTGTTATCCTGGCACCACACGGCCAGGTCTCTGACCTCCTCTCTGACATATAGGCTGTCTCATCGTTGTGGTTGATCAGGCCTACCACTGTTGTGTTGTCGGCAAACTTAATGATGGTATTGGAGTCGTGCCTGGCCATGCAGTCATAGGTGAACAGGGAGTACAAAAGGGGACATTCTTGATACACACAGGAAACTGAGTGTGAAAAACCCAGCAGTGCTGCAGTTCTTGACACAAACCGGTGAGCCTGGCACCTACTACCATACCCCGTTCAAAGGCACTTAAATCTTTTGTCTTGCCCGTTCACCCTCTGAATGGCAAAGATACACAATGTTTCAATTGTCTAAAGGCTTAAAAATCCTTCTTTAACCTGTCTTCTCCCCTTCATCTACACTGATTGAAGTGGATTTAACAAGTGACATCAATAAGGGATCATAGCTTTCACCTGGATTCACCTGGTCAGTTTACGTCATGGAAAGAGCAGGTGTCCTTAATGTTTTGTATACTCATTAGGACTGGAGCCGTCTTGACCACCATCTCCTAGTGGCTAGTAATGGGTAGTGTATGGTGTTGTAGGTTCATTGCTGCTTTACATTCAACTCCAGCTGTTACGTTCAAGGATATTTGGCGGCCGTTTCTTGTAGACTAAATATAGAACATGGAAAATCAATTGTGTTGATTGAGCACCACTGGGCCCTGGCCTTTTCACAGGTGTTTGTAGATGTTTTCATTTGAAATCTCATAACTGTGTTTTCCACGAATTCAGGCTGTAGTTATATGAATTGCAACGCATCACATTTAGCAGGCTGCAGGAAAAAAACATTGTCAGAATGCATCATCAAGCCTGTTTGCTGATTAAAATGTCGTTCTCTCAATCCAGGCTCTGTCAGGTGGATAAGATTGCACTGGGGAAATGGTACATACGTTTGCTTCACTGCAAGTGATAAAAGCACCTCAAAGAAATCACAAGGTCACTCCTATGCCTCCAACCCTTAACCTGTCTCAACACTGAATACATTGCCCCCACAGTATCAATTTAGTATTGATACCTGTATCAGTTATGTATGAAACTTACTAAAAAAATAAGTGCCATTTGTCTTTCTCTGGGTGCCAACATATATACAGTACCAGTCAAAAGTTTGGATACACCTACTCATTCAAGGGTTTTTCTTTATTTTTACTATTTTCTACGTTGTAGAATAATAGTGAAGACATCAAAACTATGAAATAACATATATGGAATTATGTAATAATCCAAAAATATATTTTATATTCGAGATTCTTCAAAGTAGCCACCCTTTGCCTTGATGACAGCTTTGCACACTCTTGGCATTCACTCAACCAGTTTCATGAGGTAGTCACCTGGAATGCATTTCATTTAATAGGTGTGCCTTGTTAATTTGTGGAATTTCTTTCCTTCTCAATGCGTTTGAGCCAATCAGTTGTGTTGTGACAAGGTAGAGGTGGTATACAGAAGATAGCTCTATTTGGTAAAAGACCAAGTCCATATTATGGCAAGAACAGGTCAGTCAATACGGAACATTTCAATAACTATTTCAATAAAAACCATGAGAGCCAGATGAAACTGTCTCTTATGAGGACCGCCACAGGAAAGGATTACTCAGATTTACCTCTGCTGCGGAGGATAAGTTCATTAGAGTTACCAGGCTCATGAATTGCAAAAAACGCTTCACAGAGTTCTAGTAACAGACACATCACGACATAAACTGTTCAGATGAGAGTGAGTGAATCAGGCCTTCGTGATTGAATTGCTGCAAAGAAACCACTACTAAAGGACACCAATAAGAAGAAGAGACTTGCTTGGGCCAAGAAACACAAGCAATGGACATTAGACCATTGGAAAGTCAATTTTAGATTTTTCGTTCCAACCGCCGTGTCTATGAGATGCAGAGTAGGTGAATGGATGATCTCTGCATGTGTGGTTCCCACTGTGAAGCATGGAGGAGGAGGTGTGATTGTGTGGGGGTGCTTTGCTGGTGAAACTGTCAGTGATTTATTTAGAATTCAAGGCACACTTAACCAGCATGGTCACCACAGCATTCTGCAGCAATACGTCATCCCATCTGGTTTGCGCTTTGTGGGATTATCATGTGTTTTTCAACAGGAAAATGACCCAAAACACACCTCCAGGCTGTGTAAGGGCTATTTGACCAAATAGAGTGATGGAGTCCTGCATCAAATGACATGGCCTTATTGATCGATTGACTATGACTTTTCAAATTAGTTCTAGGTAAATGTTGCAATTCTTCAGCCATTCCTGGACCTGTGACCAAAAAATGAGCTACATACAGTATGGACAGTACCAAAATAAATGATCTAATGACTCTGCCTCCTCGCAGCAAAATCAGCAGAGCTGGGAAGATTGTATCCCTCATATATGGCATGTATTAATTTGTGGATGTCCATCCCCCATTTCGTATGATATGTTATGAATTCCAATTCGTATTATATGTTATGAATTTGCTAAACTTACAATATGTTACGAATTTGCAAAATGTACTATATGTTACAAATTTGCTAAACTTATGACATTTTACAAATTCTAGCTAGGTGGCTAACGGTAGCTAGGCTAGGGGTTAGTGGTAAGGGTTAAGGTAAGGGTTAAGGTTAGGGTTAAGTTTAGGAGTTAAGTAAAAGGGTTAAGGTTAGGGGAAGGGTTAGCTAACATGCTAAGAAGTTGAACAGTACCTACAAAGTAGCTTGTTCATGATGAGTTTCGAACTTGCAACCTTTTGGTTGCTAGAATTTGTGTTATACACCCACTTATCCTCCTCGACCAGCCTTAAGTAACCATCTGTCTAATCTAACCATACCAAACGTGACATATCATCTTCATTTGAGTGTCCCGGATTTACATTTACTATGTTACGTCTAGTCTATGAGACCAGGCTGATAGTTCTTGTTCCTCTCACCATTAGAGGTTAACATAGAGATAATTTTTCACAAACTGCACCTTATCAGAGGTGTGATTGGCTTTTCTTCATATTCTCACCGTCCAGTGTGCAGTGGCACTATGGTGCTAAATGTCAGTCAGTAGAGATGAGAAGCAGTTTAAAGCTGATGCTGCACAGACCTACTCTACTCTTTTTAAATGACTCGTATAGATAAAATGATTGTGCAGGGGAGTTAATGGCCATGGGAGGGAAACGCACCAGGGATCCCCTTGATGATGGAAATTGTGACATTTGGCATATGCAAATGTGCACATTTTTGCTGCAGAACAGCATTGATGACATAGTGGAAACATATTTACAACAAACAGTATTTTGTTGTGTGAGACACACTGCATGTGGCTTGAAAAATAACAGCCCTATAGGACAGCAACGGATCTCATCATTTCAATTCTCGCTTGAGGTATTTTGCAATAACTTCACCTATACAGTAGCCTTCACAGAGTATGATATTCTTATAATATGTATTTTTTTTGTTTTCAGATAAATGCAATTTTGAGGAAGAATGACTTTACTGCACAGTATTTGTGTGAGGCATAGTATATTGGCAGCACAAACATATGAGACAAACAATAAATAGGAAGCCTCTATGTGATTCAAGGACATAGGTGAAGGGAGCGGGAAGGTTAGCATTGGAAATCTATTCCCAGTCTATGCGAGTCAACGTTCTCTGATGTCCTGAGCATGTCTTCCAGGGGGGGTTCTAAGTCCTCTAGTCCCCCTAGCAGTGGAAGATTTACTGTCCCCACTGGGGCTTTAATGATAAGGCCTGGATGTACAGAATAAAGAAAAACAAATAAAACCTCCCCTGTCTCTATAACTTAGAGGGTAAAGGTTTTAAACACTGCCATGCTGGTTTCTTACTATTCTCCATTTTGTGTCATATTGCACATGATGCCACAGTGAATCTTGATCTCAATCGCCTCTACAGTACCATGGGAACAATAGGCGATGTTCCATAGTTTTACCACAGCATTCTTTCTGGACAGGCTCCGTCCCTTGTGACACGTGTCAAAGAAAGCAGCTTGGCACAGAGGGCCCTCACCTCTTTCCAACTGTTTAACTTCCAGACGTCCTCAACATCCGTCAAAGCAAAGTGTCAATCACAGGTTCAAAGTGGTCATTAAAAACCATACTCAGAGTCTGTATTGTCTCCTCAGTTCCAAGGCTCAGTTAAAGGAGCTAAATTGAACTAGTGCATGGACTTGAAGTTGACCCCTTGGATCATCCTCAGATAAGAAGTCAACATGTTGCTTTTTGCTAAAGTAGCGCTCCCGAGGGCAGTACATCACCACTATCTATACTGGAGAGATTAAATCAACGCCAGTCAATTGATCTAGCTATCCAGGCGTTCACATTGATGTGTTCAACTGTGATAACATTTTGAAGTCCTTCCAAATGTGCCACTCTCGCTCGTGATTGACAAAGACACATCAAAAGGTGATTTGGCTCACATTGAAATCTAGTTGCCATGGACACTGACATTGTTTGAAATCAAAGGGAAACAGTGTCAATATTAGCTCCAGTTTGAAATTATAATCAAAAATTGTAACAGTTAAAAATCATTAAAACATGAAAGACTAATAGATTTAAGAGTTCTCATCCTGCTCCTAATGTGCATAATGAATATCATATTTTAGTGACCCTTGCATTGGTGAGCATATTATAACTATTGATGGTTTGACCTTATGGACTCAGGAAAAATGTATCTTCATAGTATCTACAATTTAGTCCATTCACAATCCTGTAAGTTCTTAGATGCCTACTTCGAAGATTGACAGAGAGCAGCATACCACAATGTGTTTGTCACACCCTGATCTGTTTCACCTGTCTTTGTGCTTGTCTCCACCCCCCTCCAGGTGTCGCCCATCTTCCTCGTTATCCCCAGTATATTTATACCTGTGTTCTCTGTTTGTCTGTTGCCAGTTCGTCTTCTCTTGTCAGGTCTTACCAGTGTGTTTTCCTGTCTCGCTGCTGTCTCAAGTTCTGTTTCCTAGTTTCCATGGTTCTGACCATTCTGTCTGCCCCGAGCCTGCCTGCCGTTCTGTACCTGTCTGACTGACCCGTTTATGAACCTCTGCCTGTCCTGAGCCTGACTGCTGTTCTGTACCTTATTGTCTCTGCCCTGGATTACGGACCTCTGCCTGCCTTTTACTTGTCTTTTGCATACCCCTGTTTGGGTCAATAAACATCTGTGACTCTAGCTGTCTGCATCTGGGTCTTATCCTGAGTTCTGATAGTGTTGTATTGTGTTAAAAAATGACAGAGATGTGAGCTTTTACCTTAGCAGCAGACAACATGGCTATCTGTGGTTCTACCAACAGATTCCATCCCTTTAGGGTTTAACAAGGAGAGTTTGAGGCTTTCTAGCAGTAAACCTTGGTTAAATTCCTGTTGCCATGCTGTTTATTCTCCACTGCCCTCGGATTCTCCACAATGTGAAAAACATGACAATTGAGGTACTGACTACAAGTTCTAAGAGAATATGTTCAGATTGAACCACTTTACCATTCAGTCTCTAGATTGCTGGTACTCAAGCATAGGAAGGGTAGTGTGTTTCTTCCCTGGTTTACATTCACTCTTTTGCAGGTTTTACTATATCATTTCTGCCATCCTAGACACATTTCCTCATCTGCTTGGTACTTCCCTTATGAACTATTTTGCGTACACTAACTATTTGACAGGTTAATATTTAAGTCATAATGCCCTCAAAGCCCGTGTTTGGAGGATGTATTGGCACGGGTGTTGTTAGGCCTGAGACGAAGTGGAGGGCCGCAAATCGTGCCAATATATCCTCCAAACACCGGCTTTGAGGGCATTATCACTTTTATACAACAGGTTAGTAACATGTTCAAATAATATTTTCATAAAAACATTTTTTTAATGAATTTAATCATTCTATTTAATCCTTCCACAAGATATAGTCCCGACACAAATCTAGGTTTGCTACACAAGCCGGCTGGTAGTTCGTATATCGGTTCGGTTGCCAGAGACTTGACCCTGACATTGTCTTTTTGTTCTATATCTATGGACGCGACCCAGTCGTTCTTTCTAAATGTTCCATTGCCATACTGGCTGGCAACGTTCTTATCCCTTGCTTGCTAGCTAGCCAACTACAGCTAATTTACTGTCATGTCAAACAGTGCAGCCAGAATAACAACAGTAGGTGCATTTACATTTGTTTAAGCTGTTTTCTTGTGACATTTATTTGGATATATCCATAGCAATGAGCTAATGAGGCACGATTTCGCCTGGCATAGAAAATGTGCTCTCTCATCAGGACACTGTTGTTCAGAGGAGCTAGCCAACAACACAGCTACAAATTACACTTCAAACTGAAGCTGAAAAGACTGCAAACTACCTGCACTTCGTTTTGTTTGACCTTTTTTCAGTTGACATTTCTTTGTATATATCAATAAAAGTGATACCAGCTGATTCATGATTTCGACTGTCTGAGAATCGCTGTCTGCCTGTCTGTCTCGTCCTGACTCCCGACCCCTACACCTTCTTTACTATGGGACAGCTGGAGATCGAAATTGAATATGGAAACAATGTTGCAAATGTTGGAGAGACAGCAAGGTTTATACAAATCTTCACTGTTGAAAACTAAATGTTGGTCTAAAAGAAATGTAAGATCATGTCTAGATGCTTTTTATAGTGGAAATCAAGTTTATAAATTGCCTGGTTGGGCTGATGAGACACTGGATTGCACAGTAAGATTGAACAGAGTAAATAGTCATTTTCGTGTCATAGATTTAGCTGGTGGAATAGACACTTGCTGGAATGCTCTTTTAACCAATCAGCATTCAGGATTAGACCTATCCGTTGTATAAAGTCTACCAGACTAACTGTCTATCCTGTACTCTATCCACCATTCATAGTGACAATAGTGGTAGGTGGATCGTTTGTCCAGATCTGCATTAAGCTACCTAGCAATCATACCACACATAAAAGCATTTAAAGCTGCATCAATTTTCCATATGAATCCACAAGAACAAATAGGTATAGCTGATAGGCAGCGGAGAAACCAGGTGCATAATTACGCATGAAAGAACAGTGAAGACATGAGACATGCAGCTCAAAAAGCTTTCCTATTGATCTTGTTTAGAGACATTACAATTATCCAACCTATAGTAGTCTACAATACCACAATACAATGAATAATTGCATTATTATACTCTAGGCTGCAGTGAAAATGTCATTTGAATAGCAGCGGGAATGCCCTGTAATTTGAATGTTTCCTTCAATTTGTATTTTTAATTTTTTTTTATTTAACCTTTATTTAACTAGGCAAGTCAGTTAAGAACAAATTCGTATTTACAATGACGGCCTACCCTGGCCAAACCCGGACGACGCTGGGCCAATTCTGCGCCGCCCTATGGGGTCGGCGGATCAGTTGTGGGTCTTCTCTCTACAGTTTATAAGGTCTAGAAAGGAACAGTAGCAAGCCAGTCTAGGTGTATTTTTACTTCTGTTTATTTTCTATTTTACTAAGCTGCGCTGTCTGCTGCAGATCATCATTCTCCCAAGTCGTCCTATAATAGTATGGCCACATATGCTCCTGGTAGTCCCAGTTATTCAGGAAAGCTTAACACATGCTCTGCCTCCTCTCCAACCCGAGCCTAAATATGTGTAATTTAACTATTTAAATGTATTACTTTTTATATGTGGCAGAAACACAACCAGTCACAATGTTTGAATCGGATTAGGCTTCTTCAAAATTCTCTTGTAGGCATGCTCACGTTCATCCACAATATAATTTCAGCATCCTGAAAATGGCTTGACATAAACCAGGTTTCCATCCAACCTTTTTTTGCGAGGAAAGTACATGTCGTATGAAAAATGCCAGGACATCATGGGAAAGCATTCAATTTATTATGTTACGGATGAAATAATGATGAACTTCACAGGGTGGTGAAAGTGCACAGTGATGAGTACGCCTTTCAATAAATATCGAGGGTCTTATTCTGGTGTCATAATGATCGATGCTTGGCTGCAGTTTGACAAATAAAATATTGCACTTTTGTCCATAATAATCTGATCATGTAGCCTATACACACACTGTGTCTGTGAGCTGTTGTCTAGAGCACACATGCCAATACCAGAGTGGACACATTCATTGTACCTACATACCTATACCTACCTACTATACCTACGCAACATTTTTGGTGAAAAAACCAGTAGACCTAGAGTATTTTTTTTATTCGGTACATGAGAATTGAACCACAAAAGTTATTTTCATGTGCACTATGTATTTATGTACATAATTTTATCCGCAACAAATTAAATTAGATGGAAACACAACTCTGATGGGACAACACAATCTCACACTCAATTCGTGCAAATATGTAGGAAAACTATTTCAGCAGATTTTGTGTGTTTTTATGCGTTTTTGTGTGGCTTAATTTGTAACAATCTTTTGAAACTTATTGGAGCAATGCATTTTGGGCAATGGTGTTCTACACTGCCTTTTTTGTGTATCCCAAATTTATTTATATAAAAAAACAAGTGTTAACTACCCAATATTGTTAATCAGGGGCGGCAGGTAGCCTAGTGGTTAGAGTGTTGGACTAGTAACAGAAAGGTTGCTGGATTGAATCCGCGAGCTGACAAGGTAAAAATCTGTCGTTCTGCCCCTGAGCAAGGGAGTTAACCCACTGTTCCCCAGTAGGCTATGATTGCAAATAAGAATTTGTTCTTAACTGACTTGCCTAGTTAAATAAAGGTGAAATACTTTTTTTAAATTAAAAATATCAACCAGGTAGTCACCGAAATACTTACAATATAATAGTAGCCTTAGGTTAAACATTTTTTTTATTAATGCCAATATTGTTTTCTATGCTTGTTTTCACTTAATACTTTGGGATACTGGTGCTATGTCGGATTTTATGAGGGTTGCCAGATTAAAAAGAGTAAAAAGCTGTATTTGTCTGGGGTTTTTTCTCTGGTATCGATGAAGGTATTTGATTGGGGAATGGGGATACATTATCATGATGGGAAGTTAAATAATCAATAAGTGTGGGAAAACAGAAGACCCGCAAAAAAATCTGTTTGGTTTCAACTCCCCTGGTGCAACTGCATGGTATTTGCAACTATAACGAGTCTGTACTATGATCAATTAAGCCATATCAATGCAGTTAAACAGGTTCATGTAAAATAATGAATTTTGTTGACTTCCACTTATGGCACTTCCAAGGCCGTTTCACAATGATTGTTATGGTCGTGTCAATCATGTTATATACTTAAGCTATTGTAACAAGGCATATGCCAGCATTGTAGGCCTACTGCCTCTGCCCAGAGGCCTACTAGGCTTTCATGGCAACGGCCGTTGGAGCTCACTTTGCCACTTATGAGCCCTGGTTAGAGTCCTCGTTGCAGCTTTCACTTTCTTCCGCTACATTGAGGGCAGCGTTGGGATTACGTTCAGCTCACACCTAGTTATGTGATCTAGTGGTGGGAAGCGGTCTGTTCTTCAACATTGTGTTGGGTGTAATTATATTGATATATTTAGTGAACAATGGATAAGCAACAATGGGCGTGACGGATAGAAGTAGTCACTACAGGTGTGATCAAGGCTTACATCAAAGTTGCCTGAAGCTGAATGGAAAGTGCCATGCCCTGACCAGTTATTCAGAAGAAAATCCTCTGTATGTCTAATTTGCATAAGTTAACTTACCTGTGTGGACCCAAAACAAACACGTTCTACACCTTTACAAAGTACCTGTTTAAAGTGTTATTACAAACATGATGTCCTTTTGTTACTAAAGCTTATACATCTAATAACCTGACAATGATCCACATCATATGGGTAGACAAATAATGTAACTGTGTTCTGCAGCAAAACACAACTAGCCTTTTTTTAGGATGCAAACCAGTAATATGAATCACTGTTGATCCATCCTGTTCTGATCTAATAAGATGGATGTAGGATTTTCTACGGCCTAGAATCGAGGCCTTTCCCAGTCATGAAGGATGAAGCTAGGCCTCTCTTGGTTCTCATTGGCAAAGACTGAACTCAAATTAGGGGTTATATGTCAGACTCTCCTATACCACTTTGCCCAACATGTTATACCCCAGAGGTTGTAAATAAACCCTTTTTAATGTGATATAACTTGAATCATTATTATAGGGCTGCAAAACCCAAACTGAGCATTTCTCACTGGAAATTGCTGCTGACATTGAACACAGCTTAGGGTTAGGGTATTCAATTAATTTCAGACTCTCCTATACCACATTCCCAAACATCTTATACCCCATAGGTTGTAAATTAACCCCTTTTAAGGTGATATAACTTGTATGATTATTATTAGAGCTGTGAAACCCATAGCCGAATGGCTCAGACTGAGCATTTCTCACTAGAAATTGCTGCTGACATTGAACATAGCTTAGGGTTAGGTTATTCAATTCATTTCAGACTCTCCTATACCACATTTCCAAACTTCTTTTACCCCATAGGTTGTAAATAAACCCTTTTTAAGCTGATTCAACTTGTATCATTATTCTAGGGCTGTGAAACCCATTGCCGAATGGCTTCATTTATTTATGAAGTGTCACGTCCTGACCATAGAAAGTTTTATTTTCTATGGTAGAGTAGGTCAGGGCGTGACAGGGGGTTTTGTCTAGTTTATTTATGTCTATGTCTATGTTGGTTCTAGTTTATTTTTTCTATGTTGGGGTTTTGTCTAGTTTATGTATTTCTATGTGGGGTTCTAGTTTATGTATTTCTATGGTTTTTTTTGTTGGGATGATCTCCAATTAGAGGCAGCTGGTCATCGTTGTCTCTAATTGGGGATCATATTTAAGTTGTTGTTTTTCCCACTAGGTTTTGTGGGAGATTATTTTGAGTTAGTGTATGTTGCACCTCTTCGTCACGGTTTGTTGTTCTGTTTATTAGTTTATTTGTATGTCTTGCATAATTTCACAGTTAAAATAAAATGTGGAACGATACACACGCTGCGCCTCGGTCCCATTCTTCAGACAGCCATGACATGAAGAGCAATTTCCGTTTTATAACAGGTAGTGTCCATTTATTTACAGTAGAGTGTTGATTAATTATTGCTTTCTTCAGTGGAAATATAGAATATGTATAAAAATGCCAAATATACCAAAAACTAAATCAGGTAGAGATTTAGGGCTATTTAACCATGTTAATCATTACTGAAACATGCAAACTACAAACATTTAACCAGTTAAAGATAATGAATACATGACAACTAGATACAAATATTTTATAAAAAATGATAAATACAAAAGTCAAGAGTTGGATATAACATCAGTAAAAACAAAGTGAGTGTGTGTATATATGTGTGTAAGTGTATAATGGTGTGTATTATATAATTTCCCAACATAAAATTGTATCCACATTCCCCAATCAAATATCTTTATCGATACCACAAAAAAAAAACATCTGTATTTTTTTTCTCCAATCTGGCGACCCTCATAAAATTCGACATACAGTGCATTCGGAAGGTATTCAGACCCCTTGACTTTTTACACATTTTGTTACGTTACAGCCTTATTCTAAAATGAAATAAATTGTTATTTTTCCTAATAAATCTACACACTATAATGACAAAGCAAAAACTGTTTCAGAAATGTTTGCAAATTTATTTAAAAAAAACTGAAATATCACATTTACATAAATATTCAGACCCTTTACTCAGTACTTTGTTGAAGCACCTTTTGCAGTGATTACAGCCTCGAGTCTTCTTGGGTATGACACTACAAGCTTGGCACACCTATATTTGGGGAGTTTATCCCACTCGTCTCTGCAGATCCTCTCAAGCTATGTCAGGTTGGATGGGGAGCGTTGCTGCACAGCTATTTTCAGGTCTCTCCAGAGATGTTTGATCGGGTTCAAGTCCGGGCTGGGCCACTCAAAGACATTCAGAGACTTGTCCCGAAGCCACTCCTGCATTGTCTTGGCTGTGTGCTTAGGGTCATTGTCCTGTTGGAAGGTGAACGTTCTCCCCAGTCTGAGGTCCTGGGTGCTCTGGAGCAGGTTTTCATCAAGGATCTCTCTGTACTTTGTTCCCTTCATCTTTGCCTCGATCAAAGTCTCTCAGTCCCTGCCGCTTAAAAACATTCCCACTGCATGATGATACCACCACCATGCTTCACTGTAGGTGTCACGGTTGTTGTAGGAAGGAGCGGACCGAAGTGCAGCGTGTGTGTCGTCCACATTTTATTTTCACTGTGAAACTAAGCAATACATACACATAACTAAAGAACAAAAAAAAAAACATGACGCAGAGGTGAAACATACACTAACTCAAAAACAATCTCCCACAAACCCAGGTGGGAAAAACACCTTAAGTATGATCTCCAATTAGAGACAACGATGACCAGCTGCCTCTAATTGGAGATCATCCCAAACAAAACCCAACATAGAAATACAAAACTAGAACATAACAACATAGAAAAACTAAACTAGAAAACCCCCCTGTCACACCCTGACCTACTCTACCATAGAAAATAACAGCTTTCTATGGTCAGGACGTGACAGTAGGGATGGTGCCAGGTTTCGTCCAGATGTGACGCTTGACATTTAGGCAAAAGAGTTCAATCTTGGTTTCATCAGACCAGAGAATCTTGTTTCTCATGGTCTAAGAGACTTTAGGTGCCTTTTGGCAAAGTACAAGCAGGCTGTCATCTGCCTTTTACTGAGGATTGGCTTCCGTCTGTCAACTCTACCATAAATGCCTGACTGGTGGAGTTGGTTGTCATTCTGGAAGGTTCTCTCATCTCCACAGAGGAACTCTAGAGCTCTGTCAGAGTGACCATCAGGTTCTTGGTCACCTCCCTGACCAAGGCCTTTCTCCCCCGATTGCTCAGTTTGGCTGGGCGGCCAGCTCTAGGAAGAGTCTTGGTGGTGATGGAGGCCACTGTGTTCTTGGGGACCTTCAATTCTGCAGAAATGTTTTGGTACCCTTCCCCAGATCTGTGCCGCGACACAATCCAGTCTTGGAGCTCTACGGACAATTACTTCGACCTCATGGCTTGATTTTTGCTCTGACATGCATTGTCAACTGTGGGACCTTATATAGACATGTGCGTGCCTTTCCAAATCATGTCCAATCAATTGAATTTACCACAGGTGGACTCCAATCCAGTTGTAGAAACATCTCAAGGATAATCAATGGAAACAGGATGAACCTGAGCTCAAAATCGAGTCTCATAGTAAAGGGACTGAATACTTTTGTGAAGAAGGTATTTCTGTTTTAGTTTTTTAATACATTTGCAAACATTTCTAAAAACCTCTTTTCGCTTTGTCATTATGGGGTATTGTGTGCAGATTGCTGAGTATTTTTTTATCCATTTTAGAGTAAAGCTGTAACATACCGAAATGTGGAAAAAGTCAAAGGGTCTGAATACTTTCTGAAGGCATTGTATATATACAAATAAAAGTGGGAAACAAAAAAAGGGAGTGTAGAGCACCATTGCCCATCATGCACTGCTCTAATAACTTTCAAAATATTGTTCCGAAGTTTGCCTCCCCAAAATGTATTTTCCTATGAATGAAGTTGCATAAAAATGTATTTTCACACGAATTAAGACACACAAAAATGCACGAAATCTGCTGAAATACTTTTTCTGCATACTTGCACGAATTGAGTGTGAGATTGTGTTGGATGGGGAAAATATTGTTTTTATGCAAATGTTTCTACATTTGCATGAAAATCTTTCGCAATTGGATTGAAACCTAGCTATAAACACCATAAAGACTCTGGCAAGTGCTCTAATCCAGTGTCACTTTGATTATGCCTGCACATCAAGGTTCAACAGCAGCCCCAAACATCTAAAGAATAAGCTACAGACCAGCCAAAACAAGCTTGTAAGAATTGTGCTTGAACTACCCTCTCATACTCATCTGGAGGTCAATCATTTTAAGCAGCTAGGCTGGCTGTCTGTGGAAAAAATGGTAATATTAATTTAACTTGGTCTGGTCCACAGAATTATCACAGATTCAGCCCCCAGGTACCTATCCAACTATTTATTATTTGTTAGAGCTGTCCACCAGACAAATACCAGAGCCAGAGAGTGTAATATTAACTGTTTTAAATATAACAGTCTACCTGGTAAGAACAATTAAGCAATAAGGCACGAGGGGGCATGGTATATGGCCAATATACCACGACTAAGAGCTGTTCTTAGCGCCCAAAGTCGCTATGCTTTGTTAATTGGTTGTACGGTGCAGTGGCACAGAAACCTGTTACTGGAAAATTTGTTGCATATATTTTATATAACTATAAATATGGCACTAAATGTAGAAAATCTGATTTCCCCCTAGCTTATCGTGGTCTGCAGCTGGCTCTGGTCGTAGTGTAGGCCTCGTGGAACAAGCAGGGAGAGCAAGCTCGTCCGTGGTGGTCAGCGAACCCTCAACCTTCTGGCCTGTAGCCCTGCGTGGCATCGACTATGTCACAAAAACATGCCAGAGTGGCAAAGTTGATGTTTATCCACGTTTATAAACACAGGGTCTCTAGAGTTGCTGTTATTTGTGGACATAAACATAATTTTTTATCAATTCTATGAGGGTGTGCATTTTTATTTTTAAAGTTCAAAGGGAGGGTCAGGTGAAAATATTTGTAACGTTGAGGAGGAGGGTGTTTATTTTTATGACCCCCACCCAGTGAATTTAGAACTGACCCTTCGAATTCATTTTCTTTTGTTGGAGAATGCCATGTCCTGTGAGGGCTTGTCTTGTCTCATGTAGTTATCTGTGCATATTGTGACCTGTAGATTAGAGAGAGATTCCCCGGGATCCTCTTAGGGACATACATTACAGGGCAGTGTAACACCTGGAGGGAGTCATGCTAAGGTTGAATCCATGCCAGTCACTGGACTTACCTCTGCTATATGGGTTAATGTCTCCGATAAGTAAAAGCATCTCTTGGATCCTCCAGCAGCATCAGTCCAGTCCTCATGGATCCTTCTTCTGGTCCTCTGGGGAAACACAGATAATCGAAGCGTAAATCAAACTGCTCCTTTTTGCTCTACGCACAGGAAAACACATGGCAGAGTGCAATGTGTGAATGAATCTCTTAATAACGTTTGAGTGGTTTTAAAAAATTTCTGCCCAAACAAAGATAGAAATCCATGTGGAAATCCATATTTTAGTATCTAGCCAGCTCACACTGCTGTTTTGTTTCAGAACAGGGTCATTGGTTTTAGCAGTGCTCATAAAGGAGTAGTTCCCAACTCCAGTCCTCCAGTAGCCCCAACAGTATACATTTCTGTTGTGGCCCATCAACCCCATGACAAGTAGAATGAGGTGTGTTTGTCTGGGGCTTCAACAGAAATGTGTACTGTTGTGTGTACTCCAGCACCGGAGTTGGGAACCATTGTCATAAAGGATGGATTAGGGGAATTCATCTTAGGTGGGTGACCCTTATGACCTATAATGACCTATCATTGCCGGGGCTCTCTGCAATAGCAATTCATGAGCACGTCCAATAGCACAACAATTTTTTTCAAAGGAATGATTTGATTCACTCTAGAAACCTCAATTAACAGGAACAAGCTAATGAAATCCTGTATACCATATTCTGGCCATGCAATTTCCTGTGATCAGCAAATTGCTCGTACTAATTAAACAAAACTCAATTTGCTTTCCTCCCTCTAAATGGCTTCCCGTATAAACCCAATGACTATTTTCCATACTCACTGCCCAGGGGGAACATGGGTGCTCTCTCTGTTCATATTACGGAAAGGCAAGACAATGATGAGAAACGGATGCTTTGTACCCAGTATATGTCATTTGTTAGCTAAATAGAATATGATATATAGCCCTGCTGTTGTCTTTACTGATGTTGGTATGATCCTGTTTATGAAGTCTCTATGCAACACTGCACTAATGAAAAGTTCCTATATAGAGACACCTACATACATATTAACTCAAGCTTCAGATGAGTGCGCTATCAGTATTCATATTAGTACCCTTGTTGAAATGAAATGATTCTCTATTCCCCTCTCCTGTGATCCACTGTTTGCGTGACATGCAGTATCTTGGGAAAAACACAGACAGAAATGCAATGTTGAACAGTAGCTAATGGAAATCTGAAACCCTGCTAGAATTTCAATAAATCTGAGGACGATAGATAACACCATTCAATTAGCTGGTAAGGATGCAATTTGCATTCTGTTGAAAGAGGTGATAGTTTGAGTGCCCCGAGGCAGCTGCCATATAGCGCAGGCGGGCCTATGAAAACCCCCCAAAAACGGCGGAAACAAGAACCAAAAGAAGAGTTTGGGGAGTCTTGGGCGCTATTCTTTTAATTACTCATCATAATGACTCCATTTAGCTGTTCAATGACCCATTTTATGGCGTTAACAGGCCTGGGAAGCCCTGTGTCCTTGGCAGGATTGATCCTGCAGCTGCCCCAGATAGCTGCCCCAGCTAGCCTACACTGCAGAACTGAAAAACCTTCCCTCGACTCAGACCCCTGGGGGAATACAAGGGTCTCTCAAATATTGACATGAAAAACAACACGTCTACATGGGTTTTCACTGTTATTAAACACAACCGTAACTCAATACATTATTTTCCAGAGAAAAAAAATGTAAACAGAGAAAAAAATATCAACGGACGAGAAGCGCAAAACCCCAGGGGGATTTCAAATGTAAGTAAATGTTTCCTGCACATATTTGTAAAAAATCAATGAAGTAACTAAATGAAGGAAACAAAATGACAAGTTAACAGGAATCACATCTCCTATTAGAGCGGAATCATCCCCTCCCCCCATGTTATCTCAGAGGCTGATGCTCTTCTCTACTCAGACAGTACGTGTAGTTTTGACAGGATTCTGACCTATTTGTGATGTAAGTGTTTCTGAGGTGGGGCGGGGGGTGGGGGGGCGGGGAGCGGGCCGCGGGCCGTGGGGGGTGGGGGGGGGGGGGGCGGAGCCCAGGAGGAGGTGAAGGTCCCATATGGCCTTGGAGAGAGAGAGAGAGAGCACGAGTTTATGGCACATCACCGGCACACTGACCCTAAACACTGGAAGGCTGGGCATCAACTCTGTCCAATCTGACTGACTGACTCTGCTCAGCTGCTGACAAGTGCAGAGGGGAACACAGGGGTATGTGGACCAAAATAGCCCTGCTGTGGTCCACTTCAGTTTGACGCAATTGCTCACAAATCACTGGCATGCACTTTCCTCCAAGATAGCATTCCATAAAATAAGCTTTGTTGCACTGGAAATGCATTCCCTTTGTGTCTGAAATAATATACTAATGTATTCATTATTGAGGACACCCTGGATACCTTGTTTCAATTCGTGATAATGATAGAAATATTACAGGACATTGCTACAAGCGATTAGTGAAGTCCTTAGGTATTACTGTCTCAAGTTAATGATGTTCCCCATGAGTATGGGGTTGAATTTCCTAGACCATTAATAAATTATTGCTATGAAGATACTGCACGTAGAACATTCTGTCTGCCAAAATACACAGATTGCATTACAATCTGTTCAATGTCGAATATCACACGTATTATAAAGGGTACCGCAGAAAGTAACGGTAATGTCATGGCATTGGTTATCCATGGTTCTGGAATTAAGTTAAGGCCCGGGATTCAAGCCACACAGATTCCACGCGTCACACCGATTACATGTCTTGGATGGAATGTCAACAATATGGATTCCCAATACATTGTTTTGTCTGGCTCGGTTGTTCTTGTACTAGATTCACCGTGGAAGATGTGCAGTAGAAAGATGTTCCCAGTTAGTTGTGAGATAACCATCTGTCCATTCCACTCCCTCGGTCTGTCGACAAGAAAATACAATTAATATTGTACTAAAGAAAAACATGACAAGGCTGAACAATAGAAAATGAAACTGGGGCTGTTAATGTGGAAATCCAACATTTGCCAATTACACATTTTGTTGTGTATTCCCCTCTATGTTTAATACTTCAAAGCAGTGCAGCATAAAATAGCGATGGTAATTACATTGTTAACTTAGTAGTGCATTGCAACCCTTCTCTGAGGGACCTCAATGTGCTTGGTTAAAGCTGAGACTTTAACGACTGTACAAAGAAAACAACAGAGACGGGATGAGAGATTTCAGAATGGAATGGATCGATTAATCTGAAAACAAAAAGAGCACTGGAATTCCACAAGAATTCAATGAATAATGAAAGAACCCCTGGCCAATTCATTTAAAGATAATTTTGAACAGAAAGAAAATATGGTGAGTATGTGTATCTTTGCTCTGAAAATTTCCTATTTTTAATTATGTGTGATCTGCAGAAAATACAAATACAAAAATGAGATAAAAACTCAAATAATCTTCCAGGTATGAAAAAATGCCATAGGCTCACACAAGCTTTGTAGAAGAAGAAAGTGAATTGCTAAGTGCGGTGGCTTTTTGTACAAGAGCATAATTCCAAGGGAGTATTCCCAAAGGCAGAGTTGGAGACAGATGCAGCACTACACAGCACAGTAACATACAGTGAAACCATAAGGATGATGTAAGGTTTTACTGCATTTTTAGGACCTAGTCACATAAGCATTTCGCTGCACCTGCTATAACACCTGCTAAACTGTGAACGAGACCAATAAACTTTGATTTGATTTGAGGTGTCTTAAAAGAAAGACGGTCATAAGCGAAGGCTGAGGGCTTTGCCTCTAGTGGCTGGCCGTCTTGGAGGCCATTTTAAGATGAGAAGTATGCAGTCGTGCATTCATGAGTATCCCTATAATTCTTCTCTGTGATGGGCTGAGATGCACACACTGGGATTATGCTTAGACAATCACCGCGGGGACGCCCTTTGACAAAGAACAGCCTCCACATGATGGAAATAGAAGCCCCGTTTACACCTGGTTCTAACATGGACTGTCCTGATCTTGTCGACATTCTGATTGTGCACACATATTTAGAGAGGTGTAGATGATTAAAAGACTCATTGTGATCTGATTGTGATCAGATCTTCCTGACTACCTCCGGAGGGATCCATTGTATCTGGATATCAATCATGTGTAAACAGAACTGCATAGTCAAACCATTTAAATCATCATTATACTGGTCTCTAAAATGGAAATATTTAGACCACACAATTGATCATCAGTTGGATTGAAAAGTGACTATATTCTGTGGTGGTGCAATGCAACCAACCTTTCTAAATGCAGTACAACCACGCTAATCTAAAAACAATGGATTCAGGCTAATAAATTATGTTTGGGTGGAAAAGACTGATTCCAGGAAGACCTTATGGATCATTTTCCCGAGGCAACTATTTGTTTCGTATTTGTTGAATTCTCACTTTGTTGCGCTATGCTCAAGATCCAGTAGGAAAGCAGACCCTGTTTTTGTGAACTTGATTTCACATCTGAGTGAGTCAGTCTCGCCGTTAGACCTGGAGGCATGGAAGCGAGGAGCCACACTGTTGGTTCCCCCTAGGGAGACTGAGAGACTGGACTGTTCTGAAGGACCCGCAAACAGCAAGCCACTAGGAAAACAAAACACACCGAAATCCTTGAAATGAACATGCCAAAAATAGATTATACAGTATTATTGTCTACCATCAGGCAATGTAAATATTCTCTGGCCCTTCCAAACACATTTCAAAACAAAATGGGTTTCCAGATACTTTTACTACAAGTTTACTGGTTCAATATTGAAGGTATATGACATTATTGTACAAGCATGTGTACTTGGAATGTTAAGATGAGTTGTTATACTGAAAGAAGTGTGAGACCAACACAACACATGTGAGATACATTTCTTTAGTCCATGGGGAGCTGGAATCTTCAGGCGATCTCATTGAACCAACCACCAAAATGCTGGTCAGCTAAAAATGAATCACAACAACATGCTTAATAACGCACTACCTTAGTTAAAGGAAGGACCTCAGGACACAAGAGAGGAGCACTGTTCAAAGTTTTTTATTCTGTTTTTTTTTTCTCCTCAATTTTTGTCAGCTTGACTAACTCATTTTTCAGCTTAATGCTCATGACCAGCTGTAATAGTGAGGTTGACTGACTAGCCTAGAAAGGGTTGCAGGAATTGATAGCAGCAGTGAATGTTGGCATCATGCACACTATGTCTTAATTGGACTCTGGAGGTGTAGTGGCGCATTTGTGTAATGTGTACTGTACTGTATATAACCATATTTTGTAACCCCATACACATTTGCTAATGTTAATACTCTGACAAACGCTGCAGCTACAAAAAGAGTGAAACCCTTCAAGTATGCCGTGATACAATAACATCCCATCATTACTTTGAAGGCTTTCACCTTTTACGACCAGTCAGTCGAAATGCTAACGTTCATATAACATTCATGAGCCATCTAAAAATGTCATCATGTCATGAATACATCGAGATGACATTGTCATGACTGTATGGACCCCCCCCCCCCCCCCGCCCTATTAGAAGCTCGTCACGTCCAAAAATGATGTCTACTCACTATTCCATTACGGAGAGTTAATGCTTCAACCTGTCAATGTAACAAATGTCGCGCTCAATGTTATAACACCTAAAAGCTGTACACTTAACTCTTGCCCTGTAAAAGAGGACTATGCAGATCTGTGCAAGGCTGAATTTCAACATATTTTCTTACATCGACTTTAATGGAGTATAGGGACTGGTGGTTGTGAACATGACTGTTCTGCTCTAAAATAAAAAGAGGACTGAATGGTACACTGAGGAATGCTAGGGGAAGCTATTAAATGACATGCACTCAGGGGGTTTCTGTGTACTTCGCCGGGGGAATTATTCATTTAGTAGCTGATCTTTGCCTCTTTGGGAAGGCTCTGTGTATGAATAGTAATGTGCTCCTGAGAATGGCCTCATACACACAGATGTGACAAAGAGATTAATGTACTCCCTTGCCTGTTTTTGCTCTCAAGAATCATTCACCAAGAGCATCTTCATAGAGATTTCTAAAAGGCCATAATGACTTTTATACTTAATCAAAGAAGGATCTCTTAAGTGACACAGGCAATAATGTGTTATTATACTGGATATGTAGGGTGGAAAGATTAGCATGACAGTATAACAGGCTCACTGCATGTGTTTTTTACTCTGGGGCTATTATTGCTTTGAGCAGCTTTTCTCCGGGGCCTCAAAAGCTACGGAGAGTTGCATGGAAATCCAGTGTATAATGGTAATCTAGGATTGCTTCTGAGGCACAAAAAGGAAAGTGTGGGGACCCTTAAGACACTAATGGATAGAGGTTATTTTCAGGAATAGAAAGGATTCATCCAACATTGTGTGCTTTCAATACAACAAAGACGACGCTACATGACGACACCAAGTGATTGATGGATTGGGTATTTTTCGAACATGCATGGCACACTATAAGGTAACACTTTATTTGGATAGATCAGTAACATTTCAGCTAACTACAGTTGATGTCGGAAGTTTACATACACCTTAGCCAAATGCATTTAAACTCAGTTTTTCACAAGTCCTGACATTTAATTCCAGTAAAAATTCACTGTCTTAGGTTAGTTAGATCACCACTTTATTTTAAGAATGTGAAATGTCAGTAAAATAGTAGAGAGAATGATTTATTTCAGCTTTTATTTCTTTCATCACATTCCCAGTGGGTCAGAAGTTTACATACACTCAATTAGTATTTGGTAGCATTGCCTTTAAAATGTTTAACTTGGGTCAAATATTTCGGGTAGCCTTCCATAAGCTGCCCACATTAAGTTGGGTGAATTTTGGCCTATTCCTCCTGACAGAGCTGGTGTAACTGAGTCAGGTTTGTAGGCCCCCTTGCTCGCACATGCTTTTTCAGTTCTGCCAACAGATTTGCTATAGGATTGAGGTCAGGGCTTTGTGATGGCCACTCCAATACCTTGACTTTGTTGTCCTTAAGCCATTTTGCCACAACTTTGGAAGTATGCTTGGGGTCATTGTCCATTTGGAAGACCCATTTGCGACCAAGCTTCCTGAGTGATGTCTTGAGATGTTGCTTCAATATATCCACATCATTTCCCTACCTCATGATGTCATCTATTTTGTGAAGTGCACCAGTCGCTCTTGCAGCAAAGCACCCCCTTCAACATGATGCTGCCACCCACGTGTTTCACGGTTCTAATGGTGTTCTTCGGCTTGCAAGCCTCCCGCTTTTCCCTCCAAACATAACGATGGTCATTATGGCCAAACAGTTCTATTTTTGTTTCATCAGACCAGAGGACATTTCTCCAAAAAGTACGATCTTTGTTCCCATGTGCAGTTGCAAACTGTAGTCTGGCTTTTTTTTATGGTGGTTTTCGAGCAGTGGCTTTTTCCTTGCTGAGCGGCCTTTCAGGTTATGTCGATATAGGACTAATTTTACTGTGGATATAGATACTTTTGTACCTGTTTCCTCCAGCATCTTCACATGGTCCTTTGCTGTTGTTCTGGGATTGATTTTCACTTTTCACACCAAAGTACGTTCATCTCTAGGAGACAGAACGTGTCTCCTTCCTGAGCGGTATGAAGGCTGCTTGGTCCCATGGTGTTTATACTTGTGTACTATTGTTTGTACAGATGAAAGTGGTACCTTCAGGCATTTGGAAATTGCTCCCAAGGATGAACCAGACTTGTGGAGGTCTAAAATATTTTGTCTGAGGTCTTGGCTGATTTCTTTTGATTTTCCAATGATATCAAGCAAAGAGGCACTGAGTTTGAAGGTTGGCCTTGAAATACATCCACAGGTACCCAAAGGATGTCAATTAGCCTATCAGAAGCTTCTAAAGCCATGGCATAATTTTCTGGAATTTTCCAAGCTGTTTAAAAGCACAGTCAACTTCGTGTATGTAAACTTCTGACCCACTGGAATTGTGATACAGTGAATTATAAGTGAAATAATCTGTCTATAAACAATTGTTGGAAAAATGACTTGTGTCATGCACTAAGTAGATGTCCTAACCGATTTGCCAAAACTATAGTTTGTTAACATGACATTTGTGGAGTGGTTAAAAAAACGAGTTTTAATGACTCCAACCTAAGTGTATGTAAACTTCTGACTTCACCTGTATGTACTAACCCTGACCCTAGTTCTAACCATAACCTTAACCCTTATCCTAACCCTAAACTTAACCCTTCTCCTAACACTAACCTTAATCCTGTCACGTCCTGATATTAGTAAGCTGTTATTTTCTATGGTAGAGTAGGTCAGAGCCTGACAGGGGTGTTTTCTAGTTTAGTTCTATGTTGTCATGTTCTAGTTTTGTATTTCTATGTTGGGTTTTGTTTGGGATGATCTCCAATTAGATGCAGCTGGTCATCGTTGTCTCTAATTGGAGATCATACTTAAGTAGGTGTTTTTTCCACCTGGGTTTGTGGGAGATTGAGTTTGAGTTAGTGTATGTTTCTACTCTGCGTCACGGTTTGTTGTTTTTGTTCGTTCAGTTTATTGTGTATGTATTGCATAGTTTCACAGTGAAAATAAAATGTGGAACGACACACACGCTGCACTTTGGTCCGCTCCTTCCTACAACAACCGTGACAAATCCGTATCCTAACCCTGATTCCAAACCTAACCCTAAACGTAAACGTAACCTTAGCATGCAGTTGCTTATCAACAGATATTTTGTTGATAGTATAGTTTGTTATAAGTGTGACCCGCTATAATTAACAGAAGAGATCAGTGATGAGATGAGCTTTAGAATAGTTGTCATTAAATCTCTTAACCCATGACTCCATCTGTAAACTTCTGAAACACCACAAGTCAACATGCTCACACAAACAACTGACCTCCTTGTGTGAAGTCTTTTTCAAGTCGGGTTAAAATAATTATTAGATAATACATTGAAACTAGAACACAACACCATGAAACGAGTAGCCTGCTCACTGGTGCCTGATGCATTTTTCATCGCAATATAGAAGCCTGAAGAACATCTATTTTTAACCAGCTCTTGGTATTCAGTTATTAATGAAACATATCAAGTAACACATCATATTTATGTATCTGTTTTCATGTGGAAGATTAATTTCCTTTGTAACCCCTGCTACAGGGCTGGAGTACTGTAGCGGGCTAATCAAGAAACACAAAACAAAAGTGAGGCTAATTAACAGGCCTCGTGAGGTACACTTTCGTTGAGGGATACAGCTAAGCCTGCTACCTGGATCACAACCAAGAACGTTGATAACCGACACTTCTCACTGAAATGTATATTCAAGTTAATGTTATAAGGAAGTCAGGTGGGAACAAATTTGGTAACAAAACTCTGGAGGCACAACAGAACTAGGTCCAAGAAGAAGATCTCATCCAGAGAATTTCAGCAAAACATCAAAACAGTTAGGGGTAGATCATCTCCTGATATGCCCCAAGCTTGAAATTAGAGTGAGAAGGCCTGCAGTGCCTCCTGGTCGCTCGACAACTCTCCCTGCCAGAAAAAGATGGAGATAACTATTGTCATCAGTGCCATTAGTGGGTTTGGACTCAGTGTAATTCTGGGGACATTGAGCAGGATCACTGGAGCACTGCAGAGCATCCACAGTGCTGAGTCATAAAGTTCCTCTCTCTGTCTGAGAAGAATATTAATCAGAGTAAGTTGGACATATTCAAAAAGTACTATTCTAGACTTGGAGAACAACTAGCGAATCCAAAATGAACTCCTGGTGACATTGGCCTGCAGATGTATTGTGTCAGACAGCACAATGCCACAGAATCATGAGCTACAGCACCATGGAAACAAGTATCTTCTCATTTACACATGTATAATAAATGCCTCCCTTGTGTGTGGAATGAAGTTCTGCATGTAGATCTGAATGAAGGATGTGGCCTGTAAAGGATCAGCAGGATTGATATTCCATGAAGATATTGTATAGTGAGCCCCCCATTAAGGCCAGTTGCACTCTAATTGATGGAAGCAGAGCACTGTGAGGTGTAAGTCCCTGCACCCTGTGCTGCATGTTGATGTCCTTCACATTTTCAGCAAGCTTGAGGCATGACGCTGGAACAAATAACATTGTCCTCTCCAAATGCATAAACAAAACAATTGCAGATTGCAAATGACTTGACGAGCGTTAACTCGTGGTGTGCCTGTGCCTTGACTGAATTGTACTGCAGTGAACAATGAGAGAGGTTTGTACATTCCTTGTGGACAATCCACAATGAAGAAATGACCCGAGCTGTCTTTCCCCTACTGCACCTAACTCCTTTAAAGTATCGAGTTGAAGGTAAGGACGTGCAATGTCGAGGGTGGCTGACAGTAGGGCTGCACCAATCATTAGGGCTGTGTTGAACATAGTACTCTCTACAGGAGGGACGGTAGTGGGCCAAGTGTTCTGCTCCTGCTTCAGGAGTTTGTTTAACAAGCTTATGTTACGAGACACCATCTCCTAGTTGCTTTACGGAACAGAGAGAAGTGCCCTATACTTTTAACACATCATTGTCCAATGCTCCAAAGCAATCAGTGAAAGTGTACAGTCATCCAGCCATCCGGCCAAGCCCTCCCACACTGTTAATGTATGCTCATTCAAATATTCAAAATTGATTTTAAAAAAAAGTGGAAAATCAATTTGCTGCTTCTGATTCCATTATGAGCATGTTATCATTCAGAGCACACTGGGCTTCTGCTGCAATGTGGCCCACTGAAGCCTCTGGAAATCACTCACCACCACGTCATCCTACTTGCCAGGTTAGGGCACTTTGTTCTGGCTGCAGTATGAGCTCAATAAATCACCACACAATAACCTGGATCCTTCACAAGAGCTGGGTGGCCCTTCTGAATATAGACAACAATGTCAATAGCCTTGCACATATTGCTGGACCAAATCTTGACATTATTTTAGCCTTGAGAGCATTCGTTTTTGCAGAAAATCACACACTGGGTTCTCTAAAACGATGAGCCTCTTGGATTCTCTAAGTGATCAAACACAAATGGATACATAAATCAAGAAACGGACAAATTGTAATAAAATCGTCCCGCAGCTGATTTTTTTTCAGTTTACTTCAAGAGAGCTCAATAGTGGACAGACTCAGTAGCTAAGTGTTTGCACTCTAAGCATTACACAACGCCTTCATATTAATGACTGTTGCCACAGTTGATTCATTAAAGGGCCTGAGAGAGCTGGTAGTGTGCCTTTGGGTCTGATAAAGCCACAGTGTTGACGTCTACTGTAGCTTAGAATCCAGAGCAACTCAGTGCAAAAACATGTTCCAAACACAGCTGTGGTCTAGCATTCTATAGCATACAGGTTTGATACAATAATTAGAATATTTCAAGACTGTATTTTCAAAGATTTTTTAGACCTCTTTAAATGGTTGCTTGACATGTTAACCATCCGTAATAACCCTAGTCTATTTAATTATGCTTTGATACAAAGGGTAGATGCCATTCAACTATTAAGATGCAGAAATTCATTTTCTTAAATTTAATGGAATGAAAGTTATGCCAAATTAATGTCAATTGCACATTCTCAGCTATTTTAGAGGACACAAAACAGGACACGAAACAATCATCATATGTCTTTTGGGTCAATGTCCAGTATCTAGAATGATTCTGTAGCATGATTGAACTTGCACAGAAGTGCTTACAAAGGAAAACATTATGCATTAAATGATTAGTTTCAAATAATAATATTGACTCACTCAATGTGTTCTCTTTCTAGGAGGCAAAGCCTGAGCCCAACGATCCAGTCTTGATTTATTAATTTTTTAACACTGCTGCAAGGCACTCCACAAGTGACTTGCGACTCGGCAAATTCACACAATTCATTGTTTGCTTTTTGTCGCCACTCCTCCCTGCCCCCCTGCCTGCTCCAGGGCTCTGTGTTGTATTGTGTTCGTGTGCCTGAAGCGTGAGGCCTTCATTAGAGAGACACTCTGAGAGCCTGCTGAGGCTTAGCCCAGACTGGGACTCCTGCCATGTCAATCAAACAGCAGCACAAGGGGACAGAGCCGTTTACAATCTCAAAGCAAAGAAACACCAGTCAATGCCCCAAAATAGATTGATGAGCTCGCCTTTCAACAGTGCAACATGTATAGCACCTGGAGCGCAGACAAGGAGTAGCTACAGATTGGAGTAATTGGCGAAAAGATGTCCACAAGCCGTAATCTGTACCAGCATCTCCAGCATCCTTTATTTTCAGTGGACTGCTGTTTGTTAGCTCGCAGTATTGGAAAGGTTTCGACTAATTACCATAGACAAGTAAACGACTACAATTTACAAGAGGTGAAGCTAAACCCTCAAGCCCAAATGTTTTGTTTCCTATGCACCACTACCATTACTGTAGCTGCCTCTGGTGTACAGTACAGTAGTGTTACTGAATCTGGTGTAGAGTACAGTAGTGTTACTGAATCTGGTGTAGAGTACAGTAGTGTTACTGAATCTGGTGTAGAGTACAGTAGCGTTACTGAATCTGGTGTATAGTACAGTAGCGTTACTGAATCTGGTGTAGAGTACAGTAGTGTTACTGAATCTGGTGTACAGTACAGTAGTGTTACTGAATCTGGTGTAGAGTACAGTAGCGTTACTGCCTCTGGTGTACAGTACAGTAGTTTTACTGAATCTGGTGTAGAGTACAGTAGCGTTACTGCCTCTGGTGTATAGTACAGTAGCGTTACTGCCTCTGGTGTACAGTACAGCAGTGTTACTGAATCTGGTGTAGAGTACAGTAGTGTTACTGAATCTGGTGTATAGTACAGTAGTGTTACTGAATCTGGTGTAGAGTAGAGTAGTGTTACTGAATTTGGTGTAGAGTACAGTATTGTCACTGAATCTGGTGTACAGTACAATAGTGTTACTGCCTCTGGTGTACAGTAGTGTTACTGCCTCTGGTGTACAGTACAGTAGTTTTACTGCCTCTGGTGTACAGTACACTAGTTTTACTGCCTCTGGTGTACAGTAGTGTTACTGCCTCTGGTGTACAGTAGTGTTACTGCCTCTGGTGTACAGTACAGTAGTGTTCCTGAATCTGGTATACAGTAGTGTTACTGCCTCTGGTGTACAGTAGAGATACCGCTTCTGGTGTACAGTAGTGTTACTGCCTCTGGTGTACAGTACAGTAGTTTTACTGCCTCTGGTGTACAGTAGCGATACCGCCTCTGGTGCACAGTAGTGTTACTGCCTCTGGTGTACAGTACAGTAGTGTTACTGAATCTGGTGTACAGTAGTGTTACTGCCTCTGGTGTACAGTACAGTAGTTTTACTGCCTCTGGTGTACAGTAGCGATACCGCCTCTGGTGTACAGTAGTGTTACTGCCTCTGGTGTACAGTACAGTAGTGTTACTGAATCTGGTGTACAGTAGTGTTACTGCCTCTGGTGTACAGTACAGTAGTTTTACTGCCTCTGGTGTACAGTAGCGATACCGCCTCTGGTGTACAGTAGTGTTACTGCCTCTGGTGTACAGTACAGTAGTGTTCCTGAATCTGGTGTACAGTAGTGTTACTGCCTCTGGTGTACAGTACAGTAGTGTTCCTGAATCTGGTGTACAGTAGCGATACCGCCTCTGGTGTACAGTAGCGATACCGCCTCTGGTGTACAGTAGAGATACCGCTTCTATTGTACAGTACAGCACTGTTACTGCCTCAGTATTTATTTTAAATCACACCTACTGCATGAAGCTGCTCTGCCCGATATACAGTAGCAGTCAAAAGTTTGGACACACCTACTCATTCAAGGGTTTCCTTTATTTTTTACTATTTTTTTTGCATTGTAGAATAATATAGAATACATCAAAACTATAAAATAACACATATGGAATCATGTAGTAACCAAAAAAGTGTTAAACAAGTCTAAATATATTTTATATTTGAGATTCTTCAAAGTATCCACCCTTTGCCTTGATGACAGCTTTGCACAGTCTTGGCATTCTCTCAACCAGCTTCATGAGGTAGTCACCTGGAATGCATTTCAATTAACAGGTGCCTTGTTAAAAGTTAATTTGTGTAATTTCTTTCCTTCTTAATGCATTTGAGCCAATCAGTTGTGTTGTGACAAGGTACAGTAGGGGTGGTATACAGAAGATACCCATTTTTGGTAAAAGACCTAGTCCATATTATAGCAAGAACAGCTCAAATAATCAAAGAGAAACGACAGTCCATCATTACTTTAAGACATGAAGGTCAGTCAATACGGAAAATTTCAAGAACTTTGAAAGTTTCTTCAAGTGCAGTTGCAAAAACCATCAACTGCTATGATGACACTGGCTCTCATGAGGACCGCCACAGGAAAGGAAGACCCAGAGTTACCTCTGCTGCATAGGATAAGTTCATTAGAGTTAACTGCACCCCAGATTGCAGCCCAAATAAATGCTTCACAGAGTTCAAGTAACAGACACATCTCAACATCAACTGTTCAGAGGAGATTGCATGAATCAGGCCTTCAGGGTTGAATTTCTGCAAAGAAACCTCTACTAAAGGACACCAATAAGAAGAAGAGACTTGCTTGGGCCAAAAAACACGAGCAATGGACATTAGACAAGTGGAAATCTGTCCTTTGGTCTGAGGAGTCCAAATGTGAGATTTTTGGTTCCAACCGCTGTGTCTTTGTGAGACACAGAGTAGGAGAACTGATGATCTCTGCATGTGTGGTTCCCACCGTGAAGCATGGAGGAGGAGGTGGGATGGTCTGGGGTGCTTTGCTGGTGACACTGTCTATGATTTGTTTAGAATTCAAGGCACACTTAACCAGCTTGGCTACCACAGCATTCTGCAGTGATACACCATCCCATCTTGTTTGCGCTTAGTGGGACTATCATTTGTTTTTCAACAGGACAATGGCACAACTCCTTCAAGACTTGGAAAAGTATTCCTCATGAAGCTGGTTGATAGAATGCCAAGAGTATGCACATCTGTCATCAAGGCATAGGGTGGCTCCTTTGAAGAATCTCAAATATAAAATATATATTTTGATTTGTTTAACACTTTTTTGGTTACTACATGATTCCATATGTGTTATTTCATAGTTTTGATGTCTTCACTCTTATTCTACAATGTAGAAAATAGTAAAAATTGAGAAAAACCCTTTGACTGGTACTGTATATATTTTTATTTTTCTATTATTCCACTGCTAATGGATTGGAAACACTATTAGCACTAGCGCATACTACTGTACCAGCTAAACATTCTAACAGTACGTGCCTGAGTGACATGGTGCTTAATATGGTTATATAAGCACTTAGTAGTAGTAATACTGTTTCTATGCTGATAACCAAAAGAGCAGTCAATTAACACCCCATTAACAAACCATATCTCCTCACCACCATTCAAAAGCCATGGGCTATATTAAAGAACCAAGATGTGCTGCCTAAGGCAATCGCACACACTCTACATAATGTCATTTCCCTCAGTATTATCTGAGGTTTTAAGGTTCTAGATTGTAAGGACACGCCCACATTATCTAGGGAAGTCTTGACCATGCCTTTCTATGCCATAAAGGTACCATACCTTCTGAACTGAGAGGTGGATTCATCGAAATGTAAAAAGTGCCTGAGTATAAAGTAGACTCAGATTCACAGTTTGCATGGTTATCACGCAAGCCTACATCAGAAAATGAATCATTTAGCGAAGTAAGTAATATGAAATGGAACTTGAAAGGTATTTGTCTTTGCTGTTGGGTAATTCAAATGTTTTCCTTTGAAACAATTGCATTATTCATGGAAACCTTTGAAAGTCATGGCAGAGCACCCGAGAGAGTAATGCGTAGCATATACTGTAGCAATGTTCACGCTTTCCTCCCAACCGTACTGCACTGTGCCTGGCTGGGAACCAGGCACATAGAGAATCACCGTGCTTACAATACATTACACTTCCAATGAGGATGGGAGGTGAGAGATTTGCCTCCAACACCTTTACCTAGACAACCATCAGGGGACTGATGAGACATTGGTATGTTGCTACACAGGATTACTTTCCTTTCTGCAAACAACTGTGTGCAATACAGGCCTACCGTAGCTCCCAGGGACACACTCTAGAGGACCATGGTGCCACCGTGTTCACTATGGACCATTAAAACGGCAAGTAGCCTTGCAATTAGAGAGGCGAGCTAGCAGCCGGAGGGTTTGCAGTTCGAACCCCGGGTCTGCCCTTTACGTGTCAGTGGAGATGTGGCTCTGCTAATGTGACTATAGATCAGCCTTATGAACCATACTACTGCCCTTGGGGGAAAACAAACGTAATGTTACACTAGCAGCACTGTACATGTACAGTTGAAGTCGGAAGTGTACATACGTAAAGTCATTAAAACTTGTTTTTCAACCACCTCACAAATTTCTTGTTAACAAACTATAGTTTTGGCAAGTCGGTTAGGACATCTACTTTGTGCATGACACAAGTAATTTTTCCAACAATTGTTTACAGACAGATTATTCCACTTATAATTCACTGTATCACAATTCCAGTGGGTCTGTAGTTTACATACACTAAGTTGACTGTGCCTTTAAACAGCTTTCATCTGTACATGTTCAAACAATAGTACGCAAGTATAAACACCATGGGACCACGCAGCCGTCATACCGCTCAGCAAGAAGACGTGTTCTGTCTCCTAGAGATGAACGTACTTTGGTGCGAAAAGTGAAAATCAATTCCAGAACAACAGCAAAGGACCTTGTGAAGATGCTGGAGGAAACAGGTACAAAAGCAACATCTAAAGACATCACTCAGGAAGTTAAAGCTTGGTCGCAAATGGGTCTTCCGAATGGACAATGACCCCAAGCATTCTTCCAAAGTTGTGGCAAAATGGCTTAAGGACAACAAAATCAAGGTATTGGAGTGGCTATCACAAAGCCCTGACCTCAATCGCATAGAACATTTGTTGGCAGAACTGAAAAGCATGTTCGAGCAAGGAGGCCTACAAACCTGACCTGAGTTACAACAGCTCTGTCAGGAGGAATGGGCCAAAATTCACCCAACTCATTGTGGAAGGCAACCCAAAAAGTTTGACTCGTGTTAAACAATTTAAAGGCAATGCTAAGTAACCCAAATCAGAATTTCACATTGAGCTAGCTAAATAAGGCAGGTCGTAGCTAGTGTTTCTATATGGATATAGAAAAGGTATAACGTTTTAGATGTGGCTCAATTCATACCTGCATTGAGTGTATGTAAACTTCTGACCCACTGGGAATGTGATGAAAGAAATAAAAGCTGAAAGAAATAATTCTCTCTACTATTATTCTGACATTTCACATTCTTAAAATAAAGTGGTGATCCTAACTGACCTAAGAGAGGGAAGTTTTACTAGGATTAAATGTCAGGACTTGTGAAAAACTGAGTTGAAATGTACTTGGCTAAGGTGTATGTAAACTTCCGACTTCAACTGTATATAGTACTGTAAATACTGTACCCCCAATTCATGTGAAGTTCAAAAGAATACTAGTCCAAAATTGCTGATATCTTTCAAACCAATGAGGGTTCAAAAATGTTAAAGCCAATTATCTAAGAATTCTCTTTTTTAGAACCTTACAGTCCTAAGCTCTCAATATGTTGATGCAATGTGAATACTTTGATAAAGCTCAAATAACAAGGGAGCTATGTTGACTCAAGGGGGGTAACCTTTAATGGATTAGAAAAGTTCAGTTAGAGAAGAGATGTCTACTTCCCTTTCCGCCAGACAGAAAACAAGAGTGCACCTTTCCCTGAAAATGTAATGCATATGGTGGGTATTTTACTGTTTGTCTTTAAAATGCCTCATTTAGTGGAAGCTTGACAGTGATTTGTCACTGTGCTGGCATGGGGAAACATAGTGCCAACCTCATTAGAACAATGATTCCGTGAGGATGCTCTGTCCTGTAGGAGCCAGCAGAATGCACGATCCACAGGCCCACAAATGGCTTGCGTCCCTAATGACTGCCCATTTGGTGTCTTCATTTAATTATTTCTCCCATGCCTGCAATCAGTAAGTAAGCCTGAAATTTACCCAACCCTGATAATAATGTGAACTAAATATCCCCTTGAAGGTATCTTTATTGGTTGTTTGCTTTAGCTCCGAGCCCCCGAGAGTAAACTTCAGGGAATGGAATGTTTGACCTTTTCCAAGCTGGAACAATAAAGGCCCGATGGCTTGTTCCAGATTGTTCTTATTTCAGCTATCTCACAGCACAGCTAATTAACAATAGACAGAGAATGAGCTTCCACTGCGTTTTTCTAATCTCTCTGTAAACATGGTCCAGTCACAACACTTTTAATACTCTCCTTTGATGTTCTGACGCGTGCCATTGATCTGTATTATGACGCAGCCTATCCTGTTAACAGAAAGACATTTTACACGAGGGAAAAGGGACACAACGTGAGATGCAATGTGGGAAAGGCATGTCTGAACAAATTGTTGAGGGAAGAGGACAGCCTTTTTGGTTTCACAAACAACTACAAAGCAGATCTTTCTTTTCTGTCTAGAGAGAAATACATCCTCACTACTCAAGCTGACATTACTTTTTTAAAACGTGTTCTTCTTATTCAGAATTATTCTATGACACAATTTAACGACAGGCGAAACGGTATTGAATGCTATAGTCATGCATTTACCAGTACTTTGTTTTTTATTGAAATGTTTTTACACATCTCTAAAGTCGTGTGGAAATGTTTTACTGTAAATAGACCTTGTACACGGTGTTTTAACTGAACCCTTGCTTGTACATACAGGTGAGAAGTGTTTGACAGGTAAGCTTTAGGAAGAGGTGAGTAGCACAGCTTGTCCTGGTGAACTGTATCCCCACACCCACCGTGCCTCTCCTTCAGCTCTCCTGCCACTGGGTTCCATCAAGCAGCTGAGATGTAAGACAGCAAATTATCCCCGTACGTCACCTCCCTGATCCACGCTGGCTGACACACGTCCATCACTCGAATGTGTTAAAGGAGCACCGCGGAGAAAGAGAGCCCAAAGATGGACGTCGTCCTCTTTCCCCTCTCCCCTCTGCCTTGAGTTCTGATTGACTGAGCCTTCTTTTGGAAAGGTACCGTAAGAGTCTGTCAGTAGCGCAGTAGAGTCTGTTTTTGTTCTCTCTCTCTCCCACGCCCTCTCTTTCTTACTCTGCCTTAGCTCTTCCTCTGTGCAAAATACAGTGTGGATCGAAAGTTGCCCCAAACCAGTACAAGTATCTTGTTATCTCTCTACGCAGATCAGAGTTTCACCTCTGGAACTCACAAATCCGATCAAATTCTCAGTGTGACAAATGTACCTTTCAGTCTGAGAATACGTTTTCTCTAGGCCTCGGGGAAGAGGGATCTGCTTAACACATTATCCCCAGATGAAAATGTCATATTGTTTGACTGATAACCGTGAGTCGCTCACAAATGAGTCAGACTCCTGAACATGAATAGCTAGTCGTTTTGCACCTCACTGTTGAGGTGTCGCTAGTGACACGACTACGCTTAGACGTCTTCATCTGGCTGACTGAATTCACGTCATGTAACAGGAATTCAGATGTTGGATTCTTGAGCAGTATGGCTGAAAATTGGTGTTAAAAGGAAGTGATCCGGGTAAAGGTGAGACGAAATGTCATAGCGAAGCTACAGTATATGAAAATGTTTAACATGCATTTGAGCAGAGCAGATGACCATTTCCTTTCTAATATACTGTGAAGAATCTCTAAGGGCTGTGGGAAAGGCATGTTGTGTTTGTGCCCTAATGTTGTATGGAGACCCCCAAGTTAACAACTAAAATAGTTAAAGGAACCATGCATATGTGTTTATATTGAACATTCGAATATAAAATACAATATCATTTAGTAGACCAATCCACATATATATATATATATATTGGATAACCTAACAATATCCAGGAAGAGAATGGAGAGGAAAGGAATACCATTGAAAGCAATACCGGTGTGATTTGAATACTGCTCACTTGGTTTGAACAGTCGTGCACTTAATCCAACTCTGTGTCAACACAACATGCTGAGAACCTAATTTACGATGCTCTGTAGGAAATGGAGAGGCATTAGCATCCTCTTGACCACTTCAAGGAGCCAAAGTGAAGGTTTGACGCAGGGCAGGAGCTGCTTGAGGGAAAGGTGTCCTGCATAACATTACTTCTGTGTACTACTCCCTAAATTCCTGGACAGTTGGTTAAGGCACCAGCCCTCAGAGGGATCTTGGGAAATCTAAGATCAATGGACAGTACTGGGGGGAGGGATCTGCTCAAGGCACTATAGACATTGATAATGTCAGCTAGCAGTAGAGAGGGCCCCAAGTCCTGTTCTCCAGTCCCACCATGATCTCCTTTTCCTCCTGAACTTTAATACTTACAGCTAAGCATGACAAATTATGGATTAGAGTGGATTAAAGTCAGACAAACATGAAAAGAGACATATGTTTTGAACCTCCTTCTGACCTAGATATATGTGCTCGCAAAGGGGAGATAAACCTAGTGTGTGTGTGTGTGTGTGTGTGTGTGTGTGTGTGTGTGTGTGTGTGTGTGTGTGTGTGTGTGTGTGTGTGTGTGTGTGTGTGTGTGTGTGTGTGTTCTGTCCAGAGCAGTTTTATGTGGGCATGTGTGAGTTGTTACAACTCTGCATGTGGCAGAAATCAATTTAAAAAAGATAATTGTATATTTCCGGAGGGAGGAGAGGCAATAAAAGGATGAGTCTACATCATTGTGCAGAAATGGTGTTAATGAGGATGATGATCATCTGTAAATGAATCCAATTAAGGGCGTGTTATTCTCAGACCTCATGAATCTACAGAGTTATTCATTTGGGGACAGTTTGTCACCCAGGGAAAGACAATGAAAAGTTGTTGACCATCACCATCAAGTGCTAATGAACTCATATCTGAGCCAGACAGCTAAATGGAGAGAGAGAGAGAGATAGAGGGAGCTGGCTGTCCAGCAATGTTCCCTCCCCCTGGAAGGTATAGGCCGTGTGGGCATAATGGAGTCAGTCAATGGGATTACCTGGGGGATTAGGAATGATAAACACAATAACAAAATGGCTTGACGAGGACACTATCGTTCGACTGTGCTGTGTTTGAATCCAGCTGATAAAGGCTCTAAGAGTCCGTCTGCAGAATGTTAAGGGGCAGACAGACAGACAGACAGACAGACAGACAGACAGACAGACAGACAGACAGACAGACAGACAGACAGACAGACAGACAGACAGACAGACAGACAGACAGACAGACAGACAGACAGAAGTCGTGGCAAAGCAAGAGGCCACTGGAGTCTGCTGATTTGAAAGGAGAAGACGGCAGGATAGGAATAATGATGTAACATCGAATCAACCTTTGCACACCATTTTAACTTGACACTCATTTCAGGTTAGATACAAGACTAGTGTATCATATAGAGCTAAAATGACTGTTTCCTGTACCTTGAACTGTGATATTTTGCTACAGGCTAAACACTTACATTTGGACTATGCACTTTAATGCTAATTGACCCTTTTCAATTGAGCTATTTGACCCTCTTCAAACCAATATCATGTACTGAACGAGCTAGACGTTCTGCCTCTGCATGGTAAAAAGGCACACTAGAATTCCCTGCCAACATATTGTATCTACCATTCAGAGAGAGAGAGGAGAGAGAGAGAGAGAGAGAGAGAGGAGAGAGAGAGAGAGAGAGAGAGAGAGAGAGAGAGAGAGAGAGAGAGAGAGAGAGAGAGAGAGAGAGAGAGAGAGAGAGAGAGAGAGAGAGAGAGAGAGAGAGAGAGAGAGAGAGAGAGAGAGAGAGAGAGAGAGAGAGAGAGAGAGAGAGAGAGAGAGAGAGAGAGAGAGAGAGAGAGAGAGAGAGAGAGAGAGAGAGAGAGAGAGAGAGAGAGAGAGAGAGAGAGAGAGAGAGAGAGAGAGAGAGAGAGAGAGAGAGAGAGAGAGAGAGAGAGAGAGAGAGAGAGAGAGAGAGAGAGAGAGAGAGAGAGAGAGAGAGAGAGAGAGAGAGAGAGAGAGAGAGAGAGAGAGAGAGAGAGAGAGAGAGAGAGAGAGAGAGAGAGAGAGAGAGAAAGAGAAAGAGAAAGAGAAAGAGAGAGAAAGAGAGAGAAAGAGAGAGAAAGAGAAAGAGAAAGAGAGAGAAAGAGAAAGAGAAAGAGAGAGAAAGAGAGAGAAAGAGAGAGAAAGAGAGAGAAAGAGAGAGAAAGAGAGAGAAAGAGAGAGAAAGAGAGAGAAAGAGAGAGAATGAGTGGTGTGGAGAGTAAAGTTGAGAACGAATGAAAAGTGACAAGTGAGGTAAAAGAGGGGAGGGGAGATAAGAATAACTGAAAATAAGAAGTGAAAGATAAGGTGAGAGGAGAGGAGATGAGGATGGGGGCAGAGTGGAGACATGAACAGATGAGAGTGTGTGCGGTGGAGAGATTGGCTGTGTGTGGCTGCAGGATATTAGTGCTGGGGGACCAACAGCAGAGCTAACAGACCTCACATCACATTCTCAAGGAGGGTCAACAAGGGGCATCACAAACAGCGCGGCGGGAGATTATCTTAATTCTGAAGGCAAGAAAATCCAAGATACCGTCCATGCTGACTCCCTCTAATCGATGCCGACAGGTAATTCAGACGAGTGCATGGGAGAGCTTACAGCTTGCAGCTAGCCTCAGCAGAGCATTCGTAGACGTTTAGCCCCCCTCACACTTATTCAGGTTCAGTCACGGCAATTCATTCAGGCGCACTTTGCTCCTCTATTATAGACCACAATGGGTAGCATTATGTAATATATAATAACCACATGAGTGGACGTTAAGGGTACTAACAATATGGGAGAATAAAATATCCACCACCAAACTCTGAACATTCACAGGAAGTCGTTTGTCTCTAACAGGAGTATTCAACTCTTACCCTATGAGGTCCGGAGCTTGCTGGTTTTCTGTTCTACCTGATAATTAATTACACATACCTGGTGTCCCAGGTCTAAATCAGTCCCTGATTAGAGGGAAACAATGATAAAACACAGTGGAACTGGCCTCAATGAGTTTGAGGGGTATATAACAATTGACTCTGCCAAAGCTCTGCAGGGTTCTTAGCTGCCTTCCAAATGTTCCAAAGTAATGTTGTGACTGTCACTGTAGCGTCTATCATGCTGTCTACTGACAATAGGCCCTAGAACTCCTCAGTTGCTCCTAAGGACGCTATAATTGTTACATTCACGGTGTAGAATCATACGCTACATCAGCTGTATTAAACCAGTGCAAATAACACAGTTTACAGAATTAGTCAAGGCCAGAATTGTACATGAACAGCTTAACCGTTTGGAATGAGCACATCTCTAAATAGGGGCCAAAACGAATGGAGGAAAATGGGGGACGGGTTACTAGGGGAGATTGTTGCCGAGTATATCCTGAGGGCATTGGAGAGAGAAAAGAGGCCCAGCCTAGCTGGTGTCTCACGGCTATCAATGGCACTGCTCCAGGGTTGTGAGAGAGACACTGTTATGTAATTCCACAAGAGCCTCTTTCTCTGATACGTGGCTATTGCTTTTCAGTACAGTCCTATATACCTGTGCTGCCAATTCACCAAAAATGGCTGCATCAAAAAAAACATCAGGCCAGAGACCATCGTTTTGTTAATGTGTTTGAGAAGCCGGGTGAAGCCAAGAGTGTTAGGATTTTAACATTCACATCACAGGTAGAGCAATAGGCAGACTAGTGCTCCAAATTTGGAAGTTAAACGACAAAATACTCAAGGACGTACATTGTTTAACACCTAAGAAAAAAAACGCTTCATAGATTGGCTTTGATCTAAACACACAGGTATTCAAAAAAGAAATATCCACAAAAAAGAAAAGAATGTTGTCTCAAAAGGCTGAGATTCAGACGCTGTCAGACAGTAAATGAAACATCTCAGAAAGTACATAAACACACAGGAGATTTGGAAAAGTAAGCATTTTAGCACGCAAGAAAAATGTCTGCTGATCATGAAAATAACATGTATTTTGGCACATCATGCAGCACATCTTTCTCTCCCCAACAAAAAATCGATCTCATCCTTTCGATCTCATCCTCATAGGAGATCGAAAGACTACCCCACATATTAGGAATTAGATAGGATCTCTATGGACTACCCCATGCAGTTTTAAGGACATGAATATCTCTGTTTGCGAATGTGCAGCGAGAGTAAAACATTTCACCCCGTCTGCCTGTGTATCTAAAGAGAGTGGATTCATTCACATCTTTCAAAGGAACATTTTCAAGCTCTTACTTGGCAAAACATCATGAAATAAACACAGGTGGACATAAAATGACACAAACCATTGTCATGTACAAATCTAGGATAGTGTCACCTGCAACCAGAGAAACAAAAACAAGGATGGCGTGCATGGTATGAACGCAAACGGTCTGCTAGGTAGAGAAATAACAAAGAAACAGACAGCGGTCCCCATGACTGTAGTTCCATTACAGCCCCAGGGCTCACAGCCTGGACGTCTCACCTACACTCTTAGAAAAAAATATGCTGTCTAGAACCTAAAAGGGTTCTTCGCCTCTCCCCATAGGAGAACCCTTTGAAGAACCATTTTTGGTTCCAGCTAGAACCCTTTTGAGTTCCATGTAGAACATTTCCTACAAAGGGTTCTACATGGAACCTAAAAGAGTTCTACCTGGAACCAAAAAGGGTTATCCTATGGGGAGAGCGGAAGAACCCTTTTGGAACCCTTTTTTCTAAGAGTGTAGGTCCACACTCACTTAAACTCACTGACTTTGCCACTTCTACCCGGAGAGACCATGACGCACAAACACGCATGAAAAGCTTTTAAGTCCCACTGTCCTTCTGCCGAAGTAAAAAGACTGACACACTCATGTTTCATTTTGAATGAAAGAGAAGCAGCGCCACGTTCCTCTGCACACCTCACGCTGTGTGTGGGGAAAAGCACAGCGCCATCCCTCTTTAACAGTGATTAAATAAAAGATGAATGTGTCAAGTGACACGCCTTTGCTCATTTCTGTTGGACAGGTTCACGGCCAACGGAGTTGACATGAGGAGTAATGGAAGTGGAAAGGTAGGGATGCTCAAAGCGACGTGTGTCTACAGTGTGTCTCCTCGCAGTAGAGAGACTGCAGGTGAAGGCCTATAGGTTCTTGATTCTGTGGAAACGAGTCGGAGAGCAGAGCCCGTTGCATATTTAACCACCATAGTTGCTCCTCCATTGGTCATGCGGTTCACTATTCGGCATGCCTTCAGGCTTCAGATATGCTCTTAGCAAACTGAGACCAGCAGTATATTATAAATACAGAGGCATTGCTATCTCTCCCTGGTAGACCCAGCCCTGTCTCGGCACAGCTGATAATGCTGGAGCTCCCTAAACAGCCAGGGTAATGAGAAGCGAAAGCCCAAAACCGGCCTAATTAAAAGTAAACAGACATGGGCATGTAGCACCCAGGATAAGCATTTAGCCGTGAACATCAGATTAGACCGTATGTAAGGATACAGTTGTTGAGTTTAAATCTCAGAAATAACAGGGGCCAAAGCCGAGCATCGGCCGTGGTTTACTTTCTTCTGCCCCTCCAGGATGAAACCGTTTCCTGTGTTTGGGGTGTGGTTAATGTGGCTTTCCAGAAGGGATTATAGTTGATAATCAGCTCAGATCTTATAGGAGTATCAAAGAAAATTAATTGGATTTTCAGCCTTTTTCTATGGTATGATTAATGTGCCAACTTAATTTATGCATTACAGACCACTTTAGATGCCCTTATTTACTTCTGTGTTTCTATGGATGTGTTTACACTCTTATTACTGGAAAGAAGTAATGGAATACAAACCTCATATGACGTAATTGATACTGTTGGTGGATAAATAAATAATACTAGTTGATGATTAATTCAAAGATCAAACATCCTTTAATCTGGTCATATTTAAGTGAATCAAATTAGAAAATGCAATCAGACATGGTTAATTATGATCCAGGAATGTAATTATGGCGTGCAGTTGTTAACCTACAACATGGCCATTGGGTTACTGCCTGTGAGTACAAAGAGTAAAGGTTTAGTCCAGTCACTGCAATAATACTAATAAGGAAACAGAAATCTGCAGGGGTACAGTTTAATTTAAGAAGGCTGATTCTAACACAGATGTGGATTCCAAATGGATTTGGTTTCATAAATGTAACTTTTAACTTGCATTCTCATTCTCAATGGTGCCCTGAGAACAAACAATTCACAAATCAACATGATAATTCAATAAAACAGGGGGAAAAAGAAGGAAGTACCAAATTCAAAAGATACACTACATTTCAACAACACAAATAAATTATTCCAATCAACCAAAACGCTCACAAACTTCAGTGAATTCATTCCTCGTTCTAAACTACACTATTGGCACCAGGGATTCAAGATGTAATGAGGATTGTAATTTTTCCAAACATGGGGTGCGTTAAAATGAAAGGCTGATTTATCTAGGTTGGTAGAGACACGAGGGACCTCAAGAGCTAACCAACCCTGTGAGTGGGTTTGTATTTTTCTACTTTAACAGAGAAGTGAGATATTTTAGAAGCTTGTACAGCAGAGCTTTGTAAAAAAATGGGAGAAATTAAGTGATCTACAGGAATTTAGAGAGGTCCAGCTGACCTTTGATAAAGGATGCAGTGATGAGTACTAAACCTGTCAACTGTGATATGCACTCTATGGTACACTGCATCCAAGGGTTTTAGAGTAGTGGCCGCTGCTTTCTGATAAATGGTGTCACCATAATCAAGAGCTGGCAGGAAGGTTTCCTGTACAATCTGCTTCCTGCTGTTTAGGGAGAGGCGTGATCTATTTCTATAAATCGCAGCTTCTTAACTGTATGTTTTTAAATGTCAAAAAGCCTCGGCATTTACAGGCATAAATGTGTAAACCATCTGAAATATTTCTATGAGAATTAGAAAACATCATACATTCAGTTTTTCCCGCATTAAGTGCCAATTTTAAATCAGCAAGGTCTTTCTGCCAGGCAACAAAATCAGAATGCAGGTTTAACATAGCCTGGTCAGCAGTAGGGCCAATAGCGTACATAACAGTGTCATCTGCATACAGATGAATATTACAGGTTTTTGCAGATAGACCAATATTATTTATATACAGTAGAGGACAGGTCCCAAAATCAACCCCTGCAGGACACCTTTATTACTATCGAGGTAACTTGACACCATCAGAAAGCACACATTGTGTACTGTCTGACAGATAGTTCCCAAACCACATGCAAAACGCATGGTTGAGGCCCATTTCAGACAACCTTTGAATGAGTGGGGATGGTCGACAGTATCAAAGACCTTAGATAGGTCTATAAATGTGGCAGCATAGTGATTCCTATGAAATAAGCAATTGAACTCAGAATCTAAGACAAGCATAGCTGCTTCAATGGCACTATGTCCAGGTCTAAAACCAGACTGGTGCGCATTAATTAAGAATATCATTTGAAGTTGTTAGCTGAGAGTTTGCGAGTGAATTCTAATATTTTTGCAAGGCAAAATAGTTTAGAAATCTATCTCCATGTCCCCTTGCTCTGGACATATCCTTCTATATTTCTCTTCCCCATCTCACACTGGCTCGGCACAAAGACTGACGTGGTCTTGCTAAAAAGGTAGGATGGCATAATTGACATGCAGGATTTACACAGATCTCCACATTTATCTCAGGGATAACACCTCACAGACTCAGCAATCTGGCACCCCCCAGATCCCTCTCTCTCTCCTTTCTCCCTCTCCTCTCCCTCTCTCTCAGTGCTCTGGTCTCACAGTGGGTGATCACCAGGCTGAGCTGATGCGGCCTGAAAGGCAGCACTGTTTAACGAGCAGCGCAGGGCGTGTGAGTGAGGAGACAACAGGTGGACCGTCAGATTGATGCGCCGCAGCTGTGGAAGCACCACTATTCTTGCCAGCTGTCGGCCTGAATAATAATCATTAAAAAAAAGGGATCTTTGCAAAGGACCTAGCATGCTGCCAAGATGTTTGTCTATTCCTGCATCACATGGGCGGGAAGGAAAATAAGTTATATACATAGAGATGTTGTTCCTTCCTCTGGTTTAAGTGACACTGCATGGCTTCGCTCGTGGCGGTTGCATCATGTAAATATTGAAATGTGTGTGGCTCCTGTCTACAGAACATGCACCAGTTACAGTGCCCTAGTGAAAGTCTACACACCGCTTGCACACTCTCTTTTGCTGCCTTAAAATGTTATCTAAAAAGGAATTACATTTAGATGTTTTTTCTAAAGATCTACATAACCTACTCCACAATTTCAAAGTCAAAGATTTGTTTTTATATTATTACAAAATTAATAACACAAAAACGAAGATGTCTTGATTGCATATGTCTTCACTTCCCTTGATTGAAGCACCTTTGGCAGCCATTGCAGTTGTGAATCATTTTAAATGAGATTCTAACAACTTTGCACTCTTAGGGAAACATACAGTTGAAGTCGGAAGTTTACATACACTTAGGTTGGACTCATTAAAAATCGTTTTTCAACCACTCTACAAATTTCTTGTTTACAATCTATAGTTTTGGCAAGTCGTTTAGGACATCTACTTTGTGCATGACAAAAGTCATTTTTCCAACGATTGTTTACAAACAGATTATTTCACTTATTATTCACTGTATCACAATTCCAGTGGGTCAGAAGTTTACATACACTAAGTTGACTGTGCTTTTAAACAGCTTAGAAAATTCCAGAAATGTATGTCATGGCTTTAGAAGCCTCTGATAGGCTAATTGACATAATTTGGGTCAATTGGAGGTGTACCTGTGGATGTATTTCAAGGCCTACCTTCACACTTTGCTTGATATCATGGGAAAATCAAAAGAAATCAGCCAAGACCTCAGACAAAATATTTTAGACCTCCACAAGCCTGGTTCATCCTTGTGAGCAATTTCCAAATGCCTGAAGGTACCAGGTTCATCTGTACAAACAATAGTACGCAAGTATAAACACCATGGGACCATGCAGCCGTCATACCGCTCAGGAAGGAGACGCGTTCTGTCTCCTAGAGATGAACGTACTTTGGTGCGAAAAGTACAAATCAATCCCAGAACAACAGCAAAGGACCTTGAAGTTGCTGGAGGAAACATGTACAAAAGTATCTATATCCACAGTAAAATGAGTCCTATATCGACATAACCTGAAAGGCCGCTCAGCAAGGACGAAGCCACTGCTCCAAAACCGCCATAAAAAAGCCAGACTACGGTTTGCAACTGCACATGGGGACAAAGATCGTGCTTTTTGGATAAATGTCCTCTGGTCTGATGAAACAAAAATAGAACTGTTTGGCCATAATGACCATCGTTATGTTTGGAGAAAAAGGGGGAGGCTTGCAAGCCGAAGAACACCATCCCAACCGTGAAGCACGGAGGTGGCAGCATCATGTTCTGGGGGTGCTTTGAGCAGGAGGGACTGGTGCACGTCACAAAATAGATGGCATCATGAGGTGGATGTGTGGATATATTGGATATATTGAAGCAACATCTCAAGACATCAGTCAGGAAGTTAAAGCTTGGTCGCAAATGGGTCTTCCAAATGGATAATGACCCCAAGCATACTTCCAAAGTTGTGGCAAATGGCTTAAGGACAACAAAGCCAAGGTATTGGAGTGGCCATCACAAAGCCCTGACCTCAATCCTACAGACAATTTGTTGGCAGAACTGAAAAAGCGCAAGGAGGCCTACAAACCTGACTCAGTTACACCAGTTCTGTCAGGAGGAATGGGCCAAAATTCACCCAACTCATTGTGGAAAGCTTGTGGAAGGCTTCCTGAAACGTTTGACCGAAGTTAAACAATTTAAAGGCAATGCTACCAAATACTAATTGAGTGTATGTAAACTTCTGACCCACTGGGAATGTGATGAAAGAAATAAAAGCTGAAATAAATAATTATCTCTACTATTATTCTGGCCTTTCACATTCTTAAAATAAAGGGGTGATCCTAACTGACCTAAGACAGGGAATTTTTACTAGGATTAAATGTCAGGAATTGTGAAAAGCTGAGTTTAAATGTATTTGGCTAAGGTGTATGTAAACTTCTGACTTCAACTGTATGTCTATTGTTTTTGCCAAGATAGCTCAAGCTGAGTAAATTTGGTTAGGAATCATTGATGGACAGCAATATTCAAACCTTGTCTCTGATTTTCAATCTAATTTAAGTCAGGACTGAGACTGGACCACTCAGGAACACTCAACACCTCTTGGAAAGCCAATCTGGTGTGTCTTTGGCATTAAATTTTGGGTAATTGTCCCGCTGAAATTTTGAATTTTTATCTCAGGGTTATGTTTTCAGAAGACTAAGGCAGGTTTTCCTCTAACTTTCTAACCTTGGCTTTGCTGCTATCATATTTCTTTAAATCCTGAAAAACTCCCTTGTCCTGCCACTGACATGATGCTGCCACCACAGTACTTTCACTCTATGTTGTGTTGTATTGGATTTGTCCCAAACCTGTAGTTTTTCATTTAGGCCCAAAAATGTATTTATTTGCCAAATTGTCTTGCATTATTACTTAATGGCCTTGTTGCAAACAGAGCAGATGATTTGGAGTGGATTCATTATTTTGACATTGTCATAGAGGCCAGTAATGTGGAGTGAATGCAATGTGGTTGATACTCTGTATTATCAAGTATTGTTGTGGCAGCATTATGTTATACGTACAGTATGCCTGTCACCGGCAGGGACTGGGTAGTTTGTCAGAATCAAAATAAATATGAAAGTAGCAAAGCCCAGGCAAAAAGAGGAAAACCCGCCCTAGTCTTCTGAAAACCTAACCCTGGGATAGAGTTGTACAGTTATAACCGGACAATTACACAGATTGTAACGATAAAGAGGTGGTCAGTGTTCCTGAATGGTCCAGTCCCAGTCCTGACTTGAAAATCAGAGACAAGGTTTGAATATTGCTGTCCATCAATGATTCCCAACCAGATGTACTGAGTTTGAGCAATTTTGACAAAAACAATGGTTATATGTTGCCCTAAGAGTTGTGCAAGGTTGGTAGGATCTTCATCAAAATGAATGACAGCTGTAATGACTGCAAAATGTATTTTCACCAAGTACTAATATAAGTTATCAATACATGTTGTTTTTGATTTGTATTCATTTGGACAATTTTCTATAATAGTTATTTCACTTGTGGAGTAGGTTGTGTACATCGGTAGGAAATAAATCGAATGTAATTCCTAACGTAAACTTTTACGACAGCAAAATGTGAAGACTGTGCAAGGGGTGGGTAGGCTTTCACTAGGCACAGCAACTGCTCAGAGGAACCTAGAGTCTGATCTGAATCATGCATGGCTCTGTGCAACGGCACTCTCCAAACTTGGCACGGCAAGGGATCGACTTCATTGCGCAGGCCACACAACATATAGTGAGCTAAATGTATTTCATTAATTTGGTGTTGCTGTGTGAAGCTGTTGCCCTGAAAGCCCAATGCTGTGTCCACCTTCATTACTCTGCAATCGATCATCATCTGGGCGGCCACTTCTTTGGAAATGACTAGGCTGTGGTCTACATGCTCTTAAAGATCTCAGCCAAAACAATAGTGACAACAGAAACTGTTTCTAAATTGGGACAAAAATGATTACGTTATTCCAAAGTTAAGTTTTATTTTTTTTTGAAATTCAAGGATTTCAACACACACAATACTTGACAGTACTACAAATCAGGACAGCATTACTGTTCTACAAACAAATCAATATGCAAATCATGTTTTATTTCATATGTGCTACCAATAGCAAAAGCAGTTGAAAGACCACTACATTATAATGTAATGACATGTTTCCCATACATACAGTCTAAGGAAGAGGGAGGACCAATAAGTAAAGCATGTACTCCAACAGAATTGTTATCATACACTGTGGCCAGCAAACGGTGTGAATACTGGCACATTTTAATAAGTAGATGCTAGTATGTTTAGAGGCAGTTTCTATGGTAACAATGCCATCTCTTCACTCTCTTGTTGACAATCCGTTAGACTCCTCCAGTAATACTGATGGAAATCCTGAGTTTAGATTAGATTAGTTTAATAGTCGCATGTATAGAGTTACAGATGTAATTATTGATCGCCAAACTCCAAAAATGCATTGAAATAAAAAATAAATAAAAAATAGTAAAAACATGGATAATAATACAAATAAATGTATATAGAAATGTCCATGGGGGGGGGGGGGGGATCTGGGTGGGCGGGAGGGGAACAGGGATTATCTTAACTCCTAATACGGACATTGCATGAATGATTTTAAATCTCTAATAGTCTTTAATTATGAATCAATACTTGAGCTTAGGTAATTGTGAAGCCTCAGCAGGCCAAAATGTTGATTTATGGTGCATCTTGACAGAAGTGCTTAGAGACCCTCAACAATTGAGAGCTGCATTAAAGCTACAGCTTATTACCAGTCTGCAGTCAATAGAATTTAAAATACATTTTGCTTAATTATCTCACTGCCTTAAAAAGGGACTTTTGGTCCTAAATGGCCCCCTAAAAACGGGGCTGAATTGAGAACATGGATATCGCACATGAAAAAGTAGCTCCCTGTCCGTGGCTTTGTAAGCTATCAATCATCTTTCTTCGAATGACGTAGGCATTGATGTCAAGTGTCATCACCGTTCTCTCGTCTGGTGTGACACTGTGGTTACTGATGCTATGTCTGAGGTCAAAGGTCGCGCATAGAAGTCATGCTTTACTAACCCTGCTCCCATTACCTATGACTGATGATGGCATGGCTCTAGCGGCGCTGTCACCACTGTTCACTGCCATGCCTCCTACCTCACCTCATCCATCAGAGGGGTGCTCACCTAGCCACACACCCATCCAAACACCTCACTGGACCCGGACAGACACTATTGATGGTGCTCCAAATGAATATTCATGAATCATAGTTTTGTTTTGTTTGGGGATCTATTTTTAAGAGAGAGGGATAACCACTTAGACCTTCTACACCAGAGGGCTCCCAGTAGGTGAACAGATGCTGGGCTTAACCCTGGCACAGCAGATGTTGATGATTTATTCTCTTTTTTTGCCAGATTAAAGCTGCCTCGACAGCCGCACTGTGGCCTATCGGAGGAATCAAGCATTTGCCATTGGAAGAAATGGTTCATCACCAACAGCCACCTGTGTAGCATTACTCTTCATTAGGAAAACGCATCTCACTAATCCAGTTAAATGCTTAACTCATAATAAAACACTATGATACAAAGGGATGTGTTCCATCTAGGATCAACAACTGCAACTCTTTAAATATAGCAATCACATGATTCATATTAAGATGTCAGAGACTTTGATATGGCACAGCTTCATGGAAGAAAGAAAAAGAACATTGTTTTGTGACCACTTGGGGACCGAGGAACCAACATCTTTGAAACCTCCTGACTTTTAATGTCCCTAATCCAGGAGTTATCCTTGAATTTCTCTGTTGGTACTTCAACGTGCAGGGCAACGAACTAAGTCAATCTTCCGTCTACGATCCCTTAAGGGTAAAGCATTACTTGTCATTCCCTGACGACGGGGGAGATAAGAAATCTTCTGAAATCAAAGGGAGAGTATTTTCTTCATAGCCACAGGCGCCAGATTACCCATCAGCAATGGCCGTGCAAAGATGCAAAACGGAGGTTGCAAGAATAACCCGTTGTGATTTGTCAGATGGGGCGGAAGTATAATTTGTACTGATAAACAAGCCAGACTCAACGTGTGCAAATCAGCCTTACATACGGGTGGGAGTACAGCTACATGATATCAAAAGGGGGAAAATAGTACTGCGTCTGTCTGCCGCTGTGCTGCGGCAGCGCCAATTTGGACTTTTCTCTAGGGCAATGAGTTCCTTTCAATTCGGTTTCTCCTTCGCTCTCTTGATTTCCCACGGTAGAATTGACAGAATTACAGTGTGTAACGCTCATGTTTTGTCAACTTTCCCTGTTTAGCAGACAAGCACATTATTAATTAGATAAGCAGGGTATTAGACAATCCATTCCAAGGGGCAGGAAGTATTTCATTGCAGATGGCAGTGTGGCCGTTTCCATCAAATCCCACCTGTTTCATTGACTTCACTTCTTCACTTTTTAAAACATACATGTTGTCTCAGATGTTTGGCTGTACATACCAATGGGAGTAATGCTCTGCATCATAAAACAATAATACCAATTGCTTCACAGGGTGTGTATCATCAAAAGCCCACACATATAGATCCATACTAAACACCACAAAGACATGTACTATTGCATGGATTTCACATTGCATTTGATCTCTCAATAATTCCCTTAAATACTGAGAGCACTGTCAATCATAGAATCTCTCAGGCAAAGACAAGCATCTATCCACAGCATTAGCATGCACAGGGGCAGATCTGAGGCAATGTGATCACTTGACATTCAAAGAGAGAGAGATAAGTATTGATTATGGTGAGGAGGGTTTGTCACTTCCACGGATTGAAGCGGCTACAGTAAAAACATGCAGCACGGGGTTGGGCAGTGCACACTCACCTCTCTGCCGGAACCTCAGTCACTACTGCAAAGTGATTCACCCACCTACACTGTGTTGGAACTCTGTATGGAAAATCCATCTAGGTAGGCCAGTGTTTATCTTAATGATCTATTACATGATCTTGCTGAGAGATTGCTGCTTTGTAAAGACAATAGACTATATTAAATAATATATTTACAGTTTACTGATTCGCACACCATCATACCATACATGCATTTACTGTAATTATCAAACTATTATGAATCCAATCTCATCTAAAGGGGAGATGTTAGACTTCAGTCAATACAGATATATTTTCCTGAAGTAAGACATGGCAAATTCACTGCATTTCTAAATTACATTTTTTTTTAAGACTTACTGATAGTTCACCTTTTTTTTGTGGTTTCTAAAATTCGCTTAATTTCAGTTTATTTGACTAAACAAGCAAGTATAGTATAGAGAATCATTGTACCATCTAAACCGTTGTGAAATATATTTTTCATAACCAAAAATATATTTTCAGCTGTTCGAAGCGTGTACAAAATCTAAAGTAAAAGACTCAAAAACAAAATAGCGCACATAGAACATATCTACCGCTTCTTAGACTTGCTTTCAATGAGAATGATAGATCTATAACACACATTTCTACGTCAAAAAGTCACATATTGCAGCTTTAATACAATCATACAATTCATTTCCTAGCAACAGAGGAACCAGAATTATTTGGACCTTGTGGGTCTTACTCCTGAGCTTTTGTATTTCACAAAGGTTCTAATTAAAGTGATTGGGATCCAGTCTTTTCATTGAACAGGATGTTGCTGATGTGTGTGTGTGCGTGTGTGTGTGTGTGTGTGTGTGTGTGTGTGTGTGTGTGTGTGTGTGTGTGTGTGTGTGTGTGTGTGTGTGTGTGTGTGCGCGCGCGTGTGTGTGTGTGTGTGTGTGTGTGTGTGTGTGTGTGTGTGTGTGTGTGTGTGTGTGTGTGTGTGTGTGTGTGTGTGTGTGTGTCTGTGTGTGTGTGTGTGTGTGTGTGTGTTGGTCCCACCTCACGTTTTGCAGTAGTGTCCAGTCCCCCTGCAACCAGTCTAATCACTTAAGGGTGAATGATAGACTCAAGCGTCATACCTAGTGGAACACATATTTTGCAATACAACTAAACAATATGAACAACATCAATAGATTTGGCTTCAACTTCTTTAGCTTTTCCTATCATCTGATATGCATAACGCATTGACACAAACAATGTGTTCGGCCAGAGACTTCACAGACAGTGTGCTGTTTCAAAACGGCAATGTTCATGTCATTGGTAAATGTATGCGTATAACGTATTGAAGAAAAAAGAAAATTGACAGGTTTTTAAAACAAGTAAACAAAAAAGATGATGTTGTGTCGTTATGCCTGATTGAATATGTTTTTAAAAGAATACATTTGCTATTATTGTTACTATTTCTGACAGTTTCTTGGCATGTACATACATTGCTTTATCTTTCCTCTGTATGATGCGGTTGACCTTTTCACCCTGAATTTCTGCACTGTGCCTCGTATGCATATTCCGCCATCCAAGAGTATGTCATTCAGTGAAGGAAGGAAATACTGTTTCTCGTACACTCACTCAGTAAAGCCAGATCAATAAGAAAGCCTCTGAAGTGAGCACATTGACAAACCCGTTATGTATCGCCAGTTTTAATGGGTTCTCATGCACAGGATATTCATCAACCCGTGCGGTGCTGCAGCCTGCAGGTATACAGCCCCCGTGGTATTTTGTAGCCCTGCCCTGTAATTACTTTGCAGAGAAGATGGCAAGGGAGGAGGGGACGGGGGGAGGGGGGAGGGGGAGAGGGCCGTTCAATATGTCTCGCTGCCGTGCCACTTGTGTGATGCTTGTTTGCTAAAGGTTTTCTTCCATCATAAATCAGTCAGCATGAGGCTGAGGAACTACATGCCTGGCACACCAGAACGATTTTCATCTTTTTGCACTCGTATATGAGTTGTGACTGATTAAAATTACCCCCCGAGCCAACCCCTGCGAAGGAAAACTTCTCAACAATTAGACTCCTATTATAATTTATCTGTCTCCTTTTCACATGGACACTCTTCTTCAGCAGGGTGGTACGGCATGATCAGGGGCTCAGCTGCTTTTAAACAACAGTGATTTTGAGGAAATTAGACCTTTGTGAACTGGAGACAGCACTTAATCGTCAACCCAACAACATTTACATTTTTACATTTTAGTCATTTAGCAGACGCTCTTATCCAGAGCGACTTACAGTAGTGAGTGCATACATTTAATACATTTTCATTTCATGCAACACTCTGAAACTGACACTGGAAGCAAACTTTTCTCAAGTACAAAACATGTTTTGTATCATCTGGTCCCATTTGTTTCTAAATGTATCAGGGATCTAAATGGCCATCTCTGCCACCTTCAATGAAGTCTCCTAAGTAAACGCCAACACATTTCTTCTTGAGACGGGTCCAGGTCACAGCTCAGTAAACGCCATACACAGTTAATGAGTCAAACAAGCTGCCGATTCAAGGTGAAGTTTGCAAATGCCATTTTGTATGCTTTCTAAAAGATACTATCTCGGCAATTGTGCCATCTTTGCTTTGCAGAATTGAAATACAACAGCACCCAAGGGCAACCATCCAGCTTTAGGACATCAGCTTTTTATTTCCAGCTTATCTGCAATTTCCAGGCTCCATTAGATACAGAAAGTCCTCAACCTTCAGTCATATTGTTTCTTGCCACTGAATGCTCAGGGACTGTCAATAGACTTTATTTTTGGATTTAAATTGTCCCGAGATACAATTCAGACAATACCTATATGACAAACATGTCCTTCAAATCAGAGGCATTTATAGACCCTCCATGTTTCAATGAAACGTTGAACTTGTGTTTTATAGCATAGAACTACGCCGTTTCTTCAGTTGGGATTTGCAAACTGGAATCTCACCTCTCATTTAAACGGATGCAGCTTGACTACAGAGCTGTGGCTCAATCTAGCACATGCCACCACAGTGTGGTACAATGCCTGTGTCACCGTGTTCATGGTCTTTAAATGACAAGAGACAGGGTGTGATGTTGACTATAATGGAGGGGTTTTAAACATTGTCAACGTTTACAATTTCCTTCACCAATCATTTCCATCCATTTCAAACAAACAGATTACAGTCCGCGTATGTTAATGAGAGACATTTCTCAAAGGCACATCCCACTGGGCACAAACTGGTTTCGATGGAATTTGTCATCGTATTGTGACATGGAATCTACGTGGAAAATACGTTGGACTTGAAAAAAGTCATCAAAGTGGTTGTTTCGAGGGTGAAACTTGTTTCGAGGGTGATTATGTCATCATGGTAACCAAATGTCAGCGTAGACAAACCTTTTATAAAATATATTTGTTTACCTTTCAAATATTTGTCATGTTCACCTTTAAAGCAACGCCAGATCTTCAGCACTATGTCCACTATCAGAAAGAAATAACTCATACAAGAGAATTGATACATCTACAGCGACTCTTTGGTCTCCCAACCTGGTTGTTAACCAAGCCCAGCCTTGTTTACCTAAGATATTTGTCACTGACCATTGCCAATGTGCTATCGTGAGAATAATTGTTGAGAGCTCTAACATTTAAAATGAAATAGATTCACTGTTGTTGTCAAAGTCATTCCATAGGGTTGGTTTTAACAGAGCAAATGAAACGTGACCCTACTTTATCACTTACAGTATATCATCAATGATACTATTTAGGCCTATATAGCATTTGCAAAGTCATCAACAGCAATTGTTTCATTTCAACCCAGAATTCATCCAGAAATAGACAATACAATAGGCCTAGGGTTTCAAGCTCTGGTTGATTTCAAATGTAGTGATTGGTTTAAATAAAGTTTGAAAGCACAGGGATAGACATTTGGGTGACAACTAAACCACAAATCTGACATTGTTTTCCATTTGAATTTGGTTGGGGTTTTGAAGGTTGAAAGAATAGTGATAACACATTGGAAATTCAACTAACTATTGGCTGTCTTTTTCAATGGGTGAATATAGGTTGTAACTTCATTGATCAACATCTCAACCAAATATGACCCAATTACCCACATTGAAATGGCATAGTGTGCCCAGTGGGATGCTTGTTATCCCAAAGGAGAGGGAGGAATTGCAGCACATATGCTACTTCAAGCTGATATCTTATTAGCACCACAGACACTTCCCTCACATGTGCCATTTAATTATCTTGTCTGAATTTTAAAGATGATTATTTCACAATTACACACAACTTTTCTCATAATCCTGCCATGTAATATGTTTGACATGATAGCATCTCAGATATCTATTTTCCATAGCAGGCCTAATCCTATTCCTCATCTGTATGAGGTGAGATGAAACATGCAAAGTGAAGCACATAACGTATTATGCCCCCTGCATTAATATGGAAAAAGCAAATCTGATTCTTATAGATTCCAGCTGGTGTTATTGCATAATTTACCAAGATACCTCTTGGTGATGAGGCTGACTTGGACTATGCTGGTCTCACTCAAAACCTCTTGGTTTGTCCACATACTAGTCAATACTCAGTGCAAACACTATTCATGACATCCTATTGTAGCCATAACTGGACTCAAAGTGATCAGTACTATAAACTATAATACCAACAGGTCTTAACCTCTTGACAAGATCGTTGGTGTTGTATTGAGGCTGTGATCGCTGCAGGTCCTATGCTTCTCTGCGTGATGGTCCCTCAGGCCAAGGCCCCGTACTGATGCTCTCAGAGCAGCACCAACCCACTTCTGGGTTAGACCAAATGGGACTCCATGACCTCGCAGCTGCCAATCCAACACCTAAAGGTTACTACTAAAAAAAGAAATGTCCCTTTTTCAGGACCCTGTCTTTCAAAGATAATTCGTAAAAATCCAAATAACTTCACAGATCTTCATTGTAAAGGGTTTTAACACTGTTTCCCATGCTTGTTCAATGAACCATAAACAATTCATGAACATGCACCTGTGGAACGGTCATTAAGACACTAACAGCTTACAGACGGTAGGCAATTAAGGTCACAGTTATGAAAACTTAGGACACTAAAGAGGCCTTTCTACTGACTCTGAAAAACACCAAAAGAAATATGCTCAGGGTCCCTGCTCATCTGCGTGTACGTGCCTTAGGCATGCTGCAAGGAGGCATGAGGACTGCAGATGTGGCCAGGGCAATAAATTGCAATGTCCGTTCTGTGAGACGCCTAAGACAGCGCTACAGGGAGACAGGATGGACAGATGATCGTCCTCGCAGTGGCAGACCGGTACATCCGAACATCACACCTGCGGGACAGGTACAGGATGGAAACAACAACTGCCCAAGTTACACCAGGAACGCACAATCCCACCATCAGTGCTCAGACTGTCCGCAATAGGCTGAGAGAGGCTGGACTGAGGGCTTGAAGGCCTGTTGTAAGGCAGGTCCACACCAGACATCACCGGCAACAACGTTGCCTATGGACACAAACCCACCGTCGCTGGACCAGACGGGACTGGCAAAAAGTGCTCTTCACTGATGAGTCGTGGTTTTGTCTCATCAGGAGTGATGGTCAGATTTGCGCTTATCGTCAACGGAATGAGCGTTACACCAAGGCCTGTACTCTGGAGCGGGATCAATTTGGAGGTGGAGGGTCCGTCATGGTCTGGGGCAGTGTGTCACAGCATCATCGGACTGAGATTGTTGTCATTGCAAGCAATCTCAATGCTGTGCATTACAGGGAAGGCATCCTCCTCCCTCATGTGGTACCTTTCCTGCAGGCTCATCCTGACATGACCCTCCAGCATGACAATGCCACCAGCCATACTGCTTGTTCTGTGCGTGATTTCCTGCAAGACAGGAATGTCAGTGTTCTGCCATAGCCAGCAAAGAGCCCAGATCTCAATCCCATTGAGCCCGTCTGGGACCTATTGGATCGGAGGGTGAGGGCTAGGGCCATTCCCCCCAGAAATGTCTGAGAACTTGCAGGTGCCTTGGTGGAAGAGTGGAGTAACATCTCACAGCAAGAACTGCCAAATCTGGTGCAGTCAATGAGGAGGAGATGCTCTGCAGTACTTAATGCAGCTGGTGGCCACACCAGATACTGACTGTTACTTTTGATTTGGACCCCCTCTTTGTTCAGGGACACATTATTCCATTTCTGTTAGTGACATGTCTGTGGAACTTTTTCAGTTTATGCCTCAGTTGTTGAATCTTGTTATGTTCATACAAATATTTACACATGTTAAGTTTGCTGAACATAAACACAGTTGACAGTGAGAGGATTCTGTTCTGTTTCTTTTTTTGCTGAGTTTAGTTGGCAGTCTGGCTAGCTGACTTTAGCCTGGCTAAAAACATAGCAAGCTAGTTAGCCTTTTTATCATCCCACATCTCCATGTCAAATAAGGCATGTCTCACACTCAATTTTCAGGTATTAAAAGGAGCTTCCCCTTTTGAGCTTCCCCTTTTGTGCATAGAGCTTGTAGAAGCTTAAGACATTCCACTAAGAGGCCCTATTGGGGAGGATACTGATGTCGTACTGACGCTGGGGCCGCTACAGTATTGTGGTATTGTAACTGCAGATTTTGGCATGCTGTTGTACCATATGTTTCTTAGCTCTGTCCACAAAGCATGACTGGTCTCTTTGATTACACTTTACACATTGTTAACCATATACCCAGAGCATCTGGGTTTGAGCACGCCAGTATATCATGCTTAGGTAATTTCTCTACAACACGCAGCGCATCTACTGCAAACAATTCTGAAACAAAGCATGGATGCCTTCTACAAGACAGTCATGTTTTCTTTTATCTTCAGTATGATTCCTTATTGTGTAGTACTTTATATCACATTTTTTTTCCAACAAGAGAATAATGCTTTGTTGCCTTGTCCAGGAAATCACCAGTTACCATGCCAGATTAAAGGTACTATGTCTTCACAAACGTATGCATGTGTTTACTTTAGTTCTACGACTAAATTGACAACCTATCACCACCAGTAGACTCATCATCATCATCATCATCATCATCATCATAAGCATCACTACTTGCAGTGTCTTCAGAAAGTATTCATACCCCCTGACTTATTTGACATTTTGTTGTGTTTCAGCCTGAATTCAAAATGGGTTAAATATATAATGTATTTTTACATAAGTATTCACACCCCTAAGTCAATACTTTGTAGAAGCACCTTTGGTGGCGATTACAGCTGTAAGTCTTTTTGGGTAAGTCTCTAAGTGCGTTGCACACCTGGATTGTAAAATATTTTCCTATTATTATTCTTTAAATTCTTCATGCTCTGTCAAGTTGATTGTTGATCATTGCTAGACAGCCATTTTCAAGTCTTGCCATAGATTTTAATGACAATTTAAGTCAAAACTGTAACTAGGCCACTCAGGAATATTCAATGTTGTTTTGGTAAGCAACTCCAGTGTAGATTTGGCCTGGTATTTTAGGTTATTGTCCTGCTGAAAGGTATATTTGTCTCCCAGTGTCTGTTGGAAAGCAGACTGAACCAGATTTTCCTCTTGGATTTTGCCTGTGCTAATAGCTGTATTCTGTTTATTTTATCCTAAAAAACTCCTTAGTCCCTGGCGATCACAAGCATACCCATAACATGACGCAGCCATTACCATGCTTGAAAATATGAAGAGTGGTACCCAGTGAATTTCTTGTGTTAGATTTGCCCCAAACATAACACTTTGTATTGAGGACAAAAAAAAGTTTATTTGTTTGACACATTTTGTTGCAGTTTTACTAGAGTTTTTTTAAATGTATTTATTTCCCCTTTATTTAACCAGGTAGGCCAGATTAGAACAAGTTCTCATTTACAACTGCGACTTGTGCCTTGTTGCAAACACAATGCCTGTTTTGTAATATTTTATTCTGTACAGGCTTCCTTCTGTTAACTCTGTCATTTAGGTTAGTGTTGTGGACTAACTACATTGTTGTTGATCCATCCTCAGTTTTGTCCTATCGCAGCCATTAAACTCTGTAACTGTTTTAAAATCACCATTGGCCTCATGGTGAAATCCCTGAGCGGTTTCCTTCCTCTCCGGAAACTGAGTTGGGAAGGATGCCTGTATCTTTGTAGTGACTGGGTGTATTGATACACCATCCAAAGTGTAATTAATAATTTCATCATGATCAAAGGGATATTCAATATCTTCTTTTTTTTACCAATAGGTGCCCTTCTTTGCAAGCCATTGGAAAACCTCCCTGGTCTTTGTGATTGAATCTGTGTTTGAAATTCACAAACACAGATTCAGGGACTTTACAGACAATTGTATGTGTGGGGTCCATGCAACTTATTATGTGACTTGTTTACAAATGTTCACTCCTGAACGTATGTAGCCTTGCCATAACAAAGGGGTTGAATACTTATTGACTCAAGCTTTTCATTTTTATTACTTAGTAAACATTTCAAAAA